>NW_024070198.1:38108819-38328166 GCF_014754425.2 Oryx dammah | reverse complement strand
CTCTCTCCTCAGCTTCCCCCAGCCTCTCCCAGCCTCCCTCAGTCTCCCCCTCTCTCCTCAGCTTCCCCCTCTCTCCTCAGCTTCCCTCAGCCTCCCCCTCTCTCCTTAGCCTCCCCCAGCCTCCTCAGCCTCTCCTCTCTCCTCAGGCTCCTCAGCCTCCCCCAGCCTCCTCAGCACTTTTTCTAGCCTGCTGACTGAATACCTACCAGCACCCCACACAGAACACATGTCTGCTATGGCCTCCACACAGCACCTGGTGCATGAAACCCAAGCCGCTGCCTTGGGAGCCCCACCTTCATTTCAGAAACACAGACACGGCAGGAAGTTAACATTTCTAAACCTGGCAATACGGATTCTCTTCACCAGCCACATCTGGCCTGAGTCTGAGAAGTGGGGACAGACACTGGGTGAGGAAGGCGAGAGAATTTATAGCAAGGGCTCCCTGTAGGGGCCACAGCAGCCCAGGGGGGCTGGCTGCCACATGAAGAGGCTGCTCCACACATGTCTCTTGCTGTTGAAGGAGGGCTCCCCGTTTCTCAGTTCCACTTCTGCCCTCCTTTGCCCATCTTGGCCCAGCTGGAATTCCATCCCCTTCCACATTAAAGTCCTGGAAATGCTCCCTGACGGGCTGTATCAAGCAAGGTACAGCTGCCTCCCTGGGGCCAGGCAAGGACCATATGGTCCCCTCTCACCACATTCTTGGCTCCTGGAAAATAGGCACCCTCATCAAATCACTGGACTACATGTGGGATTGCCCTGAAATAAGCCAGACTCCCAAGTGGGTAAGCTTCACAAGCCCAGTGTATGCATACACAAATACACACCCAGAGACACAAACACCTCCTCCAGGAAGCCTTCTCAGATTGCCCCAGTCCTATCTCTAGGCTCCTGCACAATCACTCCAAATGACTCCTTTAATGAGCAGTAGCAGATATTTCCTGGTGTCATCTAGGGGCCCCCAAAGAGTAGAAGGGGCTCAGGGTACATTATAGACTGAACTGTGCACACCCCCTAAATTCCTACATGGAAGCCCAAACCTTCAGTGTGACAGTATGGAGATAGGGCCTTCAGGAGGATACTTACAGCTAAATGCAGTTGTCAGGGTGAAGCCCGAACCCAAGGACTGGCGTCCTCAGAAGATGAAGAGACACAGAGGTTGTTCTGTGTGTGTGTGTGTGTGCGTGCACAGAGGAACGGCCAGGTGAGGACAGAGTGAGAGGGCAGACTTCTACAAGCCAGGAAAAGAGCCCGCACCAGAAATCAACTCAGTCAGCACACTTCCCTCAGACTGCTAGCCTCCAGAAAGGTGAGGAGATA
Organism: Oryx dammah; assembly: GCF_014754425.2. Taxonomy (NCBI): domain Eukaryota; kingdom Metazoa; phylum Chordata; class Mammalia; order Artiodactyla; family Bovidae; genus Oryx; species Oryx dammah. The sequence continues at coordinate 38,326,849 of NW_024070198.1, read as the reverse complement.
TTTTTCTGTTATTCAGCCTCTCTGCCTCATTCTGTCATGGCACTCAGTGGTATTTTGTTACGATAGCCTGAGCAGACTAGGACAGGGTGTATGAACAAAAGAGCGAGGTTTGAAGTTCAGTTCTGCCCATTCCCAGTTCAATAATCTCTAACGAATCACTTGGCCTCAGTCTCCTGGCCTGTAAAGTGGGGTACTAACTCTCTCTGCCCTGCCTGCCTCACTAAGAGGCTGGAAGAAGACCTTGGGTTCAAATCAGGAGAAGGGTAGGAAGAGCCGGGCTGGCATGGGAGATGCACACAAGTTCAATCCTGGCCCCACCATTCATCACCTGGGTGACCCCAGGCAAGTCACATGATCAGAGCAGCTACTGTCAGCAGAGTATCTGCTGACCGTCAGCTACGTCAGTGCCATTAACCAGCTGTCTCAGCAGAGCAATGGGGACGCGGATCCTGCTGTTCGTGGGAGTGACAGCCAGATGCTAACGTGGGCGCGGCATCTGGGCCAGGGCCAGCCATGCCCACTGGGCGGCCACCCCAGAAGGCTGCCTCCCAGCCCTCGCCACACCCCTGGCCCGGGGACACTCACTGGTGCTCCAGGATCTGGGACAAGCTGGCCCTTTGCTCCCTCGCCTCCACACGATAGGGAGATCAGCTGGAGCCTTGGAAAGAAGAGGCCAAGCCATCCGAGGCTATGCGTGGCATCGTCCAAGACTCACATACTTTCCACACTGAGGCCTCACTCTGAGGGCTGTGACTGATGCATTCAGCCCAAGAGGACCGGAATCTGCTCAGCAGACTCTGCCCAGGCGTTTGGGGGGCTGCCTCCACACCTTGTCCAAAATCCAGTCCCCGTGGGACCCAGGCTGCCAGGTTAAGAAGTGTGCCCCACCCCACCTACCCATCCGCCTGCTGATGGTGTGGTTCCTGACCACGGAGACGGCCTGTTACATAAAGGAGGAGCAGGGGTTACCTCAGGGCCAAGAGGGCTGTAGGGGGGTGAGAGGTGGGGAGACCGTGGAAAAAAATGCCTGCAGAGCAGTAAATGAAGGGGGCCAGCAGGGTCGGGGCAGGCTGTGTTTGCACTGGGCGTGCTACCCTTGAATGAGCCTCAGAACTTCCATGGCACATGGGGACTCAGGTCTCTGGAGGGCAGCCAAGCCAACATCAATCCAGACTCTAATCCTTCCCCCCCAACAAAGGGCAGGAGTCCAGGAGGCGGCGGTCAAGGTGTGCACCAGGATGGAACATTCCCCACCATTCCCGTCTGCAGTCATGGCCTTTCCAAACATCTCTCTGACCTCAAACACCAGCTGGCACAGTGGGACTTCCCACGAGTCGCCTAGCCTCTATCTCCCAGGGGACCAATCGGCAGACTGCACACAGGTCTCTCTGCAGGCGCCTTGATGTTGTGCTGAGATGGTCTCCAGCTGGGCTCCTGGGAAGGTGCCCAGAGCAAGCAAAGGCCACAACCCACCCATTTGTCACTGTATCTTTGGAACATAAACAAGCTTCACCTGCATTTATGGACAAAATGGTGAAATCAGGGACTTCCCTGGTGGCCCAGTGGTTAAGAAGCCACCTTGCAATGTAGAGGACGCAGGTTTGACCCCTGGTCTGAGAACATCCAGTAGTCATGTATGGATGTGAGAGTTGGACCATAAAGGCTGAGCACCGAAGAATTGATGTGTTTTCCAATTGTGGTGCTGGAGAAGACGCTTGAGAGTCACTTGGACAGCAAGGAGATCAAATCAGTCCATCCTAAAGGAAATCAACCCTTTATATTCATTGGAAGGAATGATGCTGAAGCTGAAGCTTCAATACTTTGGCTAACTGATGTGAAGAGCCAACTCACTGGAAAAGACCCTGATGCTGGGGAAGATTGAAGGCAAAAGGAGAAGGGGGTGAGAGAGGATGAGATGGTTGGATGGCATCAGCAACTCAGTGGACATGAGTCTGAGCAAATTCTGGGTGACAGTGAAGGAGAGGGAATCCTGATGTGCTGCAGTCCATGGGGTCACAGAGTCAGACACGACTTAGTGACTGAAAAACAACAACTGGGAACTAAGATCCCACACGCTGCAGGGCAACTAAACCTGAGCCTGCAACGAAAGATGCCACATGAGCCAACAAGGATCCCATATGCCGCTACTAGCACTCAAAGCAGCCAAATTAAATCAATAAATATTTTTTTTAATGGTGAAATCACTATTTCTTACCCAGCCCTACTCTGTCATTTAAAATCACTCATAGATCACTTTCATTGCCTTAGACAGGGCAAGGCATTTCACATCGCTCACCTCCACTGGGCTGCAGGCTCTGTTCCGCCCCTCTCACACCTCAGTAGTTGCACAGAATGTCTCCTCCCCTGGCCTAGCCTCACCCACAAGCTGTTCTTCAGCAGGCATGGAAGCTCCCTGCCCTGGGCTGGGTCTTCTTGGAGGGGGCCATGGAGGTACCATGAGAAAGCCTGGCGCTGGTACATTGCAAAGGGGAGAACTGGCGGAACAAGTTTCGGTCAAGCAAAGCCTTTCTCTTTTTGTCAATTGTGAGAAGACAAATTCTCCCACAGACAGTGTTGAAACTTGTGAGAAAGGGGACCAGTTGTTGCTGGGCTGGGTCTGCTGGATGCTAAAGCATACAGGGGGTGTGGTTCTGCTTTCTTTTATTTATATGTTTTCTTTTGGCTGTGCTGGTTCTTTGCAGTGTGAGGGCTTCTCTGGTTGGAGTGTGTGGGCTTAGTTTCAGGATGTAGGATCTTAACTCCCTGACCAGAGATTGAACCTGGGCTCCTGGGATTGGGAACACGGAGTCTTAGCCACTGGACTACCAGGGAAGTCGCTGTTGTTTTTTAACTTTTGATATTTTTCTCTGCTCTTGGTTCTTCTCTCTGGATGGTCCTGAGACACAAATGGAAATAAGCCTGGGGTCAAAGAAGAAAGGAGGAGCTAGAAAAGCCCACAGGCTGCCTGAAGCTGAATTCAGGCAACGTCAAGAGAAGAAATCCATGCACGGATAAGGGGCTGATCTGCAGGGCATCAGAAAGGTGGGTACACAGGGCTCTGGCTAGTTCAACCTCGGAAATCAGACAGGACCCTAGAAATTAAGAAGACGTGAGAGCCATGAACATGGTCTAATGTTCAGGGCTCAGCGTCTGAAACCTGAGCACGGAGAGTGGTGGAGAGAATAGAGCGGCGAGCAGTGGAAGAGCTGGGGGCAGGCACTAGCATAGCTGAGACTCAGAGCTCAGCCCTGAAGCCCTAACACGGTCTCTATAGGGCAGAAGTCATCCTCAGCACGACCATTTTGGACTAGATATTGTCTAACATGACTGTGTGCACTGGAGAACTTTTTTAAAAATACAAAATTCTGGGAACAGAGACGGATTCTGCAAAGCTTTGGAACTATTTATTTCCTAAACCTCCAAGGCGATTCTGATTTTAGCCTCTGCTCTAGGCTCCCTGATGGACCACTGACTTTCTATCTAACTGAGGAACAGAGTGTGTGGGCAAAGAAATGGTCATTATGTCCTTTCTGAGTTGCCCTCTGCAATCTGGCTTCCCAGGTGGCACTAGTGGTAAAGAATCCACCTGCCAATGCAGGAGACACGAGCTCGATCCCTGGGTGGGGAAGATCCCCTGGAGAAGGGGATGGCAACCCACTTCGGTACTCTTGCCTGGAGAATCCCATGGACAAGGGAGCCTGGCAGGCTACAGCTATAGGGTCGCAAAGAGTCAGACATGACTGAAGTGACTTAGCATGTCTGCACGCACACCCACATGCATGCTGCATGCTGAGAATTTCTGTTTTGTCTAAGCCGATTCTAACATCATACCCTGCCTGATAGAATTTACTGTTGTTTTTTTTTTTTAATAAATTTCTGTTAGATGATTTTGCACAACTATAGATTTTTAAAATTTTTTGCTTTATTTTTGGCTGCACTGGGTTTTCATTGCTTCACTCGGTCTTCTCTAGTTGCAGCGAGTGGGGGCATCTTCACTGCGGGGCACAGGCTTCTCAGTGCGGTGGTTGCTGGTGTCGCAGAGCACAGGCTCCAGGCCCTCGGGCTCCAGTGGTTGCAGCATGCAGCCTCAGCAGTTGTGCTGTGCAGGCTCTAGAGCACAGGTTCAGTGGCTGCGGTGCCCGGGCTTCACACTCTGCGGCATGTGGCATCCTCTTGGGTCAGGGAATGAACCCATGTCCCCTGCATGGGCAGATGAACTGTCATCCATGGCGCCACCAGGGAAGTCCCCAGAATTTACTGTTCTTGAGGTCCTTCTCAGTCTGAACACAGCATCTACTCTTGCTGATTCTTTGTCCCACAGAGCTGGGACCACCGTGTGGTGAGAAAATCCAAGCCACATGGTAAAGACACATGGAGAGGAACAGAGGACCCATCGACAGCCAGCATCAACTGCCAGACATGAAAGTGGATCGGTCATCCAAGCTCCAAGTCCTACACTGAGGCCTCGAACAACATGGGACAGAAATAAGCCTGCTTTACCCCTCTTTGAATTCCAGACCCACAGAATCTGAGAGCAGAGTAAATGGTTGTTCTATGTCACTACAAGACTCAGCCGTGCTAACCGGAACATTCCCCAAGGTATTTAGATCTAGTGCAATAGGTGCTTAAATATTTGTTAGGTTTATAACCAAAGAATTGATGCTTTTGAACTGTGGTGTTGGAGAAGACTCTTGAGAGTCCCTTGGACTGCAAAGAGATCCAACCAGTCTATTCTAAAGGAAATCAGTCCTGAATATTCATTGAAAGGATTCAAGCTGAAGCTGAAACTCCAATACTTTGGCCACCTGATGCAAAGAACTGACTCACTGGAAAAGACCCTGATGCTTGGAAAGACTGAAGGCAGGAGGAGAAGGGGAGAACAGAGGATGAGATGGTTGGATGGCATCATTGACTCGGTGGACATGAGTTTGAGCAAGCTCCAGGAGCTGGTGAAGGATAGGGAAGCCAGGTGTGCTGAACCAAACCAGCAACACATTGGCTAACATATTATTACTCTTCTAGAACCTACAGCCACTCTTCAGAAAAATCCTGTGCCCTTCATCGGGGTACCTTTGATCCCTCATTGGAACCAAGTTTCACTCTCCCATTTGCCACTGAATAAAAGCACCCAGTTCAGAGAGGGCTCCTGCCCCACCCAGTTCCTCAGAAAGTTAAGGGGTGTGGATTCCCTGAGATCCACCCTCAAAGCAAATAAGGGACTCAGCCCCCACTGTTTCCCAAACAAACATTTATATTGCCCTGGGCTTGAGTGGCTGCCATTTTGTTTTCCTTGTAAACCAGGTACTTCCAAGACAAAAGTGATGTGGGGAGAAAAAGAAATTCCCAAACGGTACCTACATCATCCAATCTAAAAATAAAGACAGTAGAACTGGTTTAAGACTGAGCGATGCCACGGCTAAAAACATCTGGATGTATGATGACATTGGCGGGTAACTGGCCTAGGACCCGTGGACTTCAGCATCCATCGACGTGACATCTCCCAGGAGTTGTCTGCTTTCCAAACTGCGTCAATTCCTGCTCACCCAACCCCACCCAGCCTGTATTTCGGGAAGCAAGAGCTGGATCTACTAAATCCAAGAAAAAAGGGCTGGCTGAACATAGGGAAAGCCTGGATTTAGAGCTTTCATTAAAAAGTAATATGGACTTTCTATTTCAAGAACAGAATGTCTGACAGGGTTGCCAAGGAGAAGCACTTCAGGACTTGCCTAAATGGTAAATAGCAAGCCATTGTAATTAGCATATTAATAGCAGTTTGATTTCTAACGCCATATGAAAGCAGCTCTCCAGCCTCTCTATAATACTCTTTGCTTGGAGGTAATTACAGAACAAAGACTCAGCATTCGAGCGCAGAACCTTGCTCTCCCCAGCTCTGCCTCACATTGGCTGCATCAGTCTCCTGATCAAAGGGAGACATGGGGGCCAACCCCATCTCTTGCGCTCATCTTAGCTCTAACATTCTAACCACGATCTGACAAAAAGTGAAAATTCCCCCCAAAGTATAAGGGGAGCATTTCAGACCCCCAAAGAACCCAAATCTCAGCAGAAGGGGCTTCCGCCAAACAAGGAATGATCTTCCATGAGTGGGGCCCCAGGACAGCTTCTGCATCTCTGATATTAAAGACCTCTCCAAACTTGACATTCCTGGCAGCTAGCCGGCATGCACCTCCAAGAGCTGAGAGTTGAGAAGTGCAAAGCAAATTCCACACTTGCGCTCACCTGCAGGTGCCAGAGGGCAAGAGCGAGGATGGTGACCAGGGAGTGTGCGGTTTCTGGAATGCAGAACCCCACATCCACCTGGGGGCTCTGCACCCCACGCAGGGCTCTAAATGAGAGATCAGCTAAGCCAGAGATCAGCTCCCGGATGCAGTGAAGAGCTAGCTCCGCAGTTCCTGCTCTCATTGCACTGAGGGTGGAAGGTTGGAAGGCTGGTTTGTTTTGTACTCGAGTGACTCTTGTCTTCTCAGAAGGGCGGATGGAATGGTGAGCAGGGAGCTGCCTGGGGTAGCCTAATTGCTGCAAGTCTACACTCCAATTACACACCAAACAAACATGTGGAACAGGGCAAAGCAGACCAAGCTTATGAGGTCATTCCAGAAGCAGGTCCCAGCTCAGAGGAGGCTTTTTCCTCTCTTAACTGCTGTCTCCTGCACAGCTTCAACTGGAAGCAGCTCACTCTACCAGAAGCACCCCGAGGACAGGACTTTTGTTTTCCATGAACATACACCTAGCGCACAGTAGGTAGCCTCTGCTCCTTCAAGGTGGATGACTCATTGAGAAAACACTGACTATGCTAAAGCCTTTGTGTATCTCACAACAAACTGTGGAAAATTCATAAAGAGATGGGAATACCAGACCACCTTCTCTGTCGTCTGAGAAACCTGCATGCAGGTCAAGAAATAACAGTTAGAACTGGATATGGAACAACTGACTAGTTCAAAATTGGGAAAGGAGTATGTCAAGGATGTATATTGTTACCCTGCTTATTTAACTTATATGCAAGGTACATCATGTGAAATGCCGGGCTGGATGAATCACAAGCTGGAATCAAGATTGCCGGGAGAAACGTCAACAACCTGAGATATGCAGATGATACCACTCTAAAGGCAGAAAGAGAAGAAGAATTAAAGAGCCTCTTGATGAGAGTGAAAGAGGAGACTGAAAAAAAAAAAACTGGCTTAAAACACAACATTCAAAAAACTAGGATCTTGGCATCTGGTCCCATCACTTCATGGCAAATAGAAGGGGAAAAAGTGGAAACAGTGACAGATTTTATTTTCTTGGGCTCCAAAATCACTGCAAACGGCAAGTGCAGCCATAAAATTAAAAGACACTTGCTCCTTGAAAGGAAATCTATGGCAAACCTAGACAGCATATTAAAAAGCAGAGACATTACTTTGCTGACAAAGGTCCATATGGTCAAAGCTATGGTTTGTCCAAGAGTCATGTACAGATGTGAGAGTTGGACCATAAAGAAGGCTGATCACCAAATTATTGATGCTTTCCAATTGTGGTGCTGTAGAAGACTCTTGAGAGTCTTGTGGAGTGCAAGGAGATCAAACCAGTCAATCCTAAAGGAAATCAACCCTGAATGTTCATTGGAAGGACTGATGCTGAAGCTGAAGTTCCAATACTTTGGCTACCTGATGCAAAGAGCTGACTTATTGGAAAAGACGTTGATGCTGGGAAAGATGGAGGGCAGGAGGAAAAGGGAGCATTAGAGGATGAGATGGTTGGATGGCATCACCTACCCAATGTACATGAGTTTGAGCAAACTCTAGGAGATGGTGAAAGACAGGGAAGCCTGGCTGTAGTCCATGGGGGTCATAAACAGTCAGACATGAGTTAGCAACTGAACAACAACAACACATTTACCCTTTTCCTTCTTTTCTTTTTTCTACCACCTGGAATAAGAATGTGATGGCTGGAGCTGCATCAGCCATCTTGGACCATGAGATATTGGTAGAGCAGAGAGATAGAAGGAGCCTGTGTCCCTAATGGCACACAAGAGCCAATCCATAGCCTAAATCTTAAGACATTATTTATACAAGGAAAAAATATGTTGCTCAAATTCAGCCAATAATCATAAGTATCTGATCCATGGGATACTCTGCGTTACCACCCAAACTTCCTTTGCTATTACGACCCCTCAGTCAAGGCCTCCTACTCTAGGAAATTTTCTTGGATTATACTCTAGGAGGAAATAATCACTTCTTTATTTGACCAACTGCAGTACTTTGTCACAGCATAGTGGTGAAGAGTTCATGATCCAGAGTCAGACAGACCAGGGTTCAAATTCAGGTTCTTCCACATACTAGTCATGTGACCTTGGGCAAATCATCTCCCCTCTCTGAGCCTCAGTTTCATCAGCTCTCAGTTGGGATGGTAACCCTACCATCTCCCACAGCTTCCTGAAGCTTGCATGATGGTTCAAGTAAAGCCCTTGGCATCCCAGCAGCATGCAATGAAACCGCACTGAACTTTTCTAGACATCAGTCGTTTGTGAGCCACTGTCAAGAATTTTTAATGATAATCTTTACCATAATCTACCTCCTATAATAGTTACCACTATTATAATATTTACTGGATATTTTTAACTTGGGTTTGTTGTTGTTTGGGCCATGCTATGAGGCATGTGGGATCTTAGTTCCCTAACCAGGGATTGAACCCATGCTCCCTGCATTGGGAGTGTGGAGTCTTAACCACTGGACCACCAGGGAAGTCCCTTTAACTTGTGTTTTAATTGACTCTCCCTCCTACCTTACTTCAACTTTTTATCCCTAAAGCAATAACATATGGGAAATTATTGTTGGAGTCACTTTTTTTTGGAATGACATACATTAAATTAAATGCATAACCCCAGCTCACTTGTATGTCATCTGAAGTCACCTCTCACCTCAAATGATGCGCCTGCCGCCCTTCCTAACGTGGTTCCAAAGTACTTAGGAATGGAACACACCTGCGTCTTCTACTCCCCATCAACCAGGCTCCTTGAGGATGGGGCCCAAGTAGCACTCATCTTTGATTAGCCCAGAATCTGGGACATAAAGGGAACTCTATGAATATTGAAAATTTCCTTAATGAGCAGGCGAACATTCTCTCACAGCCATATCAGAGACCTGGACAGACAGCACAGTAAATTCCATTCCAGCACATTCTGAGGGCCAGCCAAATTCTTCTGCTGTGCTGGGTGCATGTTCTATCAGAAATTACACAAAAGGAGCGAGCTGTCAGCAGAGGAGTCTGCAATTGTTTCCACAAACATTTCCATGAACTTTAAACAGCTTTGGCTGTAATGAGACATGATCCACTTCAAGGCGCCCTGGCAAGACCCATCCTGGCCAGTGAAACGTGGCAGGAATTCTACAGAAAAGGGATTCTTCTCTGAGCCAGACAAAGAAAACCTTCTGCGGGAGTCTTGTGCCACCTTGACAGTGAAAAACATTCTTGCAAAATATTTCCATTGGGGAGTTCGGTCCTTACGTAAAGCAAGAGGTGGTGACATTCTGAAAAACACTGGATCCCAAGTAAAATGTGAGCTGTCACAAGGAGGCAGCAGGAATCAGCTTCTGTGTCAAACACACTTTTTGAACGATGGAAATGTTTTGATGGAAAATCGTGCACTTGGCCTGTTACGAAGTAACCAAGTGAAATGATTTTTGGCATATGGAAATGTTTTAGTTGGGCAGTTCATGCCAACTCAGACTGGAAGGTAACACTTCTCCCACCACCTCACCTTCCCGAGGCCAAATGACTTACTGAGAAAATGAGACAGGTGTAGGCAGCAGGCAGGTTGGGACCCCAGAGCCCAAGACTTAAATGCAGAAGGCGCTGGAGTTGGAGTTACGTGGAAGTTGCTCAGTTGTGTCCAACTTTCTGCAATCCCGTGGACCACAGCCCACCAGGCTCCTCTGCCCATAGAATTCTCCAGGCAAGAATACTGGAATGGATAGCCATTCCCTTCTCCAGGAGACCTTCCCAACCCAGGGACCGAACCTGAGTCTCCCGCATTGCAGGCAGATTCTTTACCAGAGTTGGAGGGTTCTCATTAAAGAGGTGGCTGCCACTGGTGGAACGCTTAACCAGCAGGAATGGGCTTGACCATCCAGGCCCATCTACACAGTGTCCTCACCCCATCCTGGGGCAAGCTGCGTGGCACAGCCACAATTAAGCCCCAAGAAGCAGCCATGAGCCACCATGGGTCAGGCCTTGCTGGGCAATGGAGGTAACTTCTAGGAGCTGGGTCTTTCAGAGGAGATTGGAAATACCACTCACCCATAGGATCGCTAAAAGATTATATGAATTCGGGGAATGTGAAAAGAGCTTTGCATGCTGAGTAGCCCACGACCTCCCTGGGGAGTAAAGACAGGCACGTTCAGAGCTACAGTTGAAGGCATGTGGTGGTTTGGAGGGTCAGAAGAATCCCTGGGCCTCGGAGGACTAGGTGGTGTCCGCAGCCAAATCAGTGCCGGACAGAAGAGCTGACACCATCAAGCCCAACTGGAAAAAAAACTTGGCCGCTGGCCAATGACTCCAGGAAGCCTGTCACCAGGGCTGCAGACAGACAGACCCAACACCCACCCCCAAGGACCATCTTGGCCCCGGAGAGAACTGTTCCACACCAGCAGGTGCTGCGCCAAGTACAGGGTCTCCCTACTCATGTCTTATGATGCTCTGCAGTGTGGCTTCCCAGGTGGCGCTGGTGGTCAAGAATCCGCCTGCCAGTGTAAGAGATACCAAGAGACTCAGGTTTGATCCCTGGCTCGGGAAGATCCCCTGGGGTAGGAAATGGCAACCCACTCCAGTATTCTTGCCTGGGAAATTCCACAGGCAGAGGAGCCTAGTGGGCTACAGTCCATGGGGCCACAGAGAGTCAGACACAACCGAGCTACTGAGCAGACCCCAGGAGATATCCAGCATTTACCCCACGGTCCAAGTAAGGAACTCCTTCCTGAAGGTGAGAGGCTTGCCTGAGACCATCCAGTGAGTAAACAGAAGAGCAAAGAACAGAGTCCTGTATGGCATTAAAGATACTGCTTTCCATCTGGAACTATTGGAAATGGAGTCATAGCATCACCTCGGTCCACCTCCCAAAGCCACGCTGCTACCTTGAGCTGCTGTCCTGCCTTCTGTCTGCACCTCTGTAACACTGAAGCCCACCAAGGACTAGGCTTGGCCAGCTGCTGGTCCAGCCCCATCGGCTCCACCCCCACCACGCCCCCACCTCTAACTCCTTTCAGCACTGTCCACCAGCACCGTCCAGCCTGCCCTCCTCCTCTGGTCTCAAGCCACAGGCTCTTTCCTGAAGAACGCAGCAGACAGGCCAGGTTTAACTGCTCCACTTAGAGCTCGTTCTCCCCCACTCTCTCTAAGGATGGCCAGGGTGTGGCGAGGAGAAGAGAGTGCAGGATAAGAGATTATTCAACTCTTATCTTGCCAGTATCTCAAAAAGTCTATCTCCAGTTGGCCGCCAGGACCTCAAAAGCAGTCCTCCTGTGGCGCTGTGAGCAAGGAAGCCCTGTCATCTGGCCACCCCCTCCTCCCCCCACCCCCCGCCCAAGCTCCTATTTATACCTCTCAGCCGAGCTCTCTCCTTTTTTGGACAACGTCACCATCTTGCGGATGCCCGGTCCTTGCACCTTTTTACCAGGGAGGGAGAGCAACGGAGAGTAACACATGAAACTGGCCCGCCTCCAGTGCTATAACTTAGGATGTCTCCTTCCCCTTAGGGCAATTTCCAATGGCCCGATTGGCCAACCTCTCAGCCAGCTTCTTCGAAATAGGAAGCTGGCCAGCTGTGCCCAGTTGGGCAAGCCCTGGCCCCCTCCAGGCTGGTTGTTCCACAGCCAATTCTACGGAGGCACGTGGCATCTTCTGGCCTGAGCGGCCCCATCTTCTAGAGCTCCAGGGCAGGCACTGGCCTGGCCCTGCCTAGCACCTTGGCCCATCCAAATACATTCCGCCCATATGTTCCTCGAAGTCCACAGGGCAGGTGCTCATCGGCCCAGTCTCCAGGGAGGAGCAGCGGCGCTCAGACACACCTGGTTCCCAGGTGGAGAGGGGATCTTTCTCCTTCCTATTTCTAATGGACTGATGTGTATATGGCTTGCTCACTTCCCAAAAGGGTCCACAGCATTTTCCCATAAAAGCATATGTTCAATTGTTCAGTGAAAGAAAAAGAACAGGAAACAACCAGCAAAGAGGGAGGAGAGAAGAAAACAAGCTCCCCCAGGACGTCTGACAAAGGAGAGCTATGCTTTCGGCACAGCACTTGGCTCTGGGCTTCCCAGCAATTTGAACAAAGACGGATGCAGGTGGGTGGGTAGTGACGGAGCATAAACAAAAACCAGGCCTCAGGACTCCTGGCTAATCAGATGCACAACAAGCACCTCCCGGGTGCAGGCGCTGTGACCCACGCTGGGACACAGGGAACGGAGATATGGCCCCTGTCCAGGGGGCAGACCGATGAGTGGGGTAGGTGAGAGATGAGCTCACTTGTGGGGTACTGCTCTGCGCCCCTCTCATGCAGATGGAAAGGGTGGACGCTGGACAGAATGGGAGAGGGACAGTGCCACCTGGCATGGCCTGGCTGCACCCGTGGGTGCTGGTGAGGCTGCCCTCTCTGCTTGCCAAGCTGTCCCAGCGTCCTAGGGAAGGGTTAGGATCCTAGGAGAAAGCCCTTCCCTAATTTGGAGGCTGCCCTTGAGTGTGGCAGCCACCCAACCGGCCCGGCGAGTGATTACTCACCTCTCTGGCAGGATGTGACAACGCCAGGAACCAAGAACAGGTCCTTTGTTGCCACAGGTCCAGAATTGTCCTCCCGGCTCCTACAGTCCCCCACCCCCACACACAAGATGCCATGGCTCGGGCCTTCCAGGCTTCCTCGACTGAGCCACCTCCTGGGCCCACGGTGTCTGGCCATCGAGCCAGCAGACCCAGGCCCCTCCTCGTTTCCTGCCTCCAGCTTGCCGGTCATCCCTGGGGTGGTGAGGGCGGGGGTAGCTGTTTCCCTACCTGCAGAGGAGGGGTGCAGCTAGCATGGGCCTGAGGTCTGCCAGCCTTGACATTCCAGGAGGAACCTTGTTAGGGTGAAAATTGGACTCGAACTCAGGTCTCCAGCTCCCGGCACTGGCACCACACCTAGCCAGCACTCAAGGACTCACTGAACAGACCCTGGTGGTCCAGGGGTTAAGAACCCGATTTGCAATGCAGGAGACACAGGTTCAGGGATCCCTGTTCAGGGAATTAAGATCCCATATGCTGCAGAGCAACTAAGCCTGCTCGTCACAACTAGAGAAGCCCCTGCAAACACCTAGTGCAATCAACATACTAAAAAAAAAACCTCACTGAATAAATGAATGAAGGCCCCTCCAAGGATGCGTGAGCCGAGCAGCCGCTGGGAGGCGCTCTTCCCTTCCTGCTGCAAACCAGGTGGCAGAGATCAGAGCTGCTCCAGAGGAGACTCTTCACCCTCCAGGAGGCCTTATGAGGGTCCCACTCAGCTCATCCCTCCCGTGCCCACGCGCTACCTGCCTGGACCTCCACACCCCCAGGCTAGGAGTTAGGCTCTCACACTCCCCAGTCAGTGACCCTGAACTAGCCCCTTGTCTCTCAGCCTCAGTCTTATCATCCATAAAATGGGGCCGAGGGGATGGTAAGAACAGTAAGCACAGTAAGAACAAGGTGAGGGTCCATCCCCGTTTGACAGATGAGAAAACTGAGGCTTGTACAGGGGCTCTGTGGGAACTCTCTGTACTTCCTGCTCAATATTTCCACCAGACTAAAATGGTTTTAAAAAATAGAGTCTGTTCATTGAAAACAAAACAAAAAGAGGTGGGTGATCGATTGGCTTAAGGCACAGCGCTGGTAAGTTGGCACCTGGCAGAATGTGGACCTTCTAACCCCAGGCCCAGAAACTGCCCTCCCCTGCCTGTGGTGTCTCCAGGGCAGAGTCACTCTACCTGGTACCTGTGCAGGTGAGAGGGATACAAGACAGCCAGTAGCTAGCTTCGGGGCACAGGGTCTGATGATATAGACACACGTGCCAGGCCGATTCCCTCAACAACACGGAAGCCCCGCAGACTCTTCTGGAAAGCTGGAGGGCAACAGATAGCACAAGCCTGGGCTCCCCTCAGTTGGAGCAACGAGATGGAGAAAATGGGGCAGATCTCAGAATCTCAGGTTTCTACCTCGCGCAGCCATTGCAGGAACAGGAATGTGGGAGGGATGCAGGCTGGGGTGAGTGGCAAGCACTCCAAGAATGACTCCTTTCACGTTAAACCCCAACAAGGTCAGAGGGTGGCAGAAGCTACAAGAGAACGGGTCTCATGGCTGACTGGCCAGAGGGGGAGGCCAGAGGACTGTGGGGCTGAAGAGTTCCCTCTACAGCCCACACCCCCACCTTCTGAGCCCAAGTCGGCTCAGGTCTGCAAGCCTCACCCGAATGTGCCTGAAGCAATCGCTCATGCAGGCACACCCTGGGCAGAGAGACAGCCAGTGTGACATTCACGCCCATCTCCCACCTTTTACAAGGTCCAGTGTAGGGGGGGGGATGAGAGAGGACAGACAGCAGGGGAGCCAGAAGTCACCCCAAAAAGAAGGGGGAGAGACAGGTGGGCAGCGGGAAGAGCTGCTGGCTCGGAGACCTCACAGGTGATGTGAAAGGCATTCCGTGACCCAGCATCGAAAAGAGAAACCTGTGCCCAGCCTTCAGCGGCAGGTGAGGAAGCTCCAGCCACTCCTGACTTTGCAGGGTCACCTGAGCCAAGGCGTCCTGGCCTCAGAAGAGGAGGCCATTTTTGGGACATTCCAGGTCCTGGGCTGGGTGCCTGAGAAACACCATCTCATTTCTCCCTGGCGCATAGTAGGTAAAGAATAAATATTTGAAGAAGTGAATGAATGTCGTATCACCCAGAAAGGCCAGGCTGCTCCATCCACAGCCTCTCTCTGCTCTCTGCTCTCACTGAGAATGGCGGCAGGGGTTGTCATGCTACAGCTCCCTGCTACCTGCAGGATGAAGACCTAACATTCCAGCTTGGAGGCACGGGTGGTGTCTCTCTTAGACCTCATCCCTCATGACTTCTCTGTACAAAGCTCACCGAAGCAGGGCACCATTGCATCTCAAATGTCCCCCAGCTGTCCCATTCCCATGGGGAATCAGCCTGGCACGTGTGTCTATATCATCAGACCCTGTGTCCTGAGGGTAGGCTACTGGCTGTCTCATATCCCTCTCACCTGCACAGGTACCAACGTGGTGGAAGTCAGTCAGTATGGCCTTGACTCCGGCCCAGGTTTCGATCTGAGTTCTGCCTCTCCCAGAGCTCTGTAACTTTGAGCAATTTACTAATCTCTCTGCATCTCTGCATCTTCATCCATGAAACAGGGGTGGGGAAAAGTGACACCTGTTCCATAGGGTTTGTAATGCTTCAGTGAGCGTGTGTCTGTAAGGGAAGCAGCCTGATGCCTGGCCATGGTGAGCGCCCAGGAAACGCTTGCTGGATGGATGATGCTGACGATGCTGAACCTGCTGACCCCAGAAGTTTTCCCTTTCTCCCAGTGACTCCAGCTGGGAACTTCCTGTCCCCCATTTTCCCCCACACCTCTAGGCATTTGGTACTGAGGACTGACTTGTGACAGCTGCCCACATTCTCACGGCCATTACCCGGCATCTTGTGTGTGCTTCCTGCCCTGTCTCCCCGACTAGGGACAGTTCCTTAAGGGATGGAGCTGGCCTCACACGCCCCCCTGGGAGCCCTCGGCTGCACCTTGCCCAGAGTGAAAGCTGATCAGGAATTTGTGGGTTAACAGGTTTTCACTCATGCATCTGTGTTGGTTGAGGCCCATCCTGCCTGGAGGCAGAGGGATAGACGAAGTGGCCTTTAAGGAGGGGGGTTTCTGGTGGTAACCATGAGAACTTCTAAGTCTGCTAAGAGTAAGTAAATAGAGACTTTGAGGGCCGAGAGAAAAGGGTTACATCCAGGTTACATAAAGGAAATACACAGCCCAGTCCATGCTGCCAGGAGCCACTCCGGAAAGCAGCTCCTCACCACCTGGCAGCCCCCTGGATCCCTGGCATAGAGTAAGGATTTAACAGATGAATGAACGAATGAACGGACAGATAAACTTAAAGCCAGCAGGACTTGGCAACCACCACCCTGGGAACCAAGAAACAGAGCTCTGACCTGAACGGGACTGTTGACAACAGTGATAATGAAGAGGAAGGGGATGAAGCAGCTGCCCCTGGACACTCGCTGTGAACCAGGCCCTGGGCACAGCCCTCCCACTGTGCATCTCCAGTCAATCCTCGCAACTTCTATTCCCCTTTTTGCAGACAGAGAGACTGGGGGTTAGGGAAGTTACATCACTTTGCCCAAAGTCATAGTCAGTAAGGAACAGAGCCTGGCTCCAACCCTGGTGTCTCATGCTCTTCACTGGTGTCTCTTGACCAAATTGATGGAAATGGGTCAGTCCCTCAATAGCTTTATCCCAGCTGACCTGCCTGAGGCATAAGCACAGTGCCTACAGCTGCCAGGCACTCCCAGAGTTGCTGACGCCCAATCCTGATGATGGCATTTTTTGGTGATGGCATTTTTTGGCAAAGGCATTCTCAGCATCTCACTCTGTCTCAAGCTGGGCTCAGCCAAAGCCCTGGGGCAATATCACCTCTGTGTCCATCTCTGCCCACTAGGCAGAGGGGGCTGGCATGACAGTGATGCTAGTAGTATCTGTAGTCGCTCAGTTGTGTTTGACTCTTTGCGACCCCCATGGACAGTAGCCCGCCAGGCTCCTCTGTATATGGGATTCTCCAGGCAAGAGTGGGTAGCCATTCCCCTTCTCCAGGGTATCTTCCCAACCCAGAGATTCAACCCATCTCTCCTGCATTTCAGGCAGATTTCTTACCATCTAAGCTACCAGGGAAGCCCAGGGTCACATGACCATGTTGAAACTGACCAGCAACAATCTGCAGAGCCCATGACAAAGCACTTTCTACCAGTAACTCCACTGGACACCTGATCATCCAGTAAGGTAGGAAGGATGATCAGATCCCCATCTTAAAGATGGGCAAATTGGGATTTGCCTAGAAGTCCATTGGTTAAGACTTCACCTTCTTATGAAGGGGATGCGGGTTCCATCCCCGGTTGCGGTGCTAAGATCCCACATGCCTTGCAGCCAAAACATAAAACAGAAGAAATATTGTTAACAAATTCAATAAAGACTTTACAAATGGTCCACATTAAAAAAAAAAAAAAAAGATGAGCAAATTGAGGTTAAGTGACTTTCAAAAGGCCACAAAACCAAGGCAGTAGCACAGGAACCCGGGTCTCCTACCTCCGAGGCCACAAGAGACACTACAATCATTTATTTCCATTCAAAATGGTACCCGACTTCTGGGCAGGGAAACAAAAGACAGCTAGCACAATTCTCTCTCTCTAAGCAGAGCAAACTGTGAAAGGGCTACACACAGAAACAACAGTGATTATCTCATCAGCAAGTTTTATTCTCCTCTTGCTAGATTCCATTTTAGAAATTTCATCAACGGGTTTATTTCTGTAAAGAGAAAAAGGACTAAAAGATAACCAAAAAAATAAGTTTTAAAGACGATGCAAGGACAGTACAATTGTGAAACAGAAAAAATAAAAAAAAGAAGAAGAACGAACAAAAGGCCGGGCTGAGTTTGCAGGTTTCTCGATTTTGCATCTTCCTTCCCGGTACTGGCTACAGGGGGCAGCAGGGAGAAGTCAGCAGAAGCTCAGGCTCCCAGGAGCTCTTCAGGGGATACATTTTTTTGTTGTTGTTCCTTTTTTTTTTTTTTGTAATTTGAAAGTTTATACTGGCCCCACATATCTCTCCACCCACATTTTTTTCTTCTCACTCTCCCTTGGGTGCTAGCTCTGGGGTACTCAGAACAAGGGGTGTTTAACGCACTGAGGCAGACGCTGGGGTTGATGCTGCCAAGGGGCTGCTGAAGACAGAGCTCAGGAAATAAATTCCGTAAATAGTCTGGGCAGAGACCGTCAGCAGTCTTGTCCTAGAGTCTCTGTATGGGGAGAACTCTGTCGTGCTCAGGCTGTGCGGGTCGGCTGGCCTCTTGGGCTGCTTTGAGGTCCCTGTTGCTGCATAAACCAGCTTGTTTTCCCCTTGTTTTCAGCAACAGGCCTTAAAACAGACAGAAAACCCTTCTCCTGCCTGTGACTGCAGGGAATCGGGGCTGGCAAGCGGGGCGGAGGTGTTCATCAAACCTCACTGGCTTTGTCCATCAGCAGCACATTTCACGTTAATGGCATCTGTGGATGCAAGCGTAAGCTGGAAATGGAACATTCCAGAGGAAGCAAGGGAGGCAGAGAACAGAGCGCAGTCCACTCGGGTTTAGCTAAATGTGTCTGCATTCACAAAGATGGCGTGGGCTTTCTCACCTCTGAACCAGAGACTGCGATGTCACGATGAAGTACAAAGAGGGTCATCTGAACACTAATTGTGATGGCAAAAAATGAGAGGGGAAAAAAAAAAAAACCCAGGGGCTTCCCTGGAAGTCCAGTGGTTAAGACTGTGCTTCCACATATGTCACATATTAACACACATACACAGATATGGAATATAGAAAAATGGTACTGATGAACCTATTTACAGGGCAGAAATAGAGATTCAGACATAGAGAACAGACCTGTGGACACAGTGGGGAAAGGAGAGGTGAGATGAATTGAGAGAGGAGCACTGAAACATATACATTACCATGTGTAAAATAGATAGCCAGTGGGAAGTTGCTGTACAGTCCAGGGAGCTCAGCCTGGTGCTCTGTGACAACCTAGGCGGCTGGGATGGGGTGGGAGGCGGGAGGGAGGTGCAAGAGGGAGGGGACATATGTACACCTGTGGTTGATTCATGTTGATGTACGGCAGAGACCAACACAATACTGCAAAGCAATTATCCTCCAATTAAAAATAAATAAAGTAAAACATAAAAAAAGACTCTGTGCTTCCAATGCTGGGAACATGGGCTTGATCCCTGATTGGGGAACTAAGATCCCAAATGCTGCCTGGTGGCCAAAAAAAAAAAAAAACACCCTAAATTGCAATACATATATGGAATATATGTGTGTGTGTGTGTGCTTAGTCATGTCCGACTCTTTACAACCGCATGGACTCTAGCCCACCGGACTCCTCTGTCCATGGGATGTCCCAGGCAAGAATACTGGAGTGGGTTGCCATTTCCTCCTCCAGGGGATCTTCCCAACCCAGGGATCGAACCCGCATCTCCTGCACTGGCAGGCAGATTCTTTACCACTGAGCCACCTGGGAAGACCATGGGATAGATAGGAGGCCTTTAAAAAATCAGATTCATTTGAGGCCACTGAAAGAGGGTTTCTTTTCAAGATAACTTAAAGGAAATAATAAATAAGGAAATAAACCACACAGGTGGGAGCGGACCGGGCAGTAGGCTAGTTCCCCACAGTCCCCTGGTGTAGACAATCACCCCTCCAGACAGCCCCTGAGAACAGAATTTTGTGTTTGGTTCACTGATACATCCTCAATGCCTGACACTCAAAAAATATGCGTCAAATAGAAAAGCATAAATCACATTTATGGAGGTTTTTAATGACATGGGAAAATATTTTTAAAATTATATTAAGAAAAAGATTAATAAACAAAACCATGGTATATACATGGGGAAAAGCCAGAAGGAATTACAGGCCAGTGTTAAGCATGGCTACAGCCCAGTGGCCTTCATGTGTGGTCCGTCATGCGCGTTTTCTTATGCTTTTTAGCAAAGTAATTTACCAATTACAATGACTTGAACAATAACAACAAAAATAAAAAGAGGGAACACAAAAGCACCAAGCAGCATGGTTTGGAAAGCAGTCAATCGTCCTATAGACATTCCTGTGGCCTGTGGGGAAGCAGTGAGCCTCAGCCTACAGGGGTTAGCCCCAAGCCAGGTCAGGAAGGAGGGGCGGGTCTACTCTCAGACTTGGGAGGATTCTGGGTCCTCTGGTCCCTTGAACTTGAACTCCAGAAACCATGTGAGAAGGTGGGTTCTTAGGGGTTGGATTGTGATCCCTAAAGAAGACACGGTGGTGCTGGAGAAGACTCCCTTGAGAGTGCCAAGAGGTCAAACCAATCAATCTTAAAGGAAAAAAACCCTCAACATTCACTGGAAGGTCTGATGCTGAAGCTGAGGCTCCAATACTTTGGCCACCTGATGCGAAGAGCCGACTCATTGGTAAAGACCCTGATGCTGGCAAAGATTGAGGACAGGAGAAGGGGATGACAGAGGACTGAGGTGGTTGGATGGCATCACCAACTCAATGGACATGAGTTTGAGCAAACTCCAGGAGATACTGAAGGACAAGGAAGCCTGGCATGTTGCAGTCCATGGGGTCTTGAAAAGTCGGACACAACTTAGCAGCTGACCAACAAAGAAGGTATGTTGGAGTCCTCACCCCTAGTCCTTTATAATGTGATCTTATTTGAAAATAAGGTCTTCACAGAGATGATCAAGTTAAAATAAGGTCATTGGGATAAACCCTAATCCAATATGACACCAATATAAATAATGTCCTTAAAAAAGGGGGAAATTTGAATATACACAGACACACACACACCCAAGAATGCCATGTGAAGATGAAGACGAGGTTAGGGTGATGTTTCTACGAGCCAAGGAATTCTCGAAATCGCCAAAAACCATAAGAAGGTAGGAGGAAAGCCTGGAGCAGATGGGCTCAGAAGGAAGCAATACCGCTGACACCTTGATCTTGGGCCTCCAGCTTCCAGAATTGTGAGACAATGAATTTCTGTTGTTTAAGCCCCCTGGTCTGTGGCATTTTGCTCTGGCAGCCTGAGCCCACTAAGACAGTGAGTCACAGAGAGACCTCATCAAGTCACTTGTCTCTCTGGGACTCAGTTTACTTACCTGGAAAATGGGAGACTTGGCTTAGAACCATGGGTTTCAGACTTGGTTTTAACTCTGGAATAAAACCTTACACAGAAACCCAAATATAAAACGCAAAAAGAAAGCCTGATCAGACAGAAGTCTAATTTAGATATTTCATGCTCCCTGCAGGACAGCCTTTGGTCACCACAACCTCGGATCATCTATAAAATCCCTATCAAAGCTCTGTTGTAAGAATCTCCCAACATGAAACCCATCACCTAGGACCACTGAGCATTGTGCTTGCACCCAAGGCCAGGCTGGGCACTGAGGATCCAGCCCTAGCCTTCCAGTGGTATTGGTATTGGTACTCCAGTGGTGAGCAGTACTGCTTCCTTCTGGCCCATCTGCTCCAAGCTTTCCTCCTAGCTTCTTATGGTTGTTGGCAATTTTGAGAAAACCTTGGCTTGATTTTGGTGGAGAGGTAAGACTAATGCCCAGCAAACTGTGGGACTAGCCAGGCAACTCTCTCCCTCCTAAGAGCTACAGCTGCAAACGGGTCACCTGATGCTCTAAACCCACCACATCTAAATTTATCTTGCCCTCCAAGGACAAGCAGATGCTGAGCCTTATCAGAGCATGGCAAGTGGCAGAATGACAGCCGGGACGCGCCTTTATCACCCCAAGGACGGGAATGACGTCTGCAGAGAGACTTGGTATCCCTGACAAGGAAATCAAGCGCTTGCATGCCAGCCTGGCAGGCCTGAAGGGGCCTGGGTCACACAGACCCTGGGTGGGGTGAGACCTGTCTCAGGAGCCCAGACTCCTCTCCAGACCCTGATGTGTGCCTGGCAATGCCAAGGGACCAGTTGCCTGTGAGCAGGGACGAGCAGAAAGGGAGGCTGTTTGCAGCAGAGACCAGCCCTGTCTCATCTCTGGGAAAGGACCCTGGCCACCCATTCCACTCAGGGGATGCCAGCAACATGCAGGCAGGAGTCCACCGTGGGTGGGATGAGGGGGACCCTGCTGGTCAGAATGTAGCGCTGAGCACCCCAGGAGGAGGCTGGAGACTCCAAGGATGGGGGTCCCAGGTCAGACTGGGATGATCCAGGCCTGGGCTTCCTCCAAATCCTTGTAGGACTGAAGGTCCTGAGACCCCCCACCACCACCACCAGCCAAAGGCTTTTGGCTATCAGGTGGCTCCCACCTGCCAGCATACCACAAGAACCGAGCAGGGGCTCCTCGGCCAGTCCTACAGGACCTGCAAAGACGGCAAGACTCTTATCATCCTCTCAGAGGCCACAGACTCATTAGTGGACCCAAAATCTACCAGGAAAGAGGGAAATGGCATCACTGTCCCCAATGCCCCACTGTGGAAGCAGGCAGCAGATCTCATCTTTAAGCATTCAACTTTAACCACACAAATAACTTGCCAATTCTTTCTCCTTTATAAAAAAATCACCTTATAGGGCTTCCCTGGTGGCTCAGTGGTAAAGAATCCGCCTCCCAGGGCAGGAGACACCAGTTCAATCCCTGATCCGGGAAGATCCCACGTGTAACTAAGCCTGTGCACCACAACTACTGAAGCCTGAGCATCCTACAGCCCACGTTCCACAACAAGAGAAGCCACTGCAATGAGAAGCTCATCCACCAAAACTAGAGAGCAGTCCCCGCTTGCCACAGCTAGAGAAAAAGGCCCGAGCGGCAACGAATATCCAGCACAGCCAAAAATTTAAAAATAAACCTTTTTTAAAAAGTGCAAAATCTCAAGGCACAAAATATAAAATATTATTTTTAAAAAAACATCTTACAGATAAAGCTAACGTCCCCTCTGACCTCTACGCCTTCCCCGGTGCTAAGTCACTTCAGTCGTGTCTGACTCCTTTGCCACCCCATAGACCTCAGCCCATGGGGTTCTCCAGGCAAGAATATGAATTGGGTTGCCACTTCCTCCTCCAACGGATCGTCCCAACCCGGGGATCAAACCCGCATCTCCTGTACCTCCTGCATTGCAGGCGGATTCTTTACCTGCTGAGCCACCGGGAAATGGCTTCCCCAGGGGTAACCCTTGTTAGGGCTCCAGGGTGCAACCTTCCAGAGCATCCTTGTGTCCTAGGAAAGAAACCTACCAGGCCAGGAATCTGGGCAAAGTGTGACACCATCAGCTTCCACAGGGGAGGAAGGAGCGCCAAGGGCTGCAGGGAGCAGAGGCTGGAGGCAAGGGTCCAAGGAAGGGAAGGATTCAAATGACCCAAGGCAGGGGTCCCTGGGCACTGGACCCACGTGACATCTGCACAGGAGCGGCTAGCCCCACTCCTCATTTGTAGCCAATTTGGCTTCTTTGGGAAATTCTAAAGCCTCCCCTCCAAGGCCTTCAACCTTTACCCTACACCACCAGCACCATGATGATAATGGTGATAAGGATGGTGTGTAGTAGGCACCCTGCTGGCCCTCCCAACAATTCTGCCAGGCTGATATTAGCGTGTCCCATTTTCTAGACAAAGAAATTTGCAAGCCAGAGAAACTAAGCAACTTGCCCCATGTCACATAACTGGGAGCCACGGAGCCACCATTTGACTTTAATGCCAATGGCCTTCCACAAGACGACACTGGTTCTGCAGCTAATGGTACAGCCCCTGGGTCTGCAGTGATGCCCAGCATGTAGTAGGGGCTTAACACATGTCTGTGGGCTGATTTTTGGTTGAAAGACCATGGGCAACACTGAGTGAATAATCAAGACTAGGCTAGTTCAAGGCAGACTTCACGTTATTTTAATTTTCTTCTTTTATTTTTAAATGTTTTTCGGCTGCACACCAAGGCATATGGGACCTTACTCCCTCTATGCAGGGATTGAACCAGCAGCCCCTGCACTGAAAGGCGGAAGCTTAACCACTGGATCGCCTGGGAAGCCCCGTGGTTTTTCTTCTTTAAAGTTAAAAGTCGACAGTTTCTTCCAGAAATCCCCCACAGCCTAGAGTCGCTGCTTCTAGAAAGAGTTAAGGCTTGGCAAGTGGTTCTCTCCCACATGGCGAATGGAATCTCTCCTGTCCCGTCCGTCCGTGAGGGTGCTGGGCACGGCAGCATCTCCTTTCTGTGAAAAGTCTCCTCGTAAACGTCACCCCGCCAGAAGGTGGGGAGGGGGCTTGATTTATTATATAGCTTTTGGACAGTTCCTGCAGAAATATTGCCAAATAGGGGAATAATCAACTCTTTCACTCAAGCCCCCTCATACTCTTTTTTTTTCCTTTTTTAATGAAAGAATAAAGTATGCAATGAGCCTGAGCTAAATAAATAAAAATGCCACACTTTATGCCCAAAAGAACTTTCTGCGTCACTGAGAAATATTTGCAGACCTCAACAATCTTTTATCTTCACAATGATGTTCCTGCCTTCCAAGTTCTGGATATTCTGAGAACTACTTTGATTTGGGCACTCTCTAATTATCTTACAATTAGCTTACTAACGAATGCCATTATTTGATGTTTCATCAAGCAGATATTAGAGAACACTTCCTCTTCTCATGATCTGTCTGCTTTCTGCCAGGACTGTCTAAAATTGGTTACTGATGTCTGGGGCTCAATTGGAAGTAGATACATGTGGCAAGGAATCTCTGTCTTAATATCATTGCTGCCATTCACAGTTAGTTACAGTTTCCAGGCTGGGAAGGAGGGCAGCACTCATTCAATCACTTTATCCATCCATCCATCCACCTACTCCCAGTATCAGCAATGGAGACCCAAGACGGAGAGTGTGGTACATGTCCCTCGGGAGCTCACACAAAGAGATGCCCTGAGAGGCTCAGAGTGATGTCATTTCCTCCAGAGAAGTTCTTGATGGGTGGAAGACCTGCGGTACGGTTCTCCAGCTCAGCAACCTGTCCCTCCAACATGAAACTTTCTCAGTTTGCTCTCACCTATTTCCGCCAGCCTCCTGGGTTCAGCAGTGAATGAGCTTGGGGGTGGCGGCAGGGGCTGGGGGGTCAGGAATCAGGCCTGCTTCCCAAGTGCATAGCATACCATCAGGGCTCAATAAACTTAGTAATCAGATGACCACACAACCCACACTTAGAAGATGAGAGAAAAAAAGAGACAGAAATGTCTCTCTTTCTGAGTGCCTAAGCAGTCTCTCTGCTTTGGGTACTGGCTGGGGGCTGATGCCAAAAAATGTTTGTGAGCCAATATAATGCTGGTGAATGGAGAGTTGTAGCTGAGGACCAAGGGCCTGGACTGTCCTGTCCAGGGTAGGTCACTTCTCCTACTGGAAGCTAACAGACTCTGAAATTCAGACTCAGGTCTGAAAAGGGTGATTGGACAAGATGCTCTCCAGTTCCTTGAGTTGAGAATTCTGTAAAAGTCTAACATCACCGTAAGAATTATTCTAATTGCAGCCTCAGGGGAAACTGGCGTGGGCCAGGAGTCACCAGGTCACCTGCCCCTCTGACTTGTTCATCTATCTGGTAGGGAGTGGGGGAAGCGAGTGTTAAAGCAGATGCTTTCTAAGGTACCTTATAAGCCTGAACTTTCATGACTTCGTTTTAAACCATGGGCTACGTTAAATTTAGGAATGCCACGCTCATGTCACAGATTTTCTAAACAGAGCCCTAATTTTCAATATTTCACTTCATTGACTCTCCCAGTATTTAATGAGCCCCTACAGTGTGCCAGGCACCGTCCTAGTGGTGACCCCCACAGTCACTGCGGTCATGGGACATCCAGTCCAGTGAGGGAGAGAGAAAACCCACAGGTCCACAACTAAACACAAGATGACTGTAGCTGGGGTCGTGGGCCAAGAGCAATAGTAGACGGTACTATGTGAAAGATAGCAATTAAAGGGAGAAAACAGTTCCTTTCTAAAGGTTAGTTGGAAAGGCTTTTCTTTTCTTTTTTAAGAAAATATTAATTTATTTGGCGGTACCGGGTCTCAGCTGTGGCAAGCAGGACCTTCCATCTTCACCATGGCATGCAGGATCTTTGGTTACAGGATGTGGGATCCTGTTCCCTGACCAGGGATGGAACCTGCGCCCCTCTACAACGCGAGCACGGTCTTAGCTACTGGACCACCAGGTCCTACTCTTTGCGACCCCATGGACTATAACCTACCAGGCTCCTCCGTCCATAGGATTCTCCAGGCAAGAATACTGGAGTGGGTTGCCATTTCCTTCTCCAGGGGATCTTCCCGACCCAGGGATCGAACCAGGGTCTCCCGCATTGCAGGCAGACGCTTTACTGTCTGGGCCACCAGGGAAAGATATGAGTTTACTTTTAGGGAAGTCCCAGGAAGGCTTTTCTATGGAGGTGCTATCTGAACTGAGACCTAAAGGTCCTCTGAATGTGGGGGAGGAGCATTCCAGGCAGAAAGACCAGCAGAGGCTCTAGGCTAGAGACAAGCTTGGGGTAGTCAAGGAAAAAGCAACCAGCACAGCAAAGTCAATAGAGGAGGAGGGAGTGACTGAGACCAGGGCAAAGGCAGACTCATACAGGGCAGCATAGCAAGGGCATTGCCAAGAGGTCGATGGATGGGACTTAAGAGGTCCTTGAACCTCGACTTCCCTGTTGACTCAGACGGTAAAGCGTCTGCCTACAATGCAGGAGATCCGGGTTCAATCCCTGGGTCAGGAAGACCTCCTGGAGAAGGAAATGGCAACCCACAACAGTATTCTTGCCTGGGAAAATCCCATGGATGGAGGAGCCTGGTACACTACAGTCCATGGGGTCACAAAGAATCGGACACAACTGAGCGACTTCACTCACTCACTGAACTTGGATGGAGAAAAACATCGTCTCTCTTTTCATCAGCCTCTAACTGGAAATGAGCATTTCCTTGAGTCATGAATGTCAACAAACAACCCACAGTAACGTTAGCAGTGCCTGGGAATGATCAGTAACAGAAATCTCACACCCATTCATATCACCATCATTGCAGGTATCTGGAAATATTACTTATGCGCCTCAATAATTCAGAATTACAGTAGCTACTAGAACAGTGGCTGAGCCTTGGTTAGACCAGTTGCTGAGCGTTATTACAGTTTCCCAGGTGGTGCAGTGGTAAAAGAATCCACCTGCCAAGCAGGAGATGCAAGAGATGCAGGTTTGATGCGTGGCTTGGAAGATCCCCTGGAATAGGCAATGGCAACCTGCTCCAGTAGTCTTGCCTGGAAAATTCCATGGACAGAGGAGCCTGGCAGACTACAGGCCATGGGACCTCAAAGAGTCAGACATGACTGAAGGACAAAAAAAGCTCATATACTTCAAGATGATAATATTTTAAAGTATCTAATTATCTGAAAAGAACTGGTTTCCTTTGCAACACCAGGTACTTTATTTTCTGTATATATAAAAGCATTATTCTGAGAAGGGATCCCTAAGCTTTATACAATGGCCAAAGTGCTCATAAAGCACGGTGAGAAGTTTGTGTTTCATTCCAGGTAGGAGGAGAGGCTGCTGTGGTTTCAGCAGGGAGTCTACTGGGTGCCGTCTTCATTTCTTAAAATCACCCTGGGGTCTCTGCTGGGGGAGATGGCCTGCAGTTGTCAGGGCCATGCTGAGTGCAAGAGAGAGGGTATGGCTTTAACAGACCACTGCCCAGTCCAGGGGATCCTAGAGGGCTCCGTCCTCCCCTCTAATGAAGAGGCTTCCCACGCGGCCTTCCAGGCCCAGAAGGGCCATGTCACCCTGGCCCAAAGCCTGTCCCGGGACATCCTCTCCAAAGCTTCAGAAAATGAGCTCATGTGTGCGCAAGAAAAATAAATGCAGCATTTGCCACTGTTTGGTTTGTGTATTGGTCTAGAAAAGAAATGAGATTTTTATTTAGGAAAGCCTTCCAGCAGGACCCCAGCAGAGGCTGGGCAAACACCAGGGCGACGGACTGTAAACACGCAGGAAGGCCCAAGCCCTGGGGCCCGTCCCCGTGAGCAGCAGTCCCTCAGCTGGTTTATGGCGGCCTTCCTGTTTTCCCGGCCTCTCTTCACACTGCCCTCACACACAGAGCCTTTTCAATGCCCTCGAGGAGAACAGAAGAATTCATTTTCACACGCCAGCGCACACGTTTCTCACACCCTCCCAGGGGAGTGGACTGTGCCAAGAGGCTGGTTTATGGACTTAGACAGACAGATGGGGCTGGGGCCCATGGGGTGGGGCCCATGGGGTGGGATCCATGGGTGGAACAAAGCTCAGGGGTAAATCCTAGGCTCCTGGGTCCCCCAAACTGGAAGTGAAGAGGGTGGGGCCAGGCCAACTGGAAGGTGAGGGGCCTTGGTGGCACTGGAGCAATGGGCCTGAGGCTTCCTGGGGAGCCACGTTAGACTTGGGGGGACTGAGAGTCAGGGGGCAGGGAATGAACCTCAGTAGAGCTTGCTCACCTCCAAGTGTCAGGATCAGAGAGGAGAGACATGGAGAGTGAGGGAACGCTAGGTCCCTGAATCTGGCTCAAGGGTAAGTGAGAAGGAAGGTAGAAATTGAGGTGTCCCTGGCCATTGCCCAGAGATAACACGATTTTTTAAAAAATTTATTTATTTTTGGATGGGAGGCGTCTTCTTTGTTTGCACCCATTGGCATTTCTGGGTGGTGAGTATCTCTAGGACCTGGTCCCTGGGATACAAAGGGGGCAAAAAGGAAAGCCAGGAGCTCACTGGCACATCATCACTCCCCACAGCCTGAGGTCCCAGCCAGTCTTCCTCTTCCTCATCTTTAGGAGGACAAAGGAGCCTGGCAGGCTACAGTCCATAGGCTTGCAAAGAGTCGGACATGACCAAAGCGACTTAGCACGCACATACGCACGCACACCAAGTAAGGGAGGCAAATTAACAGCCTCAAAGGGTAATTGGGGGTTGATCCCACCCAGCACGCATCAAATGCTGCACGAATTTTGGATGAATGTTGGCTGTATCTTTATGCCAACTGGCAAAGGCATCAGCTTGGAGATCCTACCTGGCACCACTTTACAGCATTGTCCATTTTGACTCGCTGGACAGATGACTCCACAGTGACTGGGCTTCTTGCTTCCCTCCCAGCTCCTCCCTGCGCCCGCTGGAGCAGAATGGCTTACCTATGGTCCTTCGGAGGTCTTCACACTGGTTAATGTGAGGGAACTTCAGGATTTCCTTCCACTTCTTGCTTTTCCCTTTGCGCTTTCCTCCGCCTCCTGCAGAGATGGGAGAGAAAGACAGGGAGCTGATGCTGCTGTTGCCTGGGGTGCCAGAGCCCACATCCCATCCCAGTGAGCCTGAGTGCAGCTTCCTAGCTGGGAGACTGGGACAAGCCCCTCCCCAGCCAGCATCAAGCCTATGCGTCCTTCCTTCAGGCTCACACAGGTCTGGGCTCCCCCACCCAGCACAGCCTCTCCCATCACCCACTTCCGCACCCACACTGGGTGCCCGTTCTTCACTGATATATTAACCGTAGCTATGCAACCCCACTAGGGACCTGGCATCAGCCCCAGACTAGACCTCAACCTTTCTATGGCAGAACCTGGCCAACTGGCTCAGGAAAGCCTGGTGAAATGGATTCACAAATGGGTGAGATGGATTCACAAATGCGCCCCCCCCCATCACCTCTTTTTGTCCTCTTGTTTCCTGTGGACAGTCCCCATCCCCAGCTGGAGGCCAGGAGCTGAGGACAAGGATGTCAACTCTCCCTCACCTTGAGTACCCCCTTCTTCTCCCACCTCATGAACCCCAGGGTCTTGAGGCTGGAAGGACTCCTGGTGGACCATGTCAGCTGCGACCCCACCCCGTATGCTGCCCAACGTGCACTATAATGAACACATGCTAGGGACACACATGTGATGAATATGCACACGTGATAAACACACAAACACAGTGAACACACCTGTAACAAGCACACAGAATGAACATGGAGCTGTAAGGTGCACCCACTGGTGTCCCTGTCGTCCCCACCACTTCTTATCCCCGCACAGTGGACAGATATCAGAACACTCAGGTGTGTAAACAAGGGGCTGCTGACTCCGGCCTGCATGTCCCTGAGCCCACCACCACTTGGAAATGGGACCTGGAGGCACCTCTGTGCCATCACACGCTCAGGACCCCACAAGAACCTGACATGCATTCGTCTGACTCGTCACCAGAGTAGTCCTTAAATTCCACTGGTCAGTGATTCATTAAAGGTCACATAGCCCTTTAGGCCCCTCTCAAGATTTTAAGGTCCTTTTATCCTCTTTCATGGGATCAATACCCCAAGTACCTGTGGGGTTTGGGGCCTGGTTACACAGACATGGGATCTTGGGTAGGCCCTTGGCACCCTGGGCTGCTCCCTACCCTGGGTGGGTGTGATGTCTCCCCAGTCTGGCAGGGCAAGGGCCCTTTCTCCAGCCAGCCAACCCAGGGTATCCCAAAGGAGCTGGGCTCTGGGCCCACCCCCAGCAAAGTATGTGTTCTGGGGCTGGCATGGAGCTGATCTCAATAAATGTAGCCACTTCCCTGGTGGCTCAAATGGTAAAGAAGCCACCTGCAATGCAGGAGCTGCAGGTTCGATCCCTGGGTCGGGAATATCCCCTGGAGGAGGAAATGGCAACCCACTCCAGTATTCTTGCCTAGAAAATTCCATGGACAGAGGAGCCTGGTAGGCTACAGTCCACGTGATCTCAAAAGAGTCAGTATCAATAAATGGAGATTCCCAAGTTATCCAATTGCCCTAGAAAGCTGAGGCCACCTTCTGGAACAGCCAGTGTGTAGGCTTCTGAGGTCAGAACCAGGACCATCCTCAGAGCTGGGAAGCAGGAGAGGGAGCCAATGACAGAGGGGCAGGACACAGTCCCTGCAGCTCCAGCTCCCTCTGCTCAAGTCTTCACAAAGATCAAAAGCACTGGACTCCAAGGAACAAAATGAATGTGTATGGGGCACATGCTGTGGCCAGGCACCGTTTGGACATTATCTTATTTAATCCCCAGAATGACTCTTGGAGGAGCAGATCACCAGGTACATCACAGATGCAGAAACAGATGTCCAGGTTGTGTAATTTCCCAGCTGATGGCCTGCACTGCTTCACGCATGCTCGGTGCTCCCACTGGAGCTGACACACATCACTGCCCACAGACACGTTGGAGCCCTTCAGCTGGCCTTCCCTGAGTCCCCACTCTAACTCTCCCAGGCAGAGCTATTACTATCCCACTTGAAAGACAAGGAAACTGAAGCAACAGGGAAGAAAGAGGCAAGTCTCCTGCACCCCACAGCTCACAAATGGCAGAGACCAGACCCCAGCCTGAGCAGAATCTAGACCCCAGGCACTCATACACACCCTTCTGTCTATAAAGCTCCCTTTCAGGAGCCCTGTGAGCCAGGGGAACTCCCAGGGATCACAGAGAAAGCTGACCCCTGGACCTCAGAAGTGACAGGACATCCGGTAAGAGCAAGCAGAACTTGGAGCTCTTCAGTGGAGACCCAGGCCTCCGAGAAAACATGCCACCCCACACCTGTTCACTGAACCAGGTATCGAGATTTAAACACTGAGGTTTTGCATATAAACCCAGATTCAGGACTTCTCTCCTGTAACCAGACACATGGCAAGGCTCAGACAGAGCTGACCCCATGGACTCGACACGTAGCCTCCATTCGGTAGCCAGCCTGGCCCCTTAGAGCTTAGTTATGTGTATCTCCCAGGGGAGGGCTGCCCCCTGGAGAAATTAGCCAAGTCTGCTCCCATCCTCATCAGCTCTGGCTCCAAGGCCTAAAGGAACGGTTAGAGCTCATCTAGTACGCACTACCCCACTCTACCCCCCGCCATTCATTCCACACCCTTCATTCCCAGATCTGGTTGGTATGAAGCACTTTTTGTGTGTGTGGTAAAATATACGTAACAGAAAATATACCATGTTAACCATTTGTAGGTATACAATTCCGTGGCACTAAGTACATCCACAGTGTCATTTAACCATCGCCACCATCCAGCTCCAGAAATCCTTCATCATCCCCAGCAGAAACTCGGTGCCCGTCCAACACCAGCTCCCCGCCCCTCCACCCTGGTAACCTCCGTTCTACTTTCTGCCTCTCTGGTTTGACTGCTCCGGGGACCTCATGAGTGATAGCACGCGACACATGGTCTTCCGTGATTGGCTGATTCCACTTGGCAGGATATCTTCCAGGTTCATCCATGTTGCAGTGTGTGTCAGATTTCACTCCACTGTACGGTGGAATAATCCTCTGTTGTGTGTGTGCACACCACCTTTTGTTTATCCATTTGTCTGTTGGTGGACGCTTGCATGGTGTCTACCTTCTGGCTACTGGGGATACGGCGGCTCTGAATATCTGAGTCCCAGCTTTCAGTTCCTTCAGGCATATGCCTAGGAGCAAATCCGCTGGATCATGTGGTCATTCTATGTTTGCCTTTTTGAGGAATTGGTGAAGAACTCTTGGCCATACAGACTCACAGGCTGTACCTCATCAGCTTGATCCCCAACTCTGTGAGTGGAACCAGGAATGGGGCTACTTAAAGAATCACCCCAAGTGATTCTTAGGTAGCCAGTTTATGGAAACAGAAGTCTACTTTACACTCACACACACACATTTTTTTATAGACTAACTTCTCCATTAAGAAAGTTAACACAAAGAAAATTAACACAAACTCATTAATTCATTCAACCGATATGTTGAGCATCAACTAAATGCCAAGCAGTATGCAGATGCTGGGGACACAGGAATGGGGAAGACTGAAGGGGCTTCCTTCTTGTGGTGCCCAATCTAGTGAGGAAGACATTAAAGCCTTGACAGCAGTGGTTCTCAGCCCCTGGGCAATCTGTCCTCCAGGGGACATCCGGTAGTGTCTAGAGATTTTTGGGGTTGTCACAGCCGGATGAGAGTGCTGCCAGCATCTGGCAGGTAGAGGCCAGAGCCAGAGTTAAACATCACACAAGGTGCAGGACGGCCCCCTTACAACAGAGAACAAGGTACTCAAAGTGTTATCAGCCAAAGTGTCAGTGGCATCAGCGTGGGTTGGAGAAGATACGTGCTTCTGTTTGCACATGTGGTTTGTTTATTGGCCCCATCCCTCTCCCTGAGCCTGAGGTTTCTCATCTGTGAAATGGGGCTAGTTCTAAATGAAGACCACAACAGGCAGTACCTAGCTCAGTGCTAAGCCCAGATAATACCAAATGAGTAACCCTTAATTGCCGGTAGCTGTGAATACGTTAGGTTACGTGGCAAAGGGAATTATGATTACAAACGGAATTAAGGATAGTGACAGGGATGTTATTCTGGATGATCCGGGTAGACCTGATGTAACCAGAGGAAGAAGAGTCATGTGATGTGATGTGAGAAAGACAAGATCAGCTACTGCTGGCTTTGAAGAAGGAAGGGGCCACAAGCCAAGGGATGCAGGCGGCTTCTAGAAACTGGAGAAGGCAAGAACAGATTCTCTCTTAGAGGCCCCAGAAACGTAAAGAGCCCTGCCAACTCCCTAGTTTTTAACCAGTGAGACCCAGGTTAGACTTCTGACTTCTAGAACCATGCCTCTGCCTACTGAAGCCCTGCTCCTTCTTCAAGGCCCCCTTCTAATCCCGCCTCCAAGGCTGCTCTTGAAAGGCAGATCCCTCGTCTGGCCTACAACCCTCTCCCAGCTCAGCCCAGATTCTTGCTTCATATCCTTCTAGAGGGTTGGACAGTTAACACAACTGTCCTGGACAACTGCAAGCTTTTGTCATGTTATGCTGACTGGGTAAATGAGTATTTGCAGGGATCGCCCTCTGGGCTTAGCACTGAGCTAGGTGCTGCATGTTGTGGTCTTCATCTAGAACTAGCCCCATTTCACAGATGAGAAACCTTGTCCAGGGAGAGGGATGGGGCCAATAAACAAACCACATGTGCAAACAGAAGCACGTATCTTCTCCAACCCACGCTGATTCAGCCACTTCCTGGCTCGAGCATCCCTCGGCTTTCTTTTCTTCACTCAGCAGCCCACTGCTGCTCATGGTTTACCTTCCATGTGCTGAAAGTGAGGTGGCTAAGAGGACAGAGTGCCCCACTATGTGGAACTCCAGTTCATCCCAGGCTTCAAAGACCAGAGCTGAGCAAGGCTGCTGGGGGTGCAGTCAGACAGGTGGGGGGGCCTCATGGAGGAAGGGGGCTCCCTCCAAGGAGGAGATGCCAGCAACACAGGCTGGTAGTCAGCCCAGGTCTCCCACCAGAAGTGAGAAGAGACCAAGACATCGGGCTTGGGGACATGGGCTGAACTCCACCACTCATAGTTCTGGGGAAGGCGCCAAGGGACCAGGGTGGTGGGTCTCTCCCTCGAGTGGACACGAGCCCAAGCGCAACCTGGAGAAAGGTGGGTGGCAGGAAGGTGCAGTGTTCCCCAGGAGCAGCCTCCAGGGAGGAAGTGGCTTAGCATATCACTGCTCTCTCCAGCCTCCAGGGTCCCCCCTTGGCTGCCAGCAGTGGCCTTATGCAGGTGCAGCCCAGATGGGCTGAGAGAAGCATGACAAGCAGGTGGCAGGGCAGGGGAAGCGGGGAGAGCGGCCAGCAGGCGGGCAAGCCCCAGCGGGGATGGAACGCAGGACTTGGGAAGAAAGCAGAGTAATAAAGAGCTAAGCGCTCAGAACAGGCTGAGCTACTGAGAAACTAATTGGCATTTCTTTCGCTCCCGTGGACACCCCCAGGGAAGAATGAAAGGATGACACCAAAAAGCTGCCATGAGAAAACTGTCATTGTGGGGGAAGAAATTGGCTGTTATTCTTGTGGCATCTACTGTTTTCCAGGGAGGTGTTTGTGCACTTTGAAGGCTGAGGACTGAAATGAGAATGAGGGGGAGAGTGTCTGGGAGGGGCAGCAGCGGGAAGACTGCACTCTAGGAAGACACGGTCCTCACAGGATCCCAGGGATGAGGGACTCTGAGCAGTGAGGGACCCGGGGCCAGCCTGACACAGGGGAGCTGATGCAGAGACCCCTCCCCCAAAGGACACTGACGAAACAGGCAACAGCAGTGACCCCGATGGTCTGAGGTCTTATTTTGGGGACTCCTTGGAGCCTTAGGGGCTTCCCTGGTAGCTCAGATGGTAAAGCGTCTGCCTGAAATGTGGGAGACCTGAGTTTGATCCCTGTGTGAGCCTGAGTGACTCACTTCACTTCACTTTGTGGCTCAGAGGGTAAAGAATCTGCCTGCAATGTGGGAGGCTTGGGTTTGATCCCTGGGTTAGGAAGATTCCTGGAGAAGGGAATGGCAACCCACTCCAGTATTCCTGCCTGGAGAATTCCATGGACAGAGAAGCCTGGAGGGCTACTGTCCATGGGTTCGCAAAGAGTGGGACATGACTGAGTGACTGATACACGCTTTGGAGCCCTAGGACTTTTTGTGCTATCTTTGGAAAGGATAGGGGGCACAGACCTTTGCAAAACAATTGACCTCGAACTCCTCATTAATCTTACAGTATATCTGATTTGGAAGTTAAATCAATGTGGCATTTCCTGTACTCCCAGGGTCAGGAAGCTGTTTGTTTAGACATCTTCTCATTTAATCCTCTCATCAACCACACAAGGTAGGTCCTCTTAATGGTCCCATTTGACAAGTGAGGAAAGAAACTCAGAAAGGCAGGAACTTTGCTTCAAATCACTCAGTTTGTGTTACATCTGAACCAGGACCCAGGGACTTCCCCAGTGGTCCAGCAGTAAAGAATCCATCCACCTGTAATGCAGGGGACATGGGTTCAATCCCTGGTTGGGGAACTAAAATCTCATGTGCCAAGGAACAACTTGGCCCTCGAGCCACAACTAGAGAGCCTGAATGCTGCAAGGAAAGATCCTGCACGACGCGATGGAGATCCCACGTTCGGCAACTAAGACCTGACACAGTCATCTTAAACAACAGATAAACCAAGAGCCAGGCATCCTGACTCCTGGTGTACTGTTCTCTTTCTCCCTAGTAACAAATGAGCAATCAGTCAGAGAAAGGTTCCTTGGGTAGAAGCTGAGCAAGACTCTGCATGTGTTGCAAAGGACTTGCCTTCATGCCCTCGAATCGGTGGTTCCCAGTGTGGTCCTTGGACCAGTCGCACCAGCATTAGAAATGCAAAAGCTTGCGCCCCACCTTAGATTCACAGAGTCAGAAATTCTTGGGGGGCGGGGGCAGCAGTCCGGTTAATAAGGCTTCCAGGTGATCCTGATGCAGAGTCAAGTCGGAGCAAGTCCTTGAGCATCACGTGGGGAAATGGTATGATGGGACCACGCTTTCTGGAAATTGCTCGGATTATTATTTCTGCTCTGCCTACTTCTAAAAAGGATCTGAAGAGAAACACAGGGGTTTGGACAAATTCAGTGATGCTGGGGTCTGACTCTGTTAAGAACCCAGGTCCCTGCCCCCTGCCTGACTCAGGCATTCTTCTCACAGGATGCCCACAAAGCCACTTATCTGGCCACTGGCTGGAGTAGGGGGACAAACTGGATATGGACCCAACAGTTTCCAGAAAACTAGAGGGAGACACAGGAGAGAAGCTCACCACTGGCCTTGGTGGGTACAGGCTACTGAGATGGCCTCAGGGACTCATGATTCCAGGCCCCAGTCTGGCTCCCTAAGGAGCAGGAAGGACTCCTTTCAAACCCCACCCAAATCATCGGCACACACGCCATATACTTCCTGGGTGCCTTGTCCCATTCTGATGGCCCTTGGACCTTTATTGTTCTACAGACTCCACAGAGAAGAGCATCACCCCTGGAGATGGCACACTGGGATCTGTAGAGGACCTAATGCATTTTGTGGGCCCTGAGGAAGTGGAGGCTGGTTTCCCCACGGACTACATTCCTCCAAGACAGACTTATCGACTCAGATTGCAAAACAGTGTTGGTGAGTGCAGTTCTAGCCAAGGTGAGGATGAGAGACTCATTCAACTTGACCCCCAAAGATGAGGATTAACACCAGGGTCATAAGGAGCTTCTAGGAATCCAAGGAGAGGCAGTCAAGAGCAGCAGGGTTTGTAGGAACAGGAATGCCATGGAGACATGGACAATCTGGGGCTGGGGTGTCTCTGCCTCTCTGCAGACCATGCCAGGCTCACTCACCTCTTTGCATCAAACCCAACTGGCCATAATGAAAACACTGGCTTGGTCCTTTGCTCCTGGGAGGTGACCTCCCAGTCCTGGGAATTTTCCGAGTGTTGGGGATGTGGGTTTTATTCATGGTGGACCCCCAGAACCGCATCTGAGCTTACGCTAATGAGATGACTCAGGCTGAGGCTGGCCATGCCAGAATGACCAACCATGGGGTTAGAGGGTTGGGCCTTTGAGTCAAATGACAGTGTCCAAACTTCGGGGTGGGGAAGGAGGTTGGAGACTGAGTTCAGCCACGTGACTAATGATTCAATCAATCATGCCTAAGTAATGAAAGCCCAATAAAAACTCTGGGCACCCAGTTTGGGTGAACTTCCTGGTTGGTGCTCACACACTGGCGCTGGGAGGGTGACGTGTCCATCACAGACCTTGCCTTGTGCATCTCCTCATTTTGCTGGTTCAGATTTGTATCCTTTCACTGTAATAAAATTGTAAATCTAGAGCTCTCCTGAGCTCTGTGAGTTGTCCTAGCGAATAGTCAAATCTGAGAGGGGTTGGGGGAATTCCCAAATTTGTAGTCAATTAGTCAGAAGTACGTGTGGCCTGGGGACACCCAAACTCACATCTGGGGTCTGAAGTGAGGGTGGTGGTCTTGGGGGGACTGTGCTCCCTCTGTGGAGTTTTTGGTCATTCAGGGTAGTCAGTATCAGAATTGTGCTGCAACTGGCAGGCCCCCAAAGACCCCTGCCTACCCATTGGTCAGAATCCTGAGTCCAAACTCCCAAGGGGGGCTTCCCTGGTGACTCAGATGGTAAAGAATCTGCCTGCAATGCAGGACATCCGGGTTCGATCCCTGCGTGGGGAAGATCCGCTGGAGAAGAGAGTGGCTACCCACTCCAGTATTCTTGCCTAGAGAATTTCCAAAGAATAGATCCGACTGGCCAAAACATCTTTTCCCTCCAAGCAGGCCACACGTGGACATGTTTGAGCAAATTCTGGGAGATGGCGAAGGACAGGGAAGCCTGGCTCCCTGCAGTCCATGGAGTCACAAAGAGTCAGACACAATTGAGCCACTGAACCACAGTAACAATAAGGCCACATGTCACGGGCCAGCCTTGACTCTGAAACAATCCTATCAGTTCTGGCCCCTGTGGATGGGGCGAGACAGAAGGGCTGAATGAAACTTGCAGAAACTCAGTGGTGTTTCCCAAGGTAGGTAGTACCAGGCATGACCAGAGGCAGCACAATCAAAACCACAGAAATGGCCAGCCTCCTGGCCAAGATGATTTAGAGCACCGCTGGGTAAAGGCACCGGAACACGGGTGTTGGGGGAGGGCCTGGGCCACAAAGGGCTCCAGGATGCTCCACAGGGCCTCTTCTTCCTTCCATCTCAGAGCCCCTCCCACAGGGCCTGTGAGTCACCAGGGGATCAAGAGGTTGGAAAGGTCATGCTAAGGCTTGGAAAGGTCATGCTAAGGGGCCAAATTTGTTAGAAACTCAAATTGTGTTGCAAAGCAGGTGTTTAGGATACACATCTCGGTGTGGGGGTGGGGGGTGGGGTGGCGGGGGGTGAGAGCCGTGAAAACCAGAGGCGTGGCTCTCAGCACACTTGGATCAAGGTCTGGGAGGGTCTCGAGCATCCCTGGGACCGCGTGGGAAGGCTCGCTCTCTGTGTTCCCAGCCACAGCAGCTGATGATTCAGCAGCTCCAGCCGGTCAAGTGGAAGGCTCTGTGACAACACTGCCTGTGACGTCGGTGGGGTCACAGAGTCTGTTCCGTTCCTTTCTACCCAGGTGAGCTTGCAGGACTGTTTCTGCAGCGCGGCCCCCAGGGCTGGTTTCCAGAAAGTCTCACTGTGGGGAGGCTCTGGGTGTTCTCGGAGGCCGGTTTTCCTCCGAGAAGGCAGGTTTTCCTGATTGGTGGCGGGTGGGGGCAGGTGATCCCTGGGTCTGCTCCTTCCTCCACTCGCCCTCTCTGCCAACGGTCTTTCTGTCCCATCCCCGGGGCTCCTCGACCTTCGCCACTGCTACAGCGGTATCCATAGCCCTGGCTGGTGGGGGGCTGTGAGGGAGCCCACTGGTTCAGTCTTTCCGTGCAGCCCCAAACAAGGCAAGAGACCAATTACAGGGCCATTTGGGACTGCGTCACTACTCAAGCCTTTTCTAAGGGACTCCAGACAAAGGTACTTGAGGTGATCTCAGCCTGCAGGTGACTTTCTCCAGCCCAATGCCCTTGGCAACCACTGTGGAAGGAAGACAGGGCCCTGCCCCCTGCCCTCCCACCTCAATTTCCTCACCTGAGAGGGGAAGGGGGAGAAGAGGGCGGGGAAGGGTGGAACCAGGTCAGGGCCCCAGAATCTTTTTTATCAGAAGCGTTTCTTTACAACCCCATAGGTACAGGGAAGAAGGGAGCTGATGGGGTGGGTTGGGCAAAGGGGACGCAGCTTGCAAATACAAGGGCCAGGGGCCTCGTTCTGTTTTTTGTAGGTCTCACTTTCTAGAAATAGCCAGTAGTCACAGGGTCTCTGCCTCAGGGTACCCTCTTCTGTGAAGTTCCCTGGACGCCCCCTGAGTCTAGGACGCTCCTCCTCTATCCTCCCCTTCCCCACCACCCCCCACTCCTCTGTTACCCCCTGTCCCAAAGTGCTGGGGTTGAGATGTCAGGATTCAGGGGCACTGAGTGGACACGCCCCCAGACCTACCCACTGATGGGAACACTTGAAAGAAAACACAACCGAGGGACACCTCTAGCCCAGCATCTCCACTGATGGGAACTGTGTCGTTCATGCTGGGCGGTCGCGTCCACGGTTTACCAGGACAGGAAGACACTTGGTGTCTTCAAGTGCATCCAGCACCTTCCCAGTTTGACGTAAGACCCCAGGGGTGGGCAAGAGAGGCAGGAGGGCAGAATCAGGGGACACAGAGCCTCTTCCCATGCAGAGGTGCTGCCCATGGCCTGACCCTGCCCCACCTTCACCGCTTGGGAGCACTTACCCTTCCCACCGGTGCAGAGCCCTAAGGGAGGGGCTTGGGATACAGGATGAAGCCCTGGCTCGGTTCAAAAGGCAAACACTGGTGCAGACGCAGCCAGTTCAGGGAGCACCCAGCCCAGACTCAGAGAGGCAAGGAGGGGTGGGGCGTGAGACTGGAAGCCTTTCTAAGGCCTGTTAACACACCTGGGAGCTGAACTCGGGGCTTAATCGGGGCTTCCGTTGTTCACGGGGACCCCACCAGATGGGTGGGTAAAAACCATGGTGGGCAAACGGGGAGCAAGTACATTCCCACAGCCTGAGCCTCGGGGCCGGCTCCACCCTTCATGGGACCGGACATGGCGCGGCAAAGACACACAGAGATCCTGACCACGGAACGTTTTGCGGTGCCCCAGCTGTCAGCTACAAGCACCTAAAACCTCCAGTATGTTCTTCAAAGGAAGTGCAGTGTTGAAGTGGTGGGAGGCATTGGGGGCAGCACGGGGCATGTGCGGCCTGTGGCCTGCGGGCAGGTTCCAGCACCTCCTGGTCCCACCTCATGGCCACACCGCCGTCATCGGGCTTCCAGGGCAGAAAAACCTCAGCCACAACCAGAAGGATCCCACAACCTCAATTAGGAAAACCCACACCGACACAAGGCCTGGTAACTGGCTGCCACGGGGATGGCGGAACGTGGCCCCTCCCCACCACACTGAGCCTGAGGGATGCGAGGCCTCTGCAGTCGCTTGGGGGGTTGTGGGGGTGCAAGAGGGCAGGGCAGCCAGGGAACAGTCCCTCCCAGGAAACCCTTGTTCCCAAAGACAGTGCTAAGAGTGGGCCTCCTTGACCAGAGGCTGTGGCCCTTGAGTGACAGCTGCACTGTTACCAGCTTCCCCGGTGGCTCCGATGGAAAAGAATCTGCCTGCAATGCAGGAGACCCAAGTTCAATCCCTGGGTCTGGAAGATCCCTTGGAGACAGGAATGGCAATCCATTCCAGTATTCTTGCCTGGAGAATTCCATGGACAGAGCAGCCTAGTGGGTTACAGTCTATGAGGTCGCAAAGAGTTGGACAAGACTCAGCGACTAACACTAACTGCCTCCAGGTCACTTCACCAGAACATAAGTGGCTGTCACAACATGTTATCTGAGCCCTGCCATGCACATGGCCTTCCTTAAGTCACTCAGCGTTTTCTCTCACAAAGGAAGATGCTGCTACCCAACTCGCCCTGCTGTGGGGTTAGAGCCAAGTGTGCAAGTATCTAGCACACAGTAGGGGCTCACGAAACATAGCCACTATCATCACCACCACCATCATCACCACTGCCATCATCATCATCATCACCATTAATTTTCATCCCCACCATACCCATCCCCCTCCACCAACCCCATCAACATCACCATCATCCCCACTCGCACCGCCATCCCACCACCGCCAACTTCACCATCAACATCCCATCATCCTTACCACCACCATCATCATCACCGCCATCCCCACCACCGCCAACTTCACTATCAACATCCCATCATCCTTACCACCGCCATCATCATCACCGCCATCCCCACCACCGCCAACTTCACTATCAACATCCCATCATCCTTACCACCGCCATCATCATCACTGCCATCCCCACCACCGCCAACTTCACTATCAACATCCCATCAGCCTTACCACCACCATCATCACCGCCATCACCATCATGACTTTTGTAAATGAGATAACTGAGGACACAGAACTGGTAAGGGACAGACAGCAGGTCTAAAATCCAGGTCTTGGGACTCACAAGTTTGGCCATCTCTCTACCCTACCACAACCCTCCTCAACAACACACACACACACACACATACACACACACACACACCCCTCCATCAACATGATGTCAGCATCTGTCCGGACATTGGCCAGAGGTGCTGTGGGAAAGCCATACAGGAGGGCTACAGGATTTGGCTCCGTGACCTCTCTGACCTCACTGGCTTCTACTCCCTTCTTCACTCCAGCCATCCTCTCTTCCTCATGTTCATCACACACCCAGGCACCATCCCAGTTGAGGACCTTTGCTCTAGCTCGAGAACTTTTTCCGTAAAGGCCCAGCTGAAGTCCCTGGGTCACAGACAATATAATATGTAAACAAATGAGCATGGCTATCATCCAGTGAAATTTTATTACAAAAACAGACAGCAGGCTGGTGACCCCAGGGGTCATGGTTCACCTAAGTTCATCTGCTATTGCTGTTCCCTCTGCCCGGAGTCCTCCTTTTTCCTTGGGAGAAAACATCTCCATGTTAATGCCTTCCCCTTCTTTAGGCTTTTACACAAATATCACTTTCTCCATGAAGCTCACTCCAACCACTTTTTTCTCCTAATAAATAATTTTTCCCTAATGAATAAAACTAATTACTTTAAAGTGAACAATTCAGGGACATCTAGAACATTCATGATGCTGTGCTAAAACCACCTGTGCCTAGTTCCAGGGCATTTCCCTCCCTCCAGAGCAATACCCACTGCTTACTGTTCTAACCCCACAGTCTCTACTCACCCTGCTGCCTGCCTATCCAGATCCCTCTATCTTTTTATATATAATGTACATTTTTTTGATGTGGATCATTTTTTAAATCTTTATTGAATTTGCTCCAACATTGCTTCTGTTTTATGTTTTTTGGTTTTTTGGCCCCAAGGCATGTGATACCTTAGCTCCCCGACCAGGGGTTGAACCCTCACCCTTTGTACTGGAAGGTGAAATCATAAACACTGGACCAGCAGAGAAGTACCCCTCTACCTCTCTTTTACTTTGCAGTTTTAATTTCTACTGCATGCATCACCCTGTAACATTCTATATGGCTTATTGCCCGTCTCCAGCCCTCCTTCCCCTGGAATGAAGGCTTCACCAAAAAAGCGATCTTTATTTTGTTCCCTACTGTCTCCCAAACACCCAGAGCAGTGATTTGGCACATAGTAAATACTCGATAACTTGTTGATGAAGAGACTGATAAACGGATGGAGGGGCAGGACCACAGGGAAGAGAGGGCTTCCAAATGGACTTTAAAACAATAAAACCACATCATACACTGTCGTCTTTCCTGAGCCTGCACTCTTCTCCTGGGAAATGGAAGGGGCAGGGCGCACACCACCTCCCAGCCCTGCCCCTTGGGTACGTCTCCTCCTATCTTACTGGGTCAGTTATCCTGACCGGGGACCAAGTGCCCCTTTTCCTGGAGCAGTGAACAAAGAGTAGGGGCTCTCATCAGATAGGCATGGCTGGACTTCTGGGTCCTCTGTCCACCAGGTAGCCACAGGACACCTCCCCAATCTCTCTGAACCACAATTTCGT
This sequence comes from Oryx dammah, assembly GCF_014754425.2. Classification (NCBI taxonomy): domain Eukaryota; kingdom Metazoa; phylum Chordata; class Mammalia; order Artiodactyla; family Bovidae; genus Oryx; species Oryx dammah. Next base: position 38,283,690 of record NW_024070198.1, on the reverse strand, counting down.
CCTTGCAACTCCATGGACTGTAGCCTACCAGACTGCTCCATCCATGGGAATTCTCCAAGGAAGAATATGGAGTGGGTTGCCATTCCCTTCTCCAGGGACCTCCCCAACCCAGGGATTGAACCCAGGTCTCCCATGTTGCAGGCATATTCTTTACCATCTGAGCCACCAGGGAAGCCATGTTTCCTAGTTGGTGTAATAAAATAACCAAATAGAAAATTAAGAGTATGATTAGCACAGTGCCACACACTGGATGGGCAAACACTATTTTCAGCCTTCCTGCTCTCTGTCTTGGCTCCCCAAACATCCCCTCCCAGTGGCCTCACTCCTTTCCCTCTCCTTCTCTGTCTCTTCAGTTTAGTGAACATTTCCTTCAAGAGAAGACAGATCCCCCTGTCCTCTTGCATACACTAATGACCTCCTTAAAAATGTCCTTTCCAAGGAAAATCATTTTCCAAATGTACTTTTGGGCTTACTGTGCTTTTGCCCACACTGGTTTTCACAGTTAAGAAAGTTTGGCCACAAAAATTGACTTTTCGCTGCAAAAGTAATCCCCATCTCTCAGCAAAGCCCAAATTTGGCCACTTTTGTCTTCATTATGTTTTCCCTGGGTTAAAGAAGAAAAGAAAGTGTGGGGAGATTGGGGAGGAGGAGGGAGGTGAGCTGACCCCTGAGAAAAGCCACTGGCATTGACAGTTGGCCCCTGAAGCACAGCTGTGGCTATTCTGTTAGAGAAATAAACAGGACTATTTGCTCATGAAAAAAATGCCCCAATTTTTCATAAGATATTCATAAAAATATTTGCATTTCCCTGTGAGTAATAACTACTTCTGCTGTCCCCAGAATTTCTGCATCATCTACTTGAAAGAAGCTGAACAGACTATTTAGAAAGCCTTCTCAATCAAATCCACCCAGCGACCTAGGCACGTTATGATGTAGCTATGACTGTGCACACGGATGGGCTGGGAGTCTGAGGTGTAAAGAGATCAGGGCAAGCCAGGCCCCAGCCTGAACCTGACAGCAACATAATCGGCGATTCAATAAATCCACCACAGCAAAGTGGATTTATTTTGCAGATGCAGGAACAAGCCCAGAGAGGCCAAGTATCCAGCCCAGGGTCACACAGCCACTAAGTGGCTGAGCTGGAATTTGAACCCAAGAATACCTAGTTCTTAATTCCCGATCCTCGAGACTGACATGAAGATAGTTCAAGGGACAGAGGAGAACTAGGCCGTGAGAAAGCTCCCCCCAAGTCTGAGGCCATGGAAGCCCCAAACCAGCACAGCACAGTGGCACCTGTAGAGAGGTTTCCAGTGCAGAGGTGAAATCTCCTAAGCTGGGTTGCAGAAAAGAATTCTGATTCCCACCAGTCTTCCCCCAAACATGTACTTCCACCTCTCAGCAGACAGCACCACCATTCACCCAGCCACTTAGGCCAAAAGCCTCAGTGTCATCCCCCCATCCCATCCTCTTCGTGGCCTCTGCAGTATAATCAGCCTCCATGATGGTCCAGTGATTCTCTTTTTTTTTTCGGTCATGCTGCCTGGCAAGTGGGATCTTGGTTTCCAGACCAGGGATCGAACCTGCACCTTCTACAGTGGAAGCACAGAGTCTTAACCACCGGACTACCAAGGAAGTCCCAGCCCAGGGATTCCTGCCTCCTGGGACTCACAGCCTGTGCAGTCCCCTCATGCACTGAACCTGTGTAACCAAGGGGATGTGGTGGACAGGACAGGACTGTGCCCTCTGCCCTGGGACACTCACTCTGAGGATGCCTATGGAGGGGCCCATGTGGCCAGGAGCTGAGACCTCCAGGAAAGAGGCAGTGTTAATTTGCCAGTCATGTGCGTGAGCACCTTTGGAAGTGGGTCTCTCAGCCCCAGTCAAGCGTTCAGGTGAGGCAGCTTCAGCTAATATCTTGACTGTGACCTGAGACCCAAAGCCAGCACCACCCAGCTGAGTCACTCCCCAATTCCTGACTCACAGAAAGGACGTCACTCAATCATGTCCAACTCTTTGTGACCCCACGGACTGTAGCCTTCCAGGCTCCTCTGTCCACTGGGATTCTCCAGGCAAGAGTACTGGAGTGGGTTGCCATTTCCTTCTCCAGGGGATCTTCCCGACCCAGGGATCGAACCCAGGTCCACCACATGGCAGGCAGACGCTTTACCGTCTGAGCCACCAGGGAAGCATAAAGAGTGTGAGTTAACAAATGTTGACGGTTGTTCTAAGCTGCTAAGTAACCTTTTACACGGCAACAGCTAACTAACAGTCTTCCACCTGCAACTATCCACCAAGTCATATAGATTCTCTTTCCCAATGACATTTTGACTCTGCCATCTCCCTCCCCTTCCACAGTGCGCTGCTGCCCTGGTCCAGGCCACCACATCTCACAGGATGACTGCAGCAGCCTCCAATGGCCTCCCTGCCTCCACCCGGTTCCCATCCAACCCACCGCCCATGTTGCAGCCTAGGTCAGTCTACAAAAGCAAACCACTTCTAGTCTCTCCAATGGCTCCCCATGGTCCTTGGGATAAAACCTGAACTCTTCACCATGACCCACAAAGCCTGCAGGCTAAAGCCCACCTGTCTCTCTCCCCAGCCTCATCTCCTGGTTCACTCGTGCCAGCTGCAATGGGCTGCCTTTGGTTCCAGTTCCTTCCTCCTCTCCCCACTGACTCTGAGTCTGTGTTCCAGCTGTTTCTTCTGCCTGAAACACTCTTCCTATGACTCTTTCTTTGGTTTCCAGCTAAGAGGTCACCTCCTTCGAGAGGCCTTTGCTGATTACTTTGTCTAACAGATACTCCCTGTTACATCTTGTTTACCCACTCCCCTTATAAACTATGCATGCATGCAAAGTTGTTTCAGTCGGGTCTGACTCTTTGCAACCCTATGGATTGTAGCCCGCTGGGCTCCTCTGTCCATGGGAGGATTTCCCAGGCAAGAATACTGGAGTGGGCTACCATGCTCTCCTCCAAGGGATCTTCCCGGCCAAGGGATCAAACCCATGTTTCCTATGTCTCCTGCATGGCAGGTGGTTTCTTTACCACTAGCACCACCTGGGAAGTCCCTTATAAACTATAATGACCTTAAACTATTTTATGCATTTAGCTTTTAAGCTTGCTTATTGTCACCCACCCCTCCCACCCCTTAGAAGGTTACTCCTCAAAAGCTAGCACCTGAATCAGTTCTAATGAGGTGGATGAAACTGGAGCCTATTATACAGAGTGAAGTAAGTCAGAAAGAAAAACATGAATACAGTATATTAACGCGTATATATGGAATTTAGAATGATGGTAACAATGACCCTATATGCGAGACAGCAAAGAGACACAGTTGTAAAGAAGAGACTTTTGGACTCTGTGGGAGAAGGCGAGGGTGGGATGATTTGAGAGAATAGCACTGAAACATGTATATTATCATATGTGAAATAGATCGTCAGTCCAGGTTCGATGCATGAGACAGGGTGCTCAGGGCTGGTGCACTGGGACAACCCAGAGGGATGGGATGGGGAGGGAGGTGAGAGAGGGGTTCAGGATGGGGAACACATGTACACCCGTGGCTGATTCATGTCAAGGTATGGCAAAAACCACCACAATATTGTAAAGTAATTAACCTCCAATTAAAATAAATAAATTTTTTTAAAAAGGTCCTGCACAATGCAACGAAGACCTGATGCAGCCAAATAAATAAATAATGTATTTTTAAAATTCCTGACCAAGTAAAGTCCAGAGCTACTTCTACCACAAGCACAGGTTCCCAAAGATGAACCAGAGCACCTGTGTTCTCTCCAAGGACCTGGCCATGCTTGTTCAGCCCACAAAGATGTGCTGGGCATCTGATCAAAACCCCACTATAGGTGATCACTCACAGAAGACCAAAGATGGTGCCTGGGAGGTGGAGCATCCCCCTGGGGCCTTTCAGAGGCAGAGTCTATGTGGGTCCCACAATCTTTTCCCTCCTTCCCTTCACTTCCTAATTCCTATTACACAGGAGAGAAAATGGGGACAAGGTGGTTGGCCTTACAAAGTCTTTCTCTAAAATGCTTCTTTAATTGTAAAATGGCCAAGGAGAGCTGTATTTGGCAGATTAAATTTCTACCCCTAGGATTTCAGACTCTAACTTGAATACAGAAAGGAGAGCCTGATGCAAGCAGATGTGTGAGTAGGACATGATCATTTTAATTTCTTAATCATGCTGTAAGAAATCACTACACATTTAGTGGCTTAAAAATAACTTGAATTTATTATCTGAAAGTTCTGGAAGTCAGAAAGCTGAAATCAGATTCACTGGGCTAAAATCAAAGTGTGGGCAAGGCTGATTCCTTCCAGAGGTTCTAGGGGAGACTCTTTCTGATGCCTTTTCCGACTCCTAGAGGCTGACTGCATTCCTCGGCTTGCAGTCCATTCCCACATCTTAAAAGCCAGCAGTCACTGGTTGAGTGTTTCTCAAGCTGCATCACTCTGGCCTCCTTTTCTGTAGTCAAATCTCCCTCTGCCTCCTTCCTATAAAGATCTTTGTGATTACATTGGGCCCATCAGGTTAATCCAGGCAAACCTCCCCATCTCAAGATTCTTTAATTAATTTAATTAACTGAAAAGTCCCTTTACCGCCAAGGTAACACTTTCACAAGTTGCAGGGATTTCAGATGTTGACGTCTTTGGGAGCCCTTGTTCAGCCTGCCATAAGCGGTGATTTAAGATCACACACTCCCAGATCAGACTGCCTGGGTTTACATCCCAACTGTGTCCTTTCCTAGCTGTGTGATTCTGGGAAAGCCACTCAACCTCTCTGTGCTTTCACTGACTCTTTTGTGACCTCACAGACCCAGGAGACATGAGCGTGTAAAGCATTTCAGCACAGTGAAGAAAGCTCAATGAGAAAGGGCTGTAATTATTCCCTCCTCTCCACCAGACTCAGCACTAATGGATGCCAGAGCTGGGAGGGGCCTTGGTGATCACACAGCCTGCCCCTCAACGAACAGCTGGGGACTCAGAGGCCCAGAGAGAAGTGAGTCATGTGGGGCACACAGCACTTTCTCAGGCAAAGCCCGGATGCCCTCTAATAACCAACCTGGCACCAACTTGCTGGAAAGAGGGTCCAGCAGGGCAGAGGCCACAACCTGCTGCGCCCAGCACCCTGCCCTGCACCCAGTAGATGCTGGAGGATGCTGCAGCCAGAAAGTCACAGGGAGGGGGTAGGAGGCTCTCCCCCGCAGAACGACAGCAGGAAGCACCTGCAGGTGCAGCGCCCTGGCCTGAGTCTCACACCCGCAGTTCCCACCCCACCCAGCGGGCTTGCAGGGCCAGAATCAGACTCAACACATCTCCCCCCAGGAGAGGTCAGAGGACTAGTCTTGGCCAGGGACGTCGAGACCCAAGTTCAGGGCCAAGAGAAAGCTCTGCACTAATCAGTCCAGACTGATCAAATGTCATCCGGGCCCCTCGCTTCCTTCCCTCTCTGCGTGACCTCAGATGGGACGCCTCCCCTCTTCGGGCCTATGTTTCCGCATCAGAAAAGAGAAGACCAGATCAGTGATCCTCAATCTGCAATCCTCACTTCCATGGATTTCAGAGAGTTCTGAAAGAGCCGTTCCTGGACACACAGCCAAAGCGCGTGCCCAGCTTGCTTGTCCAGATGTTCACCAGCGTGTGCAATTCAGGCTGAACAGACATGTTGGAAGGTGTCTGTGATTAACAAAACGGGGGAAACAGTGACTCACCCCACACAATGGCCGGGTGAGCAGGCAAACTCCTCCACAAAAGGAGAGAAGGATCAGCCTGGGCCCTTGGCAGAAACTCAACTAGTCTCCACTGCATCTAACCAAAGAGGGCTGACTCACCCCAGGGGTTCCCCTCCCACAAGGCTAGCAGGCAGGCAATGCTGCAATGCGACCATCACACTGTCCTCCAGCTGACACCCAGGATTCCCACAAGGCCTTCCCGAGGGCCTTTCCCATGATCTCAGGGGCAGCTAAAAGCAGATATTCAAACAGAGGGGTCGTGGGGTAGCCTCACTGGGAAAATTTCCTGCCTCAGGGCCTTTGCACATGTCATTCCCTTGGTCAGATACACATTCCATTATCTTGTGGGGTTTTTTTTAATGAAATATTTCAAGCTTATAGAGAGTTAAAAAAAATTTTTTTGATGTATATACCCACAGGTTTTGTGAAAATTTATTTCCAAATTTTTACCGTCACAAACAATGCTGCTCTGAGCACTCTGACACACATCACCCCCACCTCCTCCAACAAGTATTCAGATCTCATTCCTCAAACCCGCTCCCCATCAATCCAAGAGTTATGTCTCCACGTTTCTCCCTGACAGCTCCCCAGTCTCTCCATCAAAGCGCTTATCATGATTTATGTCTTTATTAGGTCCCCATCTAAAGGGACAGAGACCATGTCCTCTTTGCTGTTGAGCGCTCAGTGAGAGGTCACTGAGCAGACCTCAGTTAGTGTCTGCACTGCAAATGAGTGAGAGAACGAATGAATGAGTGAGCGAGGCATCACCCCAGAAGCAGGCTGTGCTGGGCTCCTTTCCACCCAGGACTCTGAGAGATGACCTGGCACATCTGCCTACGTCTTGCTCTGCCCTCAAATGGATGGGAAGAGGGGCCAAGAATCTCTTGGAGATTTTGGGTTCCTGAAGCTTCAGAGAACCCTGAGCCCTGAAGCAGGGAGGGTCCGAGGCCCTGGGCCAGGCCTCAGTGCCAAGCCCAAGGTGAGGTTCAGGAGACCTTCACCTGGGCCTTCCCAGGGCTCCTTGCAGCCAGGCACCTGGTCCGGTAGTTTGGGAAACAGGCTTCTGCTGGCCACACCCAGTCATGAGAAGCCATTGCTCTGGGACCCCGCTACCTGGGCCAGGGGCTGCCCCCTCCTTCCTGGCATCCCCGTGCTGCTGAAACAGACCAGCCCCCACCTGCTGGCCATACCCGACCTTGGGTCGGGCCATGGGGCAGGTCTGGGCAAGGCATCTTCACTTGCTATCAATCACTTAGGGTCCCTATTCCCAAAACAAGAGAAAGTGCTGGAAATAGAAAACTGGGTGGCATCCAAAAACAACAGCAACAGTAATAGATGTAGCTGGTGTTCCTGAGCAGCCTCTCTGCAGGCTGGCCCCTCTGCATCCTCCCCCCTCTCGACAAGGAGGAGCCGCTGTGACACATGAGGACACTGCGGGCGGGGAGCCATCCTCCCCTTGCTCTGGGGGAGGCCAGGGCCTTAGCCAAGCAGGCTTCGGGACCAGCCCCTGAAGCAGACTGGACACAGAGGGACAGTCAGGCCACAATGCTAAGAAGGGTGATATTTTATTTTATTTTATGATATTTTATTTGCCTGTGCTGTGTCTTTGGTGCAATGCGCAGGCTTTCTCTAGTTGTGGCATGCAGGCTTTGTTACCCCACTGCAGGTGGGATCTCAGTCCTCCAACCAGGAATCAAACCCACATTCCTTGTATCGGAAGGTAAGTTCCTAACCACTGAACCACCAGAGAAGTCCTGAACGATATTCTTAAAAAGACAAGCAGCACGAGTCCATCCAGGCCCCCCTGCTGCAGATTTCTGGGCGCTCTGTCAGAAGTCCACCCTCCAAGCACCCAGGGCAGACCCCCCCCATTCAATTCCTGGCTGCCCACCTCTTTTTAAGTGTGTGGCCTTTGACTAGCTGCATCCCTTCCGGCCTCCATTTCCTCCTCTGTGAAATGGGCGAATGCTCGCTGGATTGTGGGGGTCGGGGTGGAGGGTCAGCTGAGGAAACGCCCAGGAGGCATTCAGTGTTGAATGGATCCTGGCAGCTTCCCAAGTGGCCAAGGGAGGGGGGAACCATTCTGGTCCTGAACCTGCCCCGCCCCCCTTCAAGGACCAGAGCACCAAACCCTGGGGATGGGAGTGACAGGAGTAACCACTGCACGCACACACACACACACTCACTCACTCACTCACACAAGACAGGCTTCGTTCCAAACCCAGAGGCTACTGAAGGGCACTCGTGCGTCTGCCCCAGCGCCACGGAGGGTGCAGGCGATGACCGCCTAGGGTGGAGAGCACCCTAGGGCCCCGGAGGGAGGGTGACAATCATAGGCTGCCCCCTGCTCCCTGAGTTCCCCGCTCTGAGGCTCTGGGGTCCTGACAAGAAGCTTGCCTGCCCTCCTCACTCCATCCTTCTGACACACCTGCTTCCTCAGGACACAGTGATTTTCCTTTCATTTTACTCTTCAACTCAGCATTACAGCCTGAATTTTGAGTCTCAAGAGCAGGGCTCAGTTGTGGTCTGGCCCCAAACCCCCAAATCAGAGACTACCTCCTCGAGAGGTGGAGAAAGCTGAAATGCCGTGGGCTCCCCACACAAGGCACTGCTGTCTCCTCCCGCTAATGCTGACTGTGAGGTATCAGCCTCCCCATTTCAGAGGTGAGAAGACTGAGGCTCAGAGCCCTGCTGTGTGGTACACAGGCAGGAATGGGAGACGTGCGATTGCAGCCCAGGCCTCTTGGCCTTTCAAAGACAAATGCCTCAGCTGAGGCCAGCATAGTCTGAGAGGACTAGAACTTGAGCCACACTTAAACTGCCTGGGAACCACACCGAATGAGGAAAAAGAAATAAGCGAAATAAATTTTGGTAACATTTCACATTTAACTCGGTGTATCAAATATCATTCAACACGTAATCAGTATAAAAAAATATTAAAGAGACACTTGACTTTTTTTGGTCATACTTCATCTCTGAAATAGTATACACTCAGCGCATATCCCAGTTCAGACTGACCACATTTCAGGGGGCTCTGTGGCCATAAATGGTGAGTGGCTACCAGCTTGGACAGTGCAGGTCCAGAGGAACAGAGAAGCAGCAAAGACCAGGGGTGGCCGGTCCATTCATACACGCATTCATTCACTCACTCAATCTACCAACCAGTATTTACTGGGTACTTACAAGGGGCCAGGCGGGGTCATATAAGGTGAATGAGGAGGCAAGCCCCACCCCCATGGGTTTCCACTGCGGAGCTGGGGGACATGGAGAGGGTGGCAGTCAGGAAAGTCACACTCCACTGGCTCAGTCCAGGGTCCTGACCCCAGGATGACACGCCTGGATGGTCACCTGCCAGGCCAGGGCCCCGGAACTGAAGGTTTGGGACATGTGGGCACACACCTCCTTTTCAGGACATCAGAATAACAACCCCTCCCCACTCCCAGCTACAGCACAATTGGCACGAAAACCACCTGGCATCACTTTCATCCTCAGACCCTGAGGGAGCCCTTCGGATTCGTCCAAACCTGATGGAGGAGCTTTGCTCTCCACCCACCAGCAAGAACGGGCAGCGGTAGATCAAGTGGAAACTGGTCAGGCGTGCCTCCGTGGGTGCCAGGGTGGCGGCAGGCAGGGCTGGGGCAGCTGCGGTGACCGCCCCCAAAAGACAGAGATGACACCACTCCTGCCAGGAACAAAGGTCTCCTGGACCTGCACCTCCCACCAGGCCTGAGCCCCGCAGCAAGCCCTCTAAGGAAGGAAGGGAAGGAAGGAGAAAGGGAGGGAAGGTGGCAGGGAGGGGACTGCCCTTTCTGCAAACTCCCTGTGATCCTCCTCCATGGAGGAGCAGGCGTTCTCTGCACGCCCGCCCTAGACAGGGACACGGAGACGGCCCTCAGCACACAATGGGTGAGGGGACAGCATGGTACACCGGCGACAGGGTTGATGTTGGCAACAGACTTAATACCAGCAGTGAGCTTGGCCTCTAACTGCCTAGGTGACCTTGGACCAAACCCTCTGAACCATGGTCTCTGCATCTACAAAATGGGAATAAGATCGTCTATTCTGCTGCTCGGGGTTGCGAGGAATAACTGAGAAAATGCACATACGGCTCTTGGCACAGGGCAGGGTGAGCATTCAATCAATAATAGCTCTCACTGTTATCCCAAAGTTGTTGTCACCAGGGCTGTCGACCACAGCCCCCAGCCACAGCCTGCTCACTGGCCCATCAGCCAGGTTGCCCTGGGCTGCCTCTCGGGCATTAAATCCTAAGTTTACCAACTCAGGTTGCCCTGGGCTGCCTCTTGGACATTAAATCCTAGTTTCCCAACTTCCCCAGACTCCAGGTAACATGACTCTGTCCAGCCTTCCGGATCCAGAAAAGCAAGTGGAGTCAACCCCTCCAGGTTGGGCACTAATGGGCACCCATGAAAACCAGGTACCACGTGGCACTTGAGGGTAAGTAAGGACTCTTGTCTGGAGAAGGCAATGGCACCCCACTCCAATACGCTTGCCTAGAAAATCCCATGGATTGAAGAGCCTGGTGGGCTACAGTCCATGGGGTCGCTAAGGGTCGGAGGACTGAGCGACTTCACTTTCACTTTTCACTCTCATGCACTGGAGAGGGAAATGGCAACCCACTCCAGTGTTCTTGCCTGGAGAATCCCAGGGATGGGGGAGACTGGTGGGCTGCCGTTTATGGGGTCGCACAGAGTCGGACACGACTGAAGTGACTTAGCAGCAAGGACTCTTGTCCGAGTCAGACCATTCAACCGAGGAGCTGAACCAATCAGAGAAGCCCTACCGAGTCCCAAACCCAGGACACAGCCCAGTCTTCACTCCTCCCACCCCCCCGCACTTATATTCCACTCTGGGTCCATGCCCACATCTGTGATTTCTACAGCAAAACACACGTCTGTCCCCTCTCTGTCTCCACAACTGCCACTTTGGTCCAGGCCAGCATCCGCTCTGTCCCCAGATAGGAGGGACCAGCCTCCGTCCTGCTCTCCCACGTCTGTTCTCACCGCTCCAAACCATCTCCGCCTGAGCATCCAAACCCAAACCGAAGCATGGCTTTCTCTCATGCAGTCCTCCAGCAACTTACAACGAGCTTGGAATAATATCCAAAGCCCCACACATGACTAGTCCCCACCTGCCGCTCACTGCGGCCCCCACGGTCCACACTCCTTTCCAGGCATCCTGACCTCACCCAATTCCCATGTAGGCTTTGCGGTTGGTGCCCACCTCCAGGCCTTTGCTCCAGCTGTGCCAGCTTCCTGACCACGCCATGCAGGCCCCCTTCTGACACCCCTAAGTCACATGACCAGTCACGCTGCCTGGGTCCCCACCTACAGTAACACCTCTACCCACGGAGCTGGCCTCCTTCTCTCATCTAGCCCTGCTTTATCTCACTGACTCCGCAGTTCTCATCACTATCGGGAATTACCCCTGTTTACGCGTTTATAGATATTTCTATCTGACATGATCGCGTTTGCTTCCTGGTTTACTCCCGGTCACCACCCTGACCCAAAGGCAGGGATGGCATCTGCCTTGGTCACGGCTGACCCTTGGAGTCCAGAACAATGGCGGACACACAGCGCTCTGTGAATGCCTGTGACTGTCTTCCAAGTCACTGAACAGCCATGGGCCAGAGACGCCCTCCGTGAAACGCCACCGACTCTGAGGGGGTGTGGCTGCAGGGGGACGGGGACCAGGTACGAGGAAGGGTGCCGGTGCCACCAGAGCAACCTTTGCCCCAGTGACCGAGTCCTCAAGAAGGGATGGGGCAGGTGGGGCGTTGCCACCCTGGCGACAGTTGGCTCCTGCAGAGGCCTTGGCAGGGGCCCCGGGAACCCCTGGCTTCCGTGTGGAAGGAGCCCTGAAGGCCCCACCCCTCCTCAGGCTCCTAGTTCCCAGTCTCTGCTCAGACACTTGGACCAACATGCTTTCTGGCCCTAAGAAGTATTTACATTTTGATTAAGTCTGGTTTTAAACCACCAGGTAGGCTGGCCTGAGGCCTCGGCGCCCCAGCCAGTCCTGCTGTATTAAGAGCATGCTGGGGGGACAGGGAGAAAGGATGGGACCGAGAAGGGGCTCACCCATGCCCCCAGGAGCCCCCTAACCCCACTCTCTGCCCTAAACTCCCTGCCAGACAGAGGGAACCGCTGACTTTGTGAACAGTATCGGTAAGCAGTGTGGGGAGCCCCAAAGTCCTGCCTAGGAAATAAACACTCAGGGCGAGGAAGAGGGGTGCCCCACCCAAGCCAGGCCCCCAGGAGAGTGGCCCTCGGACTGCCCTGCCCCTGACCAGGGCCTCCCTCCTGCCAGGTGGTATCTCACCCAGGAAGCAGGAAGTGAGTCTATTCCACACTGGGGACTTGAACAGGGCACATTTTTATCCTGTTGGATGTACTCTAAGGACTCCAGGAACAACCAACCATTGTGAGACCTCGGAAGGCTGGGAGAGAGTCGTTACTTATTTACAACCTTCAAGTCTCCTTGAAACTGTGATGTTGGGAGCAGCAAGTGACACCCTAAAGGAATGTGGACTCCTGGATTCAACATATCCACCGGGCAAAACATGGTCCCCACACCCGCTCCCCATCACTCCACCTGCAAAGGGAAAAGGTCCAGATAACTAAGAAATGCTTCCAAAAGGTGATTTCCTTCATTTCAGGCCCCTTTCAAAGGAAATCAAGCTTCCTTACCAGAAAGCAGGATTCTGTTTGTTCCACCCTGAGCTACAATGGCAAAAAGATTTTAAGCCTGTGAGCTCCAAACAGATGTCAATGACTGCCTGGAGTTCCAGGACTAGAGACAGGATTCAGACTCAGTGGACAGGAGTGGGGCACCTGATTAGCAATGTCTGCCACTGGCAGGAGGAGGGGAATAATGCTATGCATGCTCCGTGCGTGTTTGCAGTTTAGGGCTTAGGTTTTAGCAAAATCAGCAGTGGGAATTCAGAAAACCAGGGATTCAATTGGTAAGAAAGCATGGTCAAAGTAACAACAACAACAAAAAAAAGGCAGAAGCTTTTGGAGAACCAAAGAGCAAGCCCGTGGCGATTTCTTGGGCAAAGGGACAAATCACTTCCAGAAAGATCAGGCCACTTTCGAGGCAGCTGTCAGATGGGACATGTCCCAGAGCCACCCCATCCGAGCTGTCAACCACGGTCCACTCTCAGTTCCTCAGATAGACTCAATTCCAGACTTCTCACGAGACAGAGCATGTTTGACCTTTAAGGGCGCAGAAATAAATACCCAGAGTTATAAACAGGGTTTGCTGCCGCTGTGGGGAGGTGATGGTGTGTACGTTGTTGGGGGGAGGTCTCCTTGATGACAGGCATCCGTTTAAAATCAGGGGGAATAAACTGTAATGGAAATTCTGGTTTATTTATCCAGCTATATGTAACCATATCACTTCGCTGTACACTAGAAACTAATACAACATTGCAAATCAACTATACTTCAGTTAAAAAAAAAAACTTATTGAATGCTTTCGCTATCCTTATTGGGTTCTTATATTAAAATGGCCAAGTTAAAAAATAAAACAAAAAAGGGTTTGGGAAAGGAGGAGCTGGAGCACAGAATGTTCCATCAGTTAAGCTTGCCTTGGGCAGGGCCGTGCAGGACTGGGGTTTACAGCAGGAGAACGTGACAAGCCGCCTAGCAGAGAACCATGGGCATGTTTTCAGGACAAAGGGGGCACCTCTGCCTATACTATTCTATCTCAACAGAGGACAGAGGAAAAGGCTCCCAGCATGATTGACTGAGGCATCTTACCAGGGGGGCCAAAACCTGCTGGGGTTGCTAGCTGGGTCCCCAGTGAAAACTAACAGTTTGCGAATCATGGCTAAGGAAAGCCTTACACAAGAGCAAGCGGGATAATTATAGGGTTGGGAGGAGGGTGAGTTCAAAGTGGCCACATCCCTCAGCCGGCCGTCCCAGGGTGACTTCCAGGGAATGCAAGTTATTTCCCAGAGGAGCCAAGGAGACAGTATCCCTTTCTACAGAACAAAAGGAGACCTGGAAAGGAACTTCTGTGGCACGTGAAACTGGAGGGGAAGGTTCCAGAACATGCTACACTAACCAGGAGGAGGACGCTCAGTGATGTGGGGTCTAGGGTGTGGAGATCCAGGGGACAGCTCCCCAGCCCACGTACCTCACAGGGCTGTCAAATGCATGGAAGACCATGAGAAGGCACCAACTGCCAGTGCCTGCAATCACGTGACTGAACCTCGAATGCAGTGAGTGGTGAGTCCAGGAGGCCAGACCCAAACAAGAGGTAGCATGAGATTCGGTGCATCCAGAGTTCAAACGTGGGCAAAATCAACACCAGGTGTTAGCAGCACCTCGGAGCAAGGAGACACTGGAGGGGGCTCCAGGGGGCTTCTAGGGTGTTGGCTCTGTGATGTGCACGCTTTGCAAAATCCCATCCAGCAGTGCACTGATTGTTTCTGCCTTTTCTACACGAATAGTGAAGTTAGTGAAACTCGCTCAATCGTGTCCAACTCTTTGCAACCCCATGGACAGTCCATGGAATTCTCTAGGCCAGAATACTGGAGTGGGTAGCCTTTCCCTTCTCCAGGGGATCTTCCCAACCCAGGGATCAAACTCAGGTCTTCCACACTGCAGATGGATTCTTTACCAGCTAAGCCACAAGGGAAGTCCAAGAATACTGGAGTGGGTAGCCTATCCTTTCTCCAGAGGCTCTTCCTGACCCAGGAATCAAACCGGGGTCTCCTGCATTGCAGGCAGATTCTTTACCAACTGAGCTATCACCTCAATAAAAAGTTTACCGCCCCCCTCAACAAAAAAACTGTCTGAAAGTCTTTTGCCAACTTCTAGGTCACAATATTAATATAAGGGAGAGTGTTCTAAAACACAAGTGCTATCAATCTCCTAGAAATGAAAGGCAGGTGAGACAATTTCCCAAAGTCCCAGTTCACCCAATGAGACAATGATAGTGTTGGAGAGATATCAGATTGGAGGAGGCCAGCGATGTGGTCAGGACGGGACAAGAAACAGGGTGATCAGAACACAAGCCTGGAAGTGGCTCCTCCACTCACCAGGACTGTGAGCCGAGTAAGATATCCCAGCTCTCTGCTTTGATGACTGCCACTAGGGTGGTGTTCAGTCACTCAGTCGTGTCCAACTCTCTGCAACCCCATGGACTGCAGCACGCCAGGCTGCCTTGTCCTTCACTATCCTGAGTTTGCTCAAACTCATGTCCATCGAGTCGGTGATGCCATCCAACCATCTCATCCCCAGTTGTCCCCTGCTCCTCCTGCCCTCAATCTTTCTCACCATCAGAGTCTTTTCCAGTGAGTCGGCTCTTTGCATTAGGTGGCCAAAGTATTGGAGCTTCAGCTTCAGCATCAGTCCTTCCAATGAATATTCAGGGTTGGTTTCCTTTAGGATTGACTTACACTAGGGTGTAAGCTCCCAGACATAAGACTTTGCCTTATTTGGCACCTGGAATCTTATCTGGTACACAGGGCGAGCTCAATAATCTTGATGAATGAGTAAGGGAACAAAGGAGCAAACAGTAGTGATCCCAGACCTGCACTGTGAGGACCCAACAAGACATCACAGGTATGGTGCTAAGCAGAGCACGTGCAAGCAGTAAATGCTGGATAAAGGTTAGCTGGCATCTGAACTTGGGTCTGTGCAAAGTTCTCCCACCACCATAGAGGCATCTCTCCCAGACCTAGGTGCCCTTCTTTCCCCACTAAGGAAGGGTCAGGAGCAAGTGCAAATGCATCTTCTCAAACTATAAGGCCTGAGTCCCAGTCCCCTCCCCACCCCCATATTCTGCTGCTCCCCAGCCCTGTAAAGTGAAAGGAGGGTGTGAAAATACTGCTGCTTCCTGTCAAGCATCTGAAAAGACAGAGTGCTCTCCTTATTACTAAACCAAAATAGATGCATCTCCCTCCCTCCAACCAAAGGTGTCTATTTCAGGTTTAACATAACAATAGTCTTGTTCCCACTCCCTGACTTGGTACCACCCTGCAGAGACATTTAGACTGAGGGATGGGGCTGCACCTGCATCAGAGCTTCTAGGTAGCATCCACTCCCATCTACTGCACCACCAGGGGCAGCAAGGCACCGGCATGACAAGAAGAAGCCTGCCTTGTGCCTGGAACCGGGCAGATCGACATAAACTGATTGCCACCCATCGTCAAGAGTCACCAGAGTGACAGCTACATGGGCAGTGCTCCAGGAGAGCAAGGGGTGGACAGGAACGTGCTCTGATTCTTTGTGACCCTATGGACTGTAGCCCACCAGGCTCCTCTGTCCATGGGATCATCCAGGCAAGAATACTGGAGTGGATTGCCATTCCCATCTCTAGGGGATGTTTCCGACCCAGGGATGGAAGCTCCATCTCCTGCATCTGGACAGGAACCGAACCCTTAATGCCCAGAGTATTTTCTGTGTACCCTGCTATTACTCCATTGAAGGCAAACCCTGCCTTGAAGCTTTACAACTACCCCATGGGACGGCAGCATCTGTCAGTTATTAATAAATAATACAGCAGCATGGCCAGAAGAAAGCGGACCGGATCACACATGAATGTGCCTCTGTACGACTCTCCAGGCCTCTACTGTCTCATCTGTTAAATGAGAGAGAAAAATACTTCCCCCGCCTTATTCACAAGACTCAAAGAACAGTGTAAGCGAGTCCACCCTCGGGCCCTTGACCTTAAACCACAAGTGATACATACTTTGTTTAGACTTTAGTTTCTTTATCTATAAAATGAGACAGTTCTTGTCCAAAAGACTGCCAGAAAGATGATACGGGCTGATGCTCCTTGGCACTTGGTGCAGGGCTGACCCGGAGCTAGAGCTCAGTGTCACCGGGATTAAGTTATTAGAAGCACTTTGTCAACCAGCAAATCAATATGTCTGGAGAGCCCCACCCTGTCTCAGCTGGCAAAAGGCATGCATCCCTGAGTTTGTGTACCACTTCAAATGTACGTATCCTCTGAGGGCAAAAACTGTTTGGGGCTTATTTTTTTTTTTTTTAGAATTCCATGAAAGACCCCCAAAATAGCCACCTGCCTGAGGCAGGGACCCAGAAACAACGAGCGGATGAGCACCAAGCGAAGGCACCAGGAGACTGTGAAGGCCAAGGAGGAGGACTGAGAAGGCAGTTCCTTCCTGGCTCCAAGAGGCAGCTCTGCGCCCACCAGTGCCCACGGCAGCCGTGGCCACGCCCTCCAGCGCCGGTCCTGCTGGCGGGATCCACCCACCCACCCACAACCAAAGAAATGACCCCAAGAGGAGCCTGGGCCCACCTGCCTGCTTCCCCAAGGATGCCAGACTGAACCACTACCTCGGCGTGTCGCTAAAAGGGCAGCACAGGTTTCACTGAGTTTCCCGCTGAGTTGTGTCACTTTGGAAACCCAAGGATCCCTCCTTTGTTTTGCGGATGCCAGCTTGCAGAAAGTGGAACAGATTAAGCTACAAAAAACTTGAAGGTCATGGAGAGAAAACCACCCCCCACCCCCCGAATGATTCCCCACCCTGTCATTGCCTGCTTGCTACCACCTGCCCACAGCCGGTTCCGGGGGCCTCTACCACGTGTTTCCACTGCCTTAAACTCCTCTCATCCCCAACCTAATGTCTACTCACCCCTCCAGGGCCAACAAAGGCTCACTTTTGTGCAAAGTTTCTCCTATTACTTGCCAAAGGGACCACCCCTCCCATCCCCTTGCTTCTCAGTCTAGCCTGGGCTCATTTACTGAATAAACAGACTTCCATCTGTGACTGCACTGGGCTTGCTACTGGAAATACAGGGATGAAAGCGCCTCGCCCCTGCTTTCAGGAACCCAGTCCAGAAGACAAGACAGGCCAGGAAACAGATGATTATGCGCAACCTGGGGGACTATAGGACCCATATGAACAGAAGGCTGTAGGACCACAGAAGTGGAAAACCAAACGCAGGGAATCTAGTCAGTCAGCGTTAGTCATTAAGTCGTGTCCGACTCTTTGCAGCCCCATGGACTGCAGCCTGCCAGGTTCCTCTGTCCATGGGTTTCTCCAGGCAAGGATACTGGAATGGGTTGCCATTTCCTTCTCCAGGGGATCTTCCCGACCCAGGGACTGAAACCGGGTCTCCTGCGTTGCAGGCAGATTCTTTACCATTGAGTCACCAGGGAAGCCCCAATCTAGAATCTAGAAGTTTCTCCAAAGGAGGGATGCTTCATCATGACCTGAAAGGACAAGATCATCATGACCTGAAAGGACAAGAAAGAGTCCTCCAAACAGAGGTGGGTGAGAGGGCATTCCAGGCAGAGGCTTCAGAAGGTCAGGGGTCATTGGGAATGGCTGGATCGTAGTGTCTGGGAAGGGTCAGGAGTCTGGAGGGGAGAAGATGGAGCCAGTTTGTGGGAGGAAAACCATGATTGGATGGAAGTTTTAGAGTCACCATGCTGTTACCAGGCAAGAGCACTGGAGTGGGGTGCCAAATCCCATGGACGGAGGAGCCTGGTAGGCTGCAGTCCATGGGGTCGTGAAGAGTCAGACATGACTGAGTGACTTCCCTTTCACTTTTCACTTTCATGCATTGGAGAAGGAAATGGCAACCCACTCCAGTGTTCTT
Source organism: Oryx dammah (assembly GCF_014754425.2). Classification (NCBI taxonomy): domain Eukaryota; kingdom Metazoa; phylum Chordata; class Mammalia; order Artiodactyla; family Bovidae; genus Oryx; species Oryx dammah. Next base: position 38,265,351 of record NW_024070198.1, on the reverse strand, counting down.
GCCTGGAGAATCCCAGGGACGGGGAAGCCTGGTGGGCTGCTGTCTATGGGGTCGCACAGAGTTGGACACGACTGAAGCGACTTAGCAGCAGCAGCAGCAGCATGCTGTTACCAAGACCAGGAGGTATTGGGTTGGCCAAAACATTCGTTTGGGTTTTTCCATAAGGTGCTACAGAAAAATCCACACGAACATTTTGGCCAACTCAGTATTTTGGGGGCCACTGCAAGAGTCCAGGCAAGAGAAGGAATGAGACTCTGAACCAGGATAGTGGCAGCAGAGGTGAGAGCCAAGGACGGAGGTGATGAGAGGGAGCCAGATGTGGAGAGACTGGGACGGAAGCACCTTCCAGAAGCAGCTCAGCACTTGGGAGCGTCTGTGCTTCAACCACCCCTGCTAAGCAAGTGCTCCTTCCCAGCAGCGGCCAGTTTTTCTACTTCTCTTGAGCACAAAGCAGCTTCCCAACTGACAAGTACTGGGTTTCCCAGGTGGTGGAGTAATAAAGAATCCACCTCCCAATGCAGGAGATGCGAGAGACAAAGGTTTGATCCCGGAGTCAGGAAGATCCCCAGGAGTAGGAAATCGTAACCCATGCCAGGATTCTTGCCTGGACAGAGGAACCTGACAGGCTACAGGCCATGGGGTCTCAAAGAGCTGGACATGACTGAACACACACACACACGCACACACACACACACACACGCATGTTGAACTAAAAGTTTTAAATCCTCGAAGGATCCCTGAAATGTAGGTATTTGACATGCCAGACCCTGATCGGAGAGGAACAAAGAACACGGTTGCACAAACTGATAGAAACAAGAGAACCATACCCCAATCAGGCCAAAGACGGCTCCACTGAAGAGTAATGAAACTGCTTCCAGGAAGTCAATAGATAGGTCCTGGAGACTCAGGCATAGAGACTATCTGGCATAGAGACCATCAGGCATAGAGACCATCTGGCACAAAGACCAAGACACAGGGAAATTACTCTCTTCCAGGCCTCTGCTCATCACTGTCTGGGAGGCTGTGTGACTACGGTCAAGTCACCAACCCTCTCTGGACTTCAGAGCCTACATATGGGATCTTCCCAACCCAGGAATCGAGCCCCATTTTCTTACAATGCAGGCAGATTCTTTACCATCTGAGCCACTAGGGAAGCCCAAGAACACTGGAGTGGGTAGCCTATCCCCTTTCTCCAGGGGATCTTCCCAACCCAGGAGTCAAACCGGGGTCTCCTACATTGCAGGCAGATTCTTTACCAGCTGAGCTACCAGAGGAAGCCCAGATGAGAATTCAGAGGCTACAAATAAGCCCACAGGCTGCTGCCATCCTTGACTCCCACAGTGGGAGGGAGAGCAGGCCAGGCCCCACCTCTGTCCCACACTCTGCCCAGAATACCGGCTCCTCAAAGCAAAGACATTAAGCACTTCCTGCTGTCGAGAGAGACGCCTATTTACAGCTCTCAGTGAGTGGGCCAGTCTTAGGTCTTCAGAAGCAGAGGAAAAGGTGCTCAGAAATCCTTGATCACAACAAGGTCGAAAATAGCTACAGGCTCAATTTTCAGGAACCTCTCAGAATCTTTGAGTAAGGGCCATATATACACGTGGTTCTGGGCAGAAAATGGCTCCAAGGAGTCCTCACAGCACCAAAAAACAAAGAAACAAAACAACCTTACTCTCCCTACCCTCAAACCTTTTTTTTTTTTTAATGAAAAAATTCTTTTAAAATGACAGTTCTGCAAAGAAAATATGCTCCCCTACCATATTTTCTCATGCAGTTAAAAATACAAGTGTTGCAGATAAAAAAGTTTTGGTTGAGGTCAGAAGGGGGGAAAAGGCATGTTTTTTTGAAATCTTGGAAAATAAACAGACTCAGCCCTCATCTGCCGGCTCTCTGGGAATGTGACCCAAAGTGCTGCTGGGGGCTCGGAGAGCTGTTTAAAGGAAAGTTCAAGGGCACGCCAGAGGCTGGGGATTAGTAGCTCGGACATTGCGTCTCTCTCTCCAGAGGAGAAGCTGCGTGAAGGGGTGAGACGGCGGGGAAACAAGGGCCCCATGGGGCAGGTCCGTATCTGACCGGGCCAGACTGGGGACACACTACAGGCAGGCGGGAGCAGTGACACCAGTTAGGGGTGGTGGAGATGCTGTCCACTCGGGGGCCAGGGTCACCCTGGGTGGTCCCTTGGTCTGACCCATCCACTCTCAGCAGTGGCTCAAGAACCCACAATAAAGCCGGCTCCGGGGAAAGTCAGGAAGCAGGGCTCAGCAGTGACTTGTGCACTGGATACGTATTTAGTAAGCACCTACTGTGTGCTTAGACCGAGCAACTGGACACCGCAGCTACAACCAACAAGACAAGGCCCTGGCCTGCATGGAGCTTACATCCAGATGCACAGAGCCCCTCCACTCTCTCCTCCCCCCTCCCCAGCCTGTGAGCCTCCTGACAAACCTGGTGGGCCCTGATGTGTGCCAAGCCCCCACCAACAAGGACTGGAGTGGGCCACGCCCCCGGGCTCAAGGCTCATAAACTCCTGGTGGTGGGAGTAATCCTGCAGGTAGTCAGGGTGGGAGGAGAACAGACCTGGCACCTGGGGTGGTGTGTGGGCAGCCAGAGAGATGTGCCCGTGTAGGATGTAGGAGCTAGACATCTCCTGCCCCCCCACAGCTCTGAGCTAACCTTGGGACCAAGAAACAGAGGCGCAGGCTCCATTCCTAAATGTGAGAACCGCCCAGCCCAGAGAGGGGGAACAGAAAGCCAAGGATTCGGACGCACTGGGGAGCAGCAGCGTTCCAAGCAGGACTTTGGAACCAGCCAAGGCCCGGTTTGGACCTGAGGCTCGTCGTTCACGAGCTGTGTCTACCTGGAGAGCCACTTTGCCTCTCTGAACCAGACTCCTCTACGGTTGGCACAGCCAACCTCCCAGAGACCAGCTTGCCACTGGCACCTGATAACGCAGAGAACGACCTCCCTCCTGCCTGGACTTTACAGAGGTGTGAATGGAGGTGTGAACAGCGGTGTAAGAGGCAGGGCAGGTGGCCATGGATTTTGCCAGAGAAAGTCCAACACGTTTTAAAAGATACAATGTCACCTGAGCTAAGTCTGAGATAGGAATACAATTGCTACAAGAAGAAAAAGAGAAGGTATTCGAAGCCCAGAGGAAACAGGCTTTTTTTTTTCCCCCTGGAGGCCTTCTAATGACATTTCTAAGTCCTGAAATGAAAGATTTGCAATGAAGAGAAAAAGTAAAAATGGTAATAATACACAACATTTTTAAAAGAAGTTTAAAAAAAAGATTTGCAATGAATTATGACTAGATGGATGGATGTAGCTTTTTGTTCATTCCTTCCCCTCCTTCCTGCTCTTCAACATAAATTTATTGAGCACTTATTATGTGCTGCAGAAGGAACGGATTGGTGAGTGAGACAGACATGGATGTCTCTGGGAGCTGACATCTGACCTGTTGACATCTGACCCTCACAACCACCCAGAGTTGATTTGGTCAAGTTAAGAAGCTTGAATTACACACAGCAGAATCAGATCAAAGGAAACTCCATCAGCCTTCACCACCCCGCCCCCCAACTCCCCTCCTCCCTACCTTTCCCACCAAAACCACCACACCCAGACACACGAATGGGTGACCGTCTAAGTGGAGGGCTAAAATAATCAGAGACAACAGACTTTCCGGCTCCCCTGAAACCCCCCAGCTCCTCCTGTAAATAATCATTTAGACTGCAGAACAACCTTTTCCCTTCAAATTATAGCAAGTGGAAAAACAGAATCCACAGAGGCCCGCAAACTCCTGGGAGAGCTGATTTTGCTCTTGTGGCTTAAGGAAGGGTGAGGGGGCCACAGAGGCCCCAGGCGGGAGTCCCCACCACACCGTCAGACCTGACTGAAAAGCCAGTCACAGGCTGTGGCAAGTGCATTAAGGCAACACACTAATATACAAACACACTCTTTTTCCCAAGAGGGCAGATTTTACTTCAAAAGGTTTAAAGCACGCGGGGAACTTGATTAATCAAAGAAATTTATTCACCCAGATTAACTCAGCCTGAAGACTTCAAAATCGCCCTGATGAAATATTAAGGATGGTTGAACTGGCTGAAGGGTACAGGAGCTTCATCATACCATCCTCTCTGTGTCTGAGTACACCTGAAATTTTTCAAAATGAAAAGTTTTAAAAAGACAGCTGAAAGGACAACACGATACCTTAAGGCTATAAGATAAATAAAAATAAAATATTCACAGTAGGGTTAATAAATATAATAACCACTCCCCTCCCCCCAACATGGGAACTCCCTGGTGGCCCTGGGGTTAGGACTCATCATTTTCACTGTTATGGCCTCAGATTCAGTCCCTGAATGGGGAAGTAAGATCCCACAAGCCATGCAGTAACAATAAAACAAAAAATACACACATAAAACAAAGACAATTAGATTTCTGGGGTGTTTTGCTCTATAAACTACTTCTACCTGCATAGCATCTAATTTGAACTGTAAAATAGGTATCATTAGTCCCATTTTGCAGACAGGACAGTCTTGCCCGAGGGCTTTCTGCCAAGAAGCTTAGGTAAGAACTTGAAGGCGGGAGGAGAAGGGGACAGCAGAGGATGAGGTGGTTGGATGGCATCACCGACTCAACGGACAGGAGTCTGAGTAAACTCTGAGAATTGGTGATGGACAGGGAGGCCTGGCGTGCTGCAGTCCATGGGGTTGCAAAGAGTCAGACATGACTGAGCAACTGAACTGAATTGAAGAACTTGAACTGGGCCCCAGGGCCTGTTACATCAATGGCCTTCATCCCTGGCTCTGGCCCAGCCCTAGCAGCTCCGGGCTCCTCTATTTCTGCCTCAGGGCATGTGGCCTTATCAGTCAGTTGCTATTTTTTTAATGCTAAAATATTTTGCCCACCCCTACTCCCTTTCCCAGGCCACCTCATCCTATTCCTGCATCACAGGGCAGGATTTTAAGAACTGAGCCATGCCCCCACCCCAAGCCACAGGGGACTTTCTATTCAGTCGCCTACCAGGGCTTCAGGCCAGCATCCATCTTCCTGGCTGGACCTTGGGGTCAAACTCTTACTGGGCTAGTGGATGGTCCTCAGTATAAAGTGCTTCCAGTGGCCAGGAGATGGCAAAGGACAGGGAAGCCTGGTGTGCTGCAGTCCACGGGATCACAAAGATTCGGACACAACTGAGCGACTGAATAACAACGGTGGTGTAAGTCAAGTCATCCTCACAGAGCGCTTCCCAAGGCCAGCCTGAAACAATCCAGCCCCGACGATCCTTTCAGAAACCTTGTCTGGGCGAGGGACTGGCCACAGATTGATCTCTGCCCGGGGGGTGTGGGGGAGTGGGGGCGGGGGGCGGTGCAGTGGGTGGGTGGGTGGAGAGGCTGGCTCAGGAAGCCCTTTTCTCCCCACCCACCTTCCTCTCACTGCATCTTCAGACCATCCAGGAAACATTTTAAGGGACCATCTTCACCCCTTTCATTCAAGGCCCATTTGAGAAAACACTAGTGCGTTACCGTCCCTGCTTCTGCTCACCCACCCTCCCCCTCGCCGGGCCTGTAATTTCTAGTCTCCCTGCCTACAGGTCACCTCCAAGCCCGAGGGGCCCTAAGTGCGTCAGCCAGCGCTGACCCCATGACATATGCGTTTGATGACTTCACTCCTGACACCAGCCCGTAGACATCCTCTATTTGTATACTCAGAACTTCTGTTATGTCTGAAACCTCGTAACCTTTCCCGAAGAACACATCGTACCTGTTCTGAGCTCCGGGGAGTTTTGCAACGGCCTTCGGCCAAAAGCAACACGGCTCAGAGCCAGATCCCCACGCAGACCAGCAAAGCCTCCCCGCAGCGCGGGACTAAGAAGAGCTCAGGGTGTCTGCCCTCCGCACAGCCCTGCCCAGGCCCCATCCCAGACAGCAGGAGAGAGGCTCCTTCTTCAGGGACAGCCCCGAGGGGGACATCCCTTATCGAGGCTGCAGCTTTTGCCTGGCACACACAACTGAGGAGATCTAGCAGATGCCTTCTAGAACCCAGCACACACGCTCAGGCCTGCCATGCCTTCTCTGTTATTCCCTTTGACCACTTCCTCATGCTTCCTCAGCTCCAGATGACAACTCCCAATACTCATTCATTGACCAGCAGAGCGATCCAGAGCTACAACACCCAACACAGAAACCACCAGAGGCGGGTAGCTACTGAGCACCCAAGATGCGGCCGCTCCAAACTCTGACCTTAAAATACATGTTGGATTTGAACACTCAGCATGAATCAAACCTGCCAGATATCTTACTAGGAATATTTATACAGATGACATGTTAACACTAATCTTGTGCATATAGTGGACTGAATAAAATATTAAAGTAATTTCAGATGTTTCTCTCTTTTTATTCTTTTACTTTTTTTTAATGGGACTAGACATTTTCAGTTTCACAGGAGGCTCAATTGAATTTCCTACTGGCTGGCGCTGGTCTAGACAGTGACTGTGAGCCACTACCTGGGTCCAAACCTCAGCTCCATTTATTAGTTGTTTGCTGTTGGGCAGGTTTCTTTCCCCATCTGCACTTCAGTTTTCCCACCTGCACACAGGGGATAAAATTACCTAACTGCCCAGAGTTGGGGGAGGCTTCAATGAAATCACATAGACTTGTGGTAACCACAGTTGCTGGCATTCAATAAATGTTGGCTGCTGTGCTTCATTCAACAAAGACTTACTGACCTCCTGGCATGTCAGGCTCCATACTAAGACCTGGGGGCACAAAGATGAACCTTAAAACATTCTCCTGCTGAAGGCATTCACCATCCCACCCACCGTCAGCTCCAAACCAGATCTTAAAGAACCAGCTTCACCTCTCGTCTTTGCTATTGTGTGACCCTGAGCGACTTAGGTTGCGAGGCAGGGGACTCAAGGTCCCATCTGCAGAGTGAGGGGTCAGACGTCCAGCTGAGACAGACGCTTGATGACTGAGAGTCCATGTATACCATCAGCACAGTCAAGTCACCTCACAGCAGGCCTGGCCCCCAGAGGGTGGGCACAGAGCTCTAATCTACCCAGGAACAAGCAAGCCTCCCTGGGTAACAGCATTTGTGCCCCAGGCCCCATTCACTCTTGGCCAGGGAGTCCAGGGAGGGGGCATTCCAGAAACCGGCAACTCCCAGCCCCAGGAATGCATGTGAGTTGCTCCCTCCCCCAGGCCCCACCCCAAGTTCCTCATTTTCTAGCCAGAGAAGGACTTGGAGGGCCTGGGGGTGGGAGCGGGGAGGTGGGGAGGTGGGCATGGGAGGAGGGACTTGGCTTCACTTTCATAACATAGACATCTCAAGATCAACTATTTTATATCATCTTCAAATGAGAAACTACGCTCACCACCCCCCAGCTTCACCCCATGTGCAGTGCACTATGAATCAGTATTTCTTCCACATCCTGTCATTACCTCGCACCTAGAATGGCTATGCAGTGTCTGTTTAAAAAGCGCCATCTTGAGAAAGGTAAATCATTTTAAATGCCATAGTGTTTGTAACCTTCTTGTGGAATTTTAAATTTTGTTAATGAACACATAGATGCAGAACAAAACAATCGAGAGCAAGCCAGACCTCTTGCCACCTCCGAGAGGCCTTGAGATACGCCCACCTTGGCAGAAGGGCCAGTGTCCATGGGTACTTGTGACTGTCCAGGCTTAGAGGAAGGACCCAGCAGCAACCTGCTCATGCTCATCAGACCCCCAACTGAGTACTTGCTGGCTCTCCCTGGCCCCACAGACCTGCCTTCTTACAAGAACTTGATTTTACAATTAGACACTCAACCTTGTTTGCTCAGGAGATGGCAGCTCAAATGCTTCCAAGAGAGCATCCTCAAAGCCTCCAGGCTGGTGGAGGCCTGGAACCTACTGACAACCCCCAGGGTGCTCGTCTCTACTCTGCTTAGTTCTGTGCCTGGCTGTTAGACATGAGAACAGGAAGCTGGATGTGAGACCAGACCCCAGGGCCAGGCTTTCCCACTCCCGGTGAGAAGTCTGGAGCCCCCAGAGGCCTCAGTCCAGCCGTCCTGGAGGTCTGTCCAAAACCCCCACGGTCCACATTTCTCTAGCAGCCGCCCGGCCCAGGCTCTGGTCTAAGGAGCTGGGGACACAGTAGCATGAAACAGGGCTGTGCAGGACGGGCAAGGAGAACAGAGCATGATAAAGAGGTTGTACAAGCCATGGGAAGGACAGAACTGGGGCCAGAGAAGTGTCTCTCGGGGAGCAATGTCAGGACTGAAGCCTGAAGCACAAGTGGCACCTGGCCTGGGACAGAGCTGGGAGAATGTTCCAGGCCCAAGAAACAAGACAGTAAGAAGGGAGGGCCTGTGCCCTCCCATACCCAGGGAACTAAAGTAGCGCAGGGACCTGAAACCCATGCTGGGAGGGGCTGTTGGTGACTCACTGGGGTGGAGGGTGCAGCTTGGATCTGAATTCTCGAAAGCAGAATACAGAGGCAGACCGGAGTGGGGGACAGATCAGAAGTGGGGGAATCTCGTAGGAAGCCACAGCGATCATCTAAGCTAGAGACATGGATAAATAGTTCAAAGAGAGAGTCACCAGTGTTAAGGAGAAGTAGGACGGGCTGGAGAGAGGACACCAGGTTTCTGGCTTGGGTGACAGGCCACTCTGGCTATTTTCTGTGCAACAAGAATCAGAGGCTTGGAATCCACCAAACCCACCCTGTAAGCTCAGTAAGTGGCTGCCTGCTTCTCCTACACTAGGTCACAATCAGTGTGTTCAGCCAGGCTTCCCGGCCCCCGTGGGGGATCGGACGGCCTGCTGGCTAGGTTCAGGGATGGCAGTGCTCGAGGGCACGCTTCCAAACGGGCAGGGGCCCAAGAGGGGAGGCAGCCAGGCAGCACCCCGGGAACCCAAGGCAGCCTGCCAGCATGGAAGGCTCTGCACACTCGTGCCAGGGGCCAGCATCCCTCCCTGTGAAGACGGTGCCACGTGGAGGCTGGCTGCAGAGCGGCAGCTCGCCCACAGGCTGGCAGTCACGGGCTAGACAGGGAAGCATGGGCCGCGCCACAGTGAACATCCGTGGTCGCCTTCAGTGTCATCGCACGGCAGAGGTTACCAACCCAGATTAGTCTATAAATCAGGATCTGCGTCACTGAGTCAGACCTACAACTGCCTTGGGAGCTGCAGAAAGGGATGAATTTTCTCCAAAGGAGGTGGGGAAGGCAGTATGTGCATTAAATCCGAGAGGGAGGTAAAGGGGTATTCTAGGGGAAAGGAATGATCCAGCCGAAGGCATGGAGACAGGATGTGAGGACAGATTCAGTCTGGTTGGAGAAGATCCTTGTACGGAGGCAGAAAGAGCAAAGTTCTGAATGCAACAGGCCGGCCTTGGGCTTTAAACTGCAGGCAGTGGGAAACCACTACCTCCAAAGCATTCTGCAAGGAAAACAGCTTAGCAGCTCCTCAAAACATTACACATGGAATTTCGTTACCATCTAGAAATTCCACTACATTCCGGGCTTCTCCCACTCTGGGCCCAGAGCAACTCAAACATGGGATTTGTGGGGCCAGGACAGCAGGAATCTAAGTGAAAAAGAGGCCACCGGATCCAAACAGCCTGCGCGGGCAGGTGGTGGGATTCGCGCCCTCCAACACCACCCGCACAAGGTGTGTGCAAACCGACCAGCTCCTCTCCAGGAACAGAACCAAGACTTCACACTCTCCCCTGGTGGCTCTGTTTCTCACACGCTTCCCTTCCGCTTCACTGCCCCCAGGAAAGGGTGTGAGCGCCCCCAGGGAGAGCACGTGCTGTCCACCAAGCAGCTCTGACGTGCCTGGGCGTTGGCCTGCAGCCCGGAACACCTCGCCTCCTCCTCACCCCGCAGGGCTCGAGGCGGCCCGAGTCACAGAACACCAGGCAGCCGCGGGCCATCACCACTCCCTCCCCAGTTCAGTTCAGTTCAGTTCAGTCACTCAGTCATGTCCCCATGAATCACAGCAGGCCAGGCCTCCGTGTCCATCACCAACACCCGGAGTTCACTCAATTTCATGTCCATCGAGTAGGCAATGCCATCCAGACATCTCAACCTCTGTCGTCCCCTTCTCCTGCCCCCAACCCCTCCCAGCATCAGAGTGTTTTCCAATGAGTCAACTCTTCGCATGAGATGGCCAAAGTACTGGAGTTTCAGCTTCAGCATCAGTCCTTCCAATGAACACCCAGGACTGATCTCCTTTAGAATGGACTGGTTAGATCTCCTTGCAGTCCAAGGGACTCTCAAGAGTCTTCTCCAACACCACAGTTCAAAAGCATCAATTCTTCAGCTCTCAGCTGTCTTCACAGTCCAACTCTCACATCCATACATGACCACTGGAAAAACCATAGCCTTGACTAGATGGACCTTTGCTGGCAAAATAATGTCTCTGCTTTTGAATATGCTATCTAGGTTGGTCATAACTTTTCTTCCAAGGAGTAAGCGTCTTTTAATTTCATGGCTGCAGTCACCATTTGCAGTGATTTCGGAGCCCCAAAAGATAAAGTCTGACACTGTTTCCCCATCTATTTCTCATGAAGTGATGGGACCAGATGCCATGATCTTCGTTTTCTGAATGTTGAGTTTTAAGCCAACTTTTTCACTCTCCTCTTTCACTTTCATCAAGAGCCTTTTTAGTTCCTCTTCACTTTCTGCCATAAGGGTGGTGTCATCTGCATATCTGAGGTTATTGATATATCTCCTGGCAATCATGATTCCAGCTTGTGCTTATTCCAGCCCAGCAGCGTTTCTCATGATATATTCTGCATATAAGTTAAATAAGCAGGGTGACAATATATAGCCTTGACATACTCCTTTTCCTATTTGGAACCAGTCTGTTGTTCCATGTCCAGTTCTAACTGTTGCTTCCTGACCTGCATATAGGTTTCTCAAGAGGCAGGTCAGGTGGTCTGGTATTCCCATTTCTTTCAGAATTTTCCACAGTTTATTGTAAGCCCTCAAGAGCTGTCTGGGCCATGAAGAGCATGCGTGGGCAGAGGTGAAAGGCCATACTGTTGCCACCTGAGTCAAGTCTGGCTTAACCACAACTCCCCTCCCTGGCCCATCCCAGGAGTGCCCAGCCTGCCCCACCCATGCCTGCTTTCATCAGAAAATCTGCCTCTCCTGAGCTCCCCGGGGATAGGACTTCCCTGGCCATTTTTCTGCGATGAGTACCTTAGCTCAGGGCTCGGCACCTAAGAGGGCAAGTTAAGTGCTGGCTGCTGGGTAGAAGGGCCTGGAAGAGGCAGCAATGAGCTCTGATTCCCCGTTCAGGCAGGTCAGATTCCAGACTGTCTCTGCAGCAGGCTCTTGTCAAGCCAGGGGTCAGCTGAGAAGTGACCCCAAGGCATCCAAGCGTTTCACGAGGAAGTCACGGGTGTGTCCACCTCTCTGAGGTCTCCAGTGGGACACTGTGGCAGTGGGCAGGGCAGTTCCTTGCCACATAGCTTGTTGAGCCCAAAGCAGGTCAGTGTCCCTGCGAGGCTTGGGTGGGTGGGAGACAGGTATGCAAGGAAAGAGTCTGAGTCTTCCCTCTACTCCTCAGGGGCAGCTTGCAGAGACAGGCCAAGGTGAAACTGGCCCTGAGAGAATAAGTGGAGGTGACTGGCTCACGCAGCCTCTCACCCAGGGCCAACCGCAGGCTGTTAGGTGACTGCAGGAAGGAAATGGAAAAGGCTACAGGAGAACTGCTGAGTAGGGTTATTTTAAAAATACGGATTCCAGGGACTTCTTCCCTCATGGTCCAGTGGCAAAGACTCCACACTCCCAATGCAGGGGGCCTGGGTTTGATCCTTGGTCAGGCAACTGGATCCCACATGCTGCAACTATGAGTTTGCATGAAGCAACTAAAGATCTCACACCCAGCAACAGAGACTGGAGACCCTGTGTGCTGCGCCCAAGACTCAGTGCAGCCAAATAAATATTTAAAAAAAACAACAACAACAGATTCCTAGTACAGCGATGTAATCACAAAAAACTGACAGTTCGTCAATTTCTAGAGAAGTTAAACCTATACCCACCGTAGGACCCAGTCATTCCATGCCAGGTATTTAACCATGAGAAAAGCAAAACTATATGTTCATCGAAAGACTTACACACAGTGTTCCCAGTCACTTTATTTGTAATAGCAAAAAAAAAAACTGGAAACAATCCAAATGTCCCAACAGGGGTGGAGATAAGGAAAGAAGTACAGATACATGTAACAGTGTGAATGAATCTCAAAATACTCACACTGTGTGAAAGAAACCAGATGAAAAAGAGTACTAATTCTGTGGTTCCATTCATAGAAATCTCCAAAAAAAATGTCAACTCATCCATAGTGACAGAAAGCAGGATGAGGGGTTGCTGGGGGTTGGGGGGGGGAGGGGAGGTACAGGATGTGGATGGAGGGATTACAGGAGCATCTGGAAATTTCCAGGGGTGACAGACAGGCTCACTAACTTGTGGTGCAAGTTTCAGATAGGTGGATATGCCCAAACTTTTCACATAGTATACATATTATAAATATGCATAGCTTAAAAGTGAAAGTGAAAGTGAAGTCGCTCAGTCATGTCCGACTCTTTGCAACCCCATGGACTGTAGCCTACCGGCAAAGGTACTGGAGTGGGTTGCCATTTCCTTCTCCAGAGGATCTTCCTGACCCAGGGATCGAACCCAGGTCTACCTGCATTGCAGGCAAACATTTTACCCTCGGAGCCACTAGGGAAGCTGCCAATTATATCTCAATGAAGTGGCTTTAAAATAATATAGGGGACTTCCCTGGGGGTCCAGTGGTGAAGAATGAGCCATGCAATGCAGAAGACACAGGTTCAATCCCTGGTTTGGGAAGATTTCACATACCAGGGAGCAACTTCGCCCATGGGTCACAACTCCTGAAGCTCATGCACCCTAGAGCCTGTGATCTGCACCAGGAGAGGCCACTGCAAAGAGAGGCCCACTTGCTGCAGTGAGAGAAAGCCCCCACACAGCAACAGAGCCCCAGTACAGCCATACATGAATAAATTAAATTAAATTTTAAGAAAGACTATGGATCCCTGGAGAGTGGAGGCCAGTCATGCCGTGGCGAGGGTATTGCAGAGAAAAGGGGGTGGGGTGCAGGCCTTCCCCAACACCCCGAGCAGAGTGACAAGGACCCCAGGCTGCCGTCTTCCCCTTGCCATGTCTGTCCGTTCACAGGATATACACAGGGACCATGTCTCAACAGCATCAGTTATCCCTCCAGGAAAAGTGTTCGGACATCTCTATCTCTATGTTAACATCTGGAAGCCCCGCCATGTCCTCCAGAACTAGTCTGGAGCACCACCGGGAAGAGAAAAGTGCATACAGAAACCCAGTTGTATGGCGTCTATGCCCCAGTGCAGTGTCTGTGAGCTCTCTCATGGGTCTGGCTAAACCAAAGCAGGTATCAGTTACCCATGCTCTGTGTCTAGCAAGTGGATGCCAAGCAAGCTACCTTCTAGACTGTCACCACCTAATTTTTCACTTGAGAATGTTTAGGCTAAAAATGTATTCACCCAGGTGAGGCTAAATCCTGGTCATGTTATCCAGAGATTTGGCTCAGGAATCATACATTTTTCCAAGTCGCAAGGACAAGGGATGGAAATACGGCTATCAAGGGATCCCAACCCAATTTCTAATATACTTCAAGGTCAGGCTGAATAAGTCTGATATTATTACAATTATTTCTGCCTGAATATTTACTTTGTGGGTCTTTTTCTTTCTCGCTTCACTCACATGCTTAGGCACAAATGAAGACAGGAAAGAAAAATGCCAAAACATTAATGACTGGCAGAGTTCACTCCTTGGAGAAATTTTTCTATGATATGATTATATCACTGTTTTCAAAAAGAAAATATTGTAAAATAAAAACTTCATCTGCCAAACTTAATTGGTACAGGAGTGACAAAGAGCATGATCACAACTGATCATTGTATAAGACCTGTGAACTACAGCATGCATAGGCCAAACTTAGAAGAGCCCCAGATTAGAAGTTAAGACCTGGGTTCAGGTCTCAACTCGGCCCTAACTAGCTGTGCGCTGTTAGGTCTTCCACTCACCCTCTGGGCTCTTCATCGTCTATAAAAGGAAGACTTCATCCTCCCCAAAGTCCCTCCTCTCTTTGACATCCTAGGCCTCATTTCACATCTTACTGGATCTCAGATTTGCTGGAGTCTTACATCCCAATCTGCTAGCTATGTTGCTAAAATGTCAAAGGTGACTTCAAGAAAACCAAAAGCACCCTCTGACTTTTCTAAACCTCATACTTTACAGCAGGCTCTGAGCCGCAAGCCTTTCCAGCAAAAGCCCAGCGTATCCCACCTCTGGCCTAACTGTTTGTGTGAAATGTTAATCTGGCAAACAGAGGAGGAAAGACACAAGACTTTTCATCAAACCCCAACCAGGGGATTCTCAAAACCCACTGAGGTGCTGTGACAGCTGTGGATAATTGCATCCTTATCCGCATCTTCAGCAAGGATGAAGATCATCCAGCAAGATGGTTCCCAAGTCCTGAAGTCCTTCTTTTCTTGTCAGATGTTGACCCTAAGCACATAAGACCTGTTTTCATAATACTCAGTCCTCTCCCCGAACAAATGTTGCATTTTTACTCCAGTGAGTAATATCTGAATGCCTTCCAAAGGAACCCATTTCATTTATTAGCATCTCAATCGGATCATAAGCCAGAAAGACCAGCAGCCAAAAGCACAACATGTCGTGACTTTAAAACCACAGCAGCAAAACAAAACAAAAAAACTCTGTCTTGAAGAATTTGGACTTGACTCAAGTTCCAAAGGTCATCATTTATCACAGGAAATAAAGGGTTCATGTATGTTTTTCTTCCTCTGTATCAAGTCTCCATCAGAGGAAAGTTTACATAAATGAAACACAGAATTGAAAGGACTGCCTGTCTCCAGGAAGTGGTAACACATCCACGGTCAGAGATCCAGTCCTGCCCAGTGTAAAGGAAGCTCTCTCAGGTTGCCTTCATCTGTTTCTAAAAGGTCAAGTGCAGGTCACAGTCACACAACCAGTCCAGGTCACTGCTCAGAGAACAGAAACCAAAGATGCTGATCAACCATATGCTCTCCTCACTTCACTTCACCCACTTCATGGGTGTTTATCTGGGCTGTATCCCCAGCAACAGTCAGGAAACTTGCTCTCCACCCTGGGCAATGGTCACACCCATGATGACGGTGATATGAAGCACTAGCTGCCACTTACTGAGTCTTACCAATGTGCCAGTGACTATACTCTGTCTGTCTCATTTCATCTTCCCCAAACGCAGCATCATTAGCCCATTTTACAGATGAGGAAACTGAGAGCCCTAGGAAGGTAGCATGTGGCCAAGCCATAATATAAATCCCAGGTTCTGAACCACTTTTCAATATTGCACTCTGAGAAATTTCAAATTAGGAGGGTCTTTGCATTTTCACAGCAACTCTCTCATAGCAGTAGGAACCTGCCACCCACAGAGGCCAGGAGATCTACCAAAGGCCACCTGGTGAGAGCTGGAACTGACACAGGAATCCTCAGGTGCTGACTCTCCTGGGAGTGTCCTTGGGGCTGCAACCCAGTCCTCAGAGATCACCCAGGGGGGACTAGCTCTGTTAAATGACACGAGGGAACATCACCCAAGGGGATAGAGAAACCTACACCGTAGCTTTCCTTCAACTGGCAAAGATGCACCCCATCCCCCGCCCCCCCCCACCCCACCCCACCCCGCCAACCCTCTGGCCTCTCACCTCCCACCCGAGCTGCAGACAGCAGGCTAGAAAGGAACACACCCAGCCTTGCTTCAGGGGACCCAACACCCACACCCTGTCACCAAAGGAAACAACCACCTAGACCAGCCACGTAAAGACACCTGCTAGGTTTCCTATCAATCGGATACCACTTACAGTACCAGGATGACACGCGGAAAGGATGGGCTGATCGCCTTCTGAAGGCAGCCCCGTGGGTAAGTGCGGAAGGAAGCTGCACAATGAATGTGAGCCCTGGGATGAACATCACCCCTGGGATCTCTCCACAAGTCTCCCCCTCGCCTGCTTTCCCTCCCACATCATGCTCAATGGGAACTCTCATCCACTGTTGATGGGAATGCAAAATGGTCCAACCACTTTAGAAGACAGTTTGGCAGTTTCTTATAAAAACCCAACATTCTCCTACCATGTGATCTAGCAATTGCATTCCCTGGTATTAACCCAAAGTTGAAAACTTCCATCTACACAAAAACCTGCACAAGGATATTTACAGCAGCTTTATTCATAATTGCCAAAACTTGGATGCAACCACAAAGGTCCTTCAGTAGCATAAGTTGTTTCAGTCATGTCTGACTCTATGATCCCAGGACTGTAACCCACCAAGCTCCTCTGTCCATGGACTTCCCCAGGCAAGAATACTGGAGTGGGTTGCCAAGCCCTCCTCCAGAGTATCTTCCTGACTTAGGGATCAAACCCCCATTTCTT
Source organism: Oryx dammah (assembly GCF_014754425.2). Taxonomy (NCBI): domain Eukaryota; kingdom Metazoa; phylum Chordata; class Mammalia; order Artiodactyla; family Bovidae; genus Oryx; species Oryx dammah. Next base: position 38,248,872 of record NW_024070198.1, on the reverse strand, counting down.
AGGTCTTCTGCATTGGCAGGCAGGTTCTTTACCACTGCTGCTGCTGCTAAGTCGCTTCAGTCATGTCCAACTCTGTGCGACCCCAGAGACAGCAGCCCACCAGGCTCCTCTGTCCCTGGGATTCTCCAGGCAAGAACACTGGAGTGGGTTGCCATTTCCTTCTCCAATGCATGAACGTGAAAAGTGAAAGTGAACTCAAAAGTGTCCAATTCTTCGTAACCCCATGGACCACAGCCTACCAGGCTCCTCTGTGCATGGGATTTTCCAGGCAAGAGTACTGGAATGGGTTGCCATTGCCTTCTCCATCTTAACTACTCAGTTCAGTTCAGTTCAGTTCAGTCACTCAGTCGTGTCCGACTCTGCGACCCCATGAATCGCAGCACACCAGGCTTCCCTCTCCATCACCAACTCCCAGAGTTCACTCAGACACACGTCCAGCGAGTCAGTGATGCCATCTAGCCATTTCATCCTCTGTTGTCCCCTTCTCCTCCTGTCCCCAATCCCTCCTGGCTTCAGAGTCTTCCAATGAGTCAACTCTTCGCATGAGGTGGCCAAAGTACTGGAGTTTCAGCTTCAGCATCAGTCCTTCCAATGAACACCCAGGGCTGATCTCCTTCAGAATGGACTGGTTGGATCTCCTTGCAGTCCAAGGGACTCTCAAGAGTCTTCTCCAACACCACAGTTCAAAAGCATCAATTCTTCGGTGCTCAGCCTTCTTCACAGTCCAACTCTCACATCCATACATGACCACTGGAAAAACCATAGCCTTGACTAGACGGACCTTAGTCGGCAAAGTGATGTCTCTGCTTTTGAATATGCTGTCTAGGTTGGTCATAACTTTTTTTCCAAGGAGTAAGCGTCTTTTAATTTCATGGCTGCTGTCACCATTTGCAGTGATTTTGGAGCCCAAAAAAATAAAGTCTGATACTGTTTCCACTGTTTCCCCATCTATTTCCCATGAAGTGATGGGACCGGATGCCATGATCTTCGTTTTCTGAATGTTGAGCTTTAAGCCAACTTTTTCACTCTCCTCTTTCACTTAACCACTAGGAATGGATAAATAAACTGTGGTGCACTCAGACAATGGAATATTAATCAGCTAAAAGGATATGCGTTATCAAGGCATGAAAAGACATGGAGGAAACGTAAATGTATGTTACTAAGTAAAAAAAACAAACCAATCCGAGAAGGTTACAGACTGTATGATTCCAACTATATAACATTTTAGAAAAAGCAAAACTATGGAGACAGTAAAAAAGATGAGTGGTTGCCAGGGGTTTGGGGTAGGGAGAGTTGAATAAGCAGAGCACAGAGGGTTTGGGGGGCTGTTAAACTATTCTGTATGATACACAGAAAGGTGGATACATTTGTCCAAAGCCACAAATGTACACCAGCACAAGTGAACCCTAATGTAAACTACGGACTCTGTATAACTATGATGTGTCATGAAGGTTCATCAGTTGTAACAAAGCTGCCACTCCAGGGGGGGATATTAATAATGGAGGAGGCTTTCCACATCTGGGGGCAGGGGGTATATGAGAACGCTCTCTAGTTTACTTTTAATTTTGTTATGAAGCTAAAACTGTTCTAAAATCTTAAAAAAAAAAAAAAATTAAGTATACGGCTCAGCCACTTTCCCATCATCAAACAAACCCCAAAACCACAGTCAAAGATTCAGTGGCCAATGGGAACAAAGCCTGAGGAAATAAGTCCTGCCCTGTGGGTCAGAGCAGTGGTCTACCCACACCTGCGGTCTGAGGCACCAATGCCTAGGGCATCCTGGATGGGTTTGAGAAAGCCTGGGGCCAGAGCGTTGAGGCTGGCACCCGGTCCCCGACATCCAGTAATGACCACCATGGATTGCTCATGGATAAATTTACATTTTACTTAAAATGTGTTTTAGGCGGTCATGTGGAATCAGCACACTCTTGAAGTACTCCTGAACTTTACCACCTGCTGTACCAAGGCCGAGGGCAGGACCCCACTATGCAGCTGCTTTCGGAAGAGATCACAGCAAAGTCCCCTTTGTGCCACTGGGGTCCATCGCGGCCTCCAACACTCCTGGCCTCCAGGCAGGTGCCAGTGGGTACATCTCAGAGTCACTTCCTGTGAGCTCAGGGTGGAGCGGCCGAGGGCCCCTTCCGGAAGTCCACAGTCTCCCCCTGACCGAGTGCAATCCCCTCTCTGACCGGGCCTTTTTTTTTCACATGAATATCTATTTATTTGGCTGCACAGGGTCTTAGTTGCAGCATGTGGGATCTACTTCCCCCACCAGGGATCAAACCTGGGCCTCCTGCACTGGGAGCTTGGAGTCTTAGCCACTGGACCACTGGGGAAGTCCCCTGACTGGGCCTTTAAAAGTGGTTAAAGGTGCCCCATTAACCCCTTAGTTGTCCTCATATTCTGAGGCAGGGGGCCTAGAATATGCCTGGTGTTGAAGGGGAGGACCATCTCTGGATCTAAGAATCCTAGAAGGTCCAGGGTGGAAGGACTTTGAAGACTGTCAACATAGACCTCTGTGTCCTTGTTCCTCCCCAGGGGCCATCCAGCTTCTGCCTGAAGCCCTCTGGGAACAGGAATCGAATCTCTCCAGGGCAGCTCGGGTTCCAAGGCAGCAGGGCAATGCTCTTGACTCCTGTCACTCCAGGTCTATGAGCTGGACCACAGATGACCTAGACGATCTGACAGGGTCAGGCTTTGAGAAGTTCAAAGGCCGTGACCACTCTGTCTGCTCCTCACTCCCCACCACTCCACTTTCTTTGAGATTCTCTTGTACTCCCAATGCCCTTTTCTAAGGACACTGCACACTGGCCTTCTGGGATGAAGCTCATCAGTCAGAGCAAACCCCTGACCCACCACCTGCTGGCTCTGTGCCGGGCCCCACCTAAGCACCTTACAAACTCAGGCGCAGTTCATGCCTGTGGTCACCCTGGCAAGAGGATGACAGATGCTCAGAGAAGATAAGCGGCACCTCCAAGGTCACACAGCTGGTAGGAGCAGGAGTGGGTGTGCAAACCCAGGTCTGTTTCCATTCATTATCTATGCCTCCTGTACAAGGCTGAAGTCCAGAACATTCTGAACTGTTTCTGATGAACAGACCATCATCAATACATCTGGGAGGATCACATCAACCTACAGTGACAAAAGCCTTGATTTCACTTCTAAAGTGAAGTGGGTCTACTGGCAAGCCTTTCCCAACAGGATCTCTGAGGACAGTCCACAAAACAGGGCCAAACAGACAAATAACAAGAGCAGCTAGTGTGTATCAACCAGAATGTCTCCAAATAGTAACTCCTTTAAGCCTCCCACCAAGGTTGGTACTGTTTTGTTGTTAGTAATTTTATGCATTTACTTTTGGCTGTGCTGGGGCTTCGCTGCTGCATGGGTTTTTCTCTAGTTGCGATGCTTGGGCTTCTCATTGCAGTGCCTTCTTATTGTGGAGCACAGCTCCAGGGTGCTCAGGCTTCATCAGTTGTGGCTCTCAGGTTCTGGAGCACAGACAGGCTCAGTGGTCACGGCGCACGAGCTTAGTTTCTCCATGCGTGGCACATGGGATCTTCCCCAACCAGGGATCAAATCCGTGTGTCCTGCATTGGCAGGCAGATTCTTTACTAGTGAGCCACCAAACACACAGATCAGGTAAGCAACTTCCCCAAAAGTCACACAGCTGCTGGAACTGGGGCTCAACCCTGACTAACCTCGCTCTCAAACACGGTTTTTTGTCATTAGAGTCAGAGGCCCGATGTTGCCCTCCATCACCGCTGCCGGTGACTGAACCTCCAAACGCGGGCCAGCCCTGACCGTGTGAGTCATTTACGAGCTCTGGACCAGCCAAGGTCTTCAGACTCAGTGACTCAGTGCAGCCGCCCGGGTCCAGGGCTCCGGCCCTCTCTTTGTCAAGTGCAAAGATCTGTATATGCTAAATGTCTGTTTACCGGAGCAAAACAAAGAAGTCAATGCAGGCAAACAAAATCTGTAGGAAACACATGGTTTCAGCAAATCACTGGGGCGGCTAACAATAGAAGGGAAAAGGCCACGCAGAATCTCTGCAAAGAGAAACTGCTTCGCGGGTCCCAGACATGCACACCCCTGACTTGTGCCAGCAGCTGGGGGTGGAGGGTGGGAGGTGGAAGAGGCTCTAAAGAGGTTGAGGCCAGCGTCTGAGAGGCCTTGGGCCTCCATGGCGCCTCTCTGAATGACCAGAGCCCCAAAGGGCGTGGAGGATGTCGCAGAACACGTGTGACCAGGGTGGAGCTTCCGGCTGAGCACGCCGTCCCTCCCAGCCCCGTCTACGGAGCCGGCACCTCCCCAGGGTCCACAGTGCTGTCGGACGGTGAGCTTAGGAAAGCGCCTGTCTGCTATTATTCAGCAACTTCTAGGCGGGTCCTGTTATTATTATTAACAAAGATAAGATTACAACTAATAATAACGCATGACATTTAAATGCATTTCGTACTATCGCTTCAGCCTTGTTCTCTGAGGCAGGGTAGAGTTCAAATTCCACGTGTGTATTGCTGCAGTGGCCTCAAGTGCCAATTGGCAGATGAAATTTCCAGAGCCTTCTTAAGAATGGATTTTTTTTTTCCTTTGAATGAGTATGCCAGGTACCCTGTACTTGGAGCTGCTGGAAGAAAAATGCCTGTTGTCTTACTTACAAAAATGGTACCTAACTCTCTACTTCACACCTCTCAAAAGAAACCTCTGGACATCTCCTAGAGGTCCCCCAAGACACACACACATACACTAATCCGTGCCTTCACCTTTGAAGGTCTCTGTTGCAAGGTCAGCTTATGTTGCAAACTCAGCCATGGGCAGCATGAACCAGACCCGCACCAACCAACAACCTCTCTCCTAGTTAGAGAGGAGACAACACACAAGTAAACCCACCAACGCAAGATCACAAATGCTGGCGAGCGCCAGGAAAGGAAGAAATGAACAGCAGGGTTATAATTGAGAAAAACAGGGCTGGTGGGGGGGTCCTCAACGGAGCCCAACTACTTAGGACAGCAAATGAAGGCCTTTCCGAGGAGGTGAGGTTTATTAGGCCAGACCCTGAAGGTCAAGCGAGGCATCAAAAGGGTGAAGGGCAGGGAGAGGATGATAGGGATCCAGGCAGCGGACCAGCACACAGGAAGGTCAGCTGAAGGAACTAACAGGCCCCTCGTTGGCAGAGGGATGGGGCAGGCCCAGCCAGGCCCCTTCCCTCCTGAAGGTCAACATCACTGGCTTGGAGCTGGCAAACATCTTCCCTTTTCCAAGGAAAAGGCCTGGAGAGCAGAATCTGGTAATTCCCATTAGTTCTGATTGCCGCCTCTGGACCAGCTCATTCAAGTGTGTGAGGTCACGGGGACCCTCAGCAATATCAGTCTTGACTGCTCTTGTCCCAGGGCCACTATATTAAGGACTACAGGATGCTCTCAGGAAATCCCTTCCTTGGGGACACCTCCGGCCTCCCACCTGTACCCGTGCTTCCCTCCTCACAGGAAGCGGCCACGACTATTGTTTATTGTTCTCGAGCAAGTTACGCCAATTGTTAGCAAAGAGGCCACGCGCCACAGTAAGCAAGAAGGTATCAGGTCTACAAACTTCCTGTGAAAAGTCCTGCTTTGCTTAGAAATGATGCCGGCTCGTTTCTACCATTTCCATTAAAGAACAAACAAAACCTTTGCCCAGAAGAGTGTGCGCTGAGGTACAGTTACGATCCGCCTGAGACACAGACCCCAGCTCTACCCTGATGAGGGGCCAGAACACCCATGCCCTCTGGAGGGGGCTTCCAGGTCCACGGGGTCTCAGCTGCCAGGGGAGGGCTCCCCCGGGGCCATCCAGTCCCAAGTTGCTCAGGAAGCCTCTGCAGACAATTGATGAACCAGATCTTCAGGTTCAGGTCTAGAGATGGGTCCAGCAAGCATTCTGTAGGGGCTAAACAGACCATACACTCCACCCACACCCCTCTCCCTCATATCCTGGGATGACGGAGACGCTGATGGCCAAGATGACAAGGACAACAGTTAGTGAGCTTATCATGTGCCGTGTGTCAAGGATTTAAATCTCAGAAATTCTATCATTATCGCGATTTTACAGATGACAATACAGAGGCTCTGGGAAATTAAATGAATTACGTCACATCCTAATGGGTAAAAGAGCTAGGATTCAAGCCTAGGCCACTTGACTTATTCCAACCTCAAAATCATGCCCTCTCTATGCAACACAAGTGCCCAAGGAGGTCTGGCTCATTGACGGGGCTGCACACATTGAGGAAGGTCCTCAGACATCAGGACCAACTGCTGACACCCACACATGGGAGTCTGCCCAGAGGCGGAAGGAAATGAAGCTGGGACTTCGTCTATGGTAAAATCACTTCTTTGCACAGAAAAACAATCCATCCAAAAACCAGAAATACTTTAGATTTCTGGTTGGATTTTTGTTGTTGATCTTTAATACTTATTTCATTTTCTGGCTGAGGTGGGTCTTTGTTGCTCCGTGTGGGCTTTCTCTAGTTGTGGTAAGCGGGGTCTACTCTTGTTGCGTGGGTTTCAGTAGCTGCAGCATGGGGGCTCAGTAGCTGAAGGCTCTAGAGTACAGGCTCAGTAGCCGTGGCACACAGGCTTTGTGGCTCCGAGGCATGTGGGATCTTCCCGGACCAGGGATTGAACCTGTGTTGCTTGTGTTCCAAGGCGGATTCTTAACCACTGGACCACCAGGGAAGCCCCCTGAATTTTGTTTTGTCTTAAATTATTTCTGTCTACCTAATGAACATGAAGGTTGTGTGAAAGCCGACTACACTAATTCAGCTTTCCCATCAGCTGCTTCAGAAGCAGATGAGAGATGCATGGCACATACAGAGAATGTCTGCATCTGGGAGCACACAGGGCTGTGGGTGAGGCCAGGGCACAGAACAGGAACAGGGTTAGTACTCGTCGTCCATACCTTGTCCTTGGCCACCTGGTGACACACCCTGCGTGTGGACAGTGCCCCTTTGGTGGGGACACTCATCTGGGATGGGCACAAGTAAGGGCACCCTGTCCTCTTCCTCGTATCTGCGGAAATTGCGTCGACTTGTATTCCCATCCTCGAGGACTCCATTTCTTGTGAGGCAGCACCTAGGGTTTTGGATGAGGCTGGACAGACGACGCGGAGGATGCATACTCTGACACCCAAGCAGCCTAACCAGTTCCACATCACCATTTGTGTGGCTGAGCTGGGACAGTGCTCCATCAAACCGACAGCTTTGAAAACGCTCCCAGAAACCTCTGATCGGACCCCCTCATTTCATGGAAGACAAAACCCAGGTCCACAGCAGTCACTGGACCTACTTGCTGCAGAATCCAAGACTGGTCAAGGGCTTTTTCCCCTGTACTGCCACAAGAGCCTTCTAAGAGTGGTAGGATGAGATCAACTTGGTTCTGACAACAGTTGAATGACCATGAGCAGCATCTCCTGGGCAGTGAAAGAAAGTGAAAGTCGCTCAGTCATGTCCAAGTCTTTGCGGCCCCATGGACCATGCCATCCATGGAAATCTCCAGGCCAGAATACTAGAGTGGGTAGCCATCCCCTTCTCCAGGGGATGGCTTCCCCACCCAGGGACTGAACCCAGGTCTCCCACATTGCAGGCGGATTCTTTACCAGCTGAGCCACAAGGGAAAGGGGAGGACCTAAGCCATCCTCCCTTACCTTCCCCTCCACTCCTGCCCAATCTTGATCTATCAGTTATAAGTACCAATCATGTGCCTGCTTGGACAAGATTGGACGCCTGACCTTGGGCTCCATGTAGAATCCGCCTTCCCTGCTTCCTATCCTGGCCACAAGGATTGGAGAGCATGTTCCCTTGGCTTGACCCTACAGCCTTACCAATTAAACTTCCTCACCTTTAAAAACACACAAGTCATGAAAGGGAAGGAAAAGCTCATTGGATGGTGGCTGAGCATCTGGGAAGGGCTCTCCTTGGGAAAAACAACCATCATTGTTTCTAAAAGTAGGTTAAGAATTCAGACCGTTAGGGCCCATGGCAACCTCAGATTAACCTCCCAAAGACAATGGACACAACTGTTCCACTTCGGGACATCCTCGGAGGAGAAGCCAGGGGTGTCCTCTGTCTCCAGGTGGCCCCAGGCTCAGCTAAGGACACAAATTTTTAGCATAAGGTCCACTCTCAGGACCTCATTTAAATCTGATCACCTCCCAAAGGCTCACCTCCTAAATCTTATCACAATGGAAGTTAGAGCTTCAATGTGTGAATTCTGGAGGATACAAATATTCAGTCCACAATCCTAACTTTGAAATTAAACTCCTTGCTGTTCCACTCATCTACTCAGGAGCCTCAGCAAAGGCCTGCTCTATCCTGAGCCTCAGTTTCCTCATCTGTAAAACAAGGCTGGTGATGTCTGGCTCACAGAGGAGTTAAGAAGGTTAAGGAGGGATTTCCCTGGTGGTCCAGTGGCTAAGAGTCCATGCTCCCAATGCAGGGGGCCTGGGTTCAGTCCCTGGTCAGGGAACTAGATCCCATACGCTGCAACTAAGAGTTTGAGTGCCACAAGTAAGACCCAGTGTAGACAAATACAAAAATATTTAAAAAAAAACAAATTAAGGAAACTAAGGAACAGAAAGCAGTGAAGACAGAGCCCGACACATGAGCAAGACAGTGTGACTGTATGTGTTAGTCGCTTAGTCGTGTCCAGCTGCTTACAACCCCATGGACTGTGCCTACCAGGCTCCTCTGTCCATGGGATTCTCCAGGCAAAAATACTGGAGTGGGTTGCCAGGCCTTTCTCCAGGGGATCTTCTCAACCCAGGGATCGAACCTGGGTCTCCCATATTGCAGGCAGATTCTTTACAGTCTGAGCCTCCAGGAGAGGAAGACAAAAATTATGGGCGGGAGGGGAATACTTTGAGACCAGACACATGTGCTTGATTCTCAGAGAGAAGGCCCCTGGGCTCCTGGCAGGGAGGGTAAAATAAGTAAAGGCTGCTGGGTGTCCAAAGAGGCTGCCGTGAGTCCCCTCCCCTCAGTTCAGCATGGAGAGGCACGAAAGGAGAGAAGGAGTCTTGAAGTCTGCCCCCCAACTAGACACTGCACACCCTAGGATAGGTCTGCACCTTCCTCTTTGGACCCTAAGATGCTATACAAATGACTAGTTTTGGTCAGTAATAGCAACAATTAACATTTAAGTGCTTGGTTGAGGCTAGGCCTTGGGCTAAACCCATTCTATGTGTTATCTCAATCAATGCAGCGTCAATTTTCTTTCCATTTTGCAGATGAGGAAACTGAGTACAGGGTAGTTGGGGAATTATTAAGATCAGACAGCTCCTAAATGGTGGGTAAAAATTCAAGCTCAGGTCATTTGACTCCAAAGAGGACCACAGTCTACACTCTTGACCTCCACTTAATCAGATGCTGATTGGGTGGCTAAAGATGCTGTGGAAAAGACTCTGGTAACAGCCCTGCAGCCAGTGACTGAAGGGAGATGGTTTAGAGAACCCAGCTACCTGGCCCCTCGGGTGGAAGAGACCTCAGGTGTGTGCTCTGTACTGCTTCTCAGAGTTCCCCAGGGGATAGAGGGTGGGCTGCCCAAAAGGTAGAAGGTTTGATGGAACACAATTTTTTGGCTTCCTTTGTTTTCCTCACTTCTCCACTGCCCCACTGGTGTTTCCTGGGACCATCCCCCAAATAAACCACATACACTCCAATCACTGGCTCAAAGGCTAGTTCTGGGACAATCTGAACTAAAACAGGTAAGGTAAACAGAGTAGCTTCATGCACTTTGCAATGAAAAAAGCCAAGCTTATCATGGCTCTGAGCAGTTTGGAGCCTAGACTATAGCCTCATCACTGGTGAGAATGCAAAATGCTACAGCTCTTTGGGAAACAGCTTGGAAGTTTCTTATCAAGTTAAACATACACTTACCATATGACCCAGCAATCCCACTCCTAGATGTTTACCCAAGGGAAACGAAAACTTATGTTCACACAAAAAGTTGTTCGTGAATGTTTACAGTGGCTTTATTCATAGTCGCTAAAAACTGGAAACAATCCAAATAGCTTTCAACTGGGGAACAAATAAACAAACAATGGAATACTACTCAAAAATAAAAGGAAGCTTATATACATGGCAACACGGTGAATGCAAATGCCCTGTGCGAAGTGAGAGAAGACAGACTCGGAAGGCTGCGACTTGTGTGATTCCACTTACATAACATGCTTATATTGACACGGCGTAGGGATAGAAAATAAATCCAGGGTTGCCAGAAGCTGGGGGTGGGAGAAGAGGTAACTATAACGGAATCTGGGGGAACCTCAGGGCTGATGAAAATGTTCTTGATTGTGGTAGGAGTTATGTGACTGTATATATTTGTTAAAATGTACAGATCCATGCACTCACTCTAAAAAGGTGAATTTTATACCTTAATGGAATAAATAGGGAAAATAAAAGATAATAAAGGCAACAGTCTAAGCAAGGGCCCCAAACATGCTCCCAGACTAATTGTCCAAGATGCTCTTAGACTATTTCAACAGTGGCCAAGGTGAGACGTAAATAAAGATTGGCACCCAAACTGATCAGACAGCCCAGCCCATCCACAGCATCCCTTCATCCATAGGCTAAGCCCCCACTTGGCCCTAACATTCTCAAGATATGACGTACTCCCACCCATAACAGTGCCCCAAGGTGGGTCATAGCAGACTTAGGGAGCTGGGGGAAAGGACATTTTCCTTCCTAATTCAGAATCGCTGCTTTAGCTTCTCCTTAGGCAGTGTAGCCAGTCTACTAGGGAGAGAAGGTTGACCTAAGTTGAAGGTTGACAAATTAGAAACAACTTCCAAACACTCACCAGAGAACTCAACGAGGCTAATGGGGGCTGTGATTACAGTTCAAATGAATGGGGCATCTGAACCTCCCTTGTGGTCCAGTGGTTAAGACTCCACGCAGCCAATGTAGGGGGCACAGGTTTGACCCCTGATTGGGAAACTATGATCCCACATGCCAAACAGTGTGGCCAAAGAGTATAATTAATTAATGATCAAGTAATTATTTTTTAAAGGAATTTAATTAAAGAAAGTCGAGTACTGAAGAACTGATGCTTTTGAACTGTGTTGAAGACTCTTGAGAGTCCCTGGGACTGCAAGGAGATTAAACCAGTCCATCCTAAAGGAAATCAGTCCTGAATATTCATTGGAAGGACTGATGCTGAAGCTAAAACTCCAATACTTTGGCCACCTGATGCCAAGAACCGACTCACTGGGAAAGACCCTGACACTGGGAAAGACTGAAGGCAGAAGAAGAAAGGAACAACAGAGGATGAGATGGTTGGATGGCATCACCGACTCGACAGACGTGAGTTTGAGCAAGCTCTGGGAATTGATGATGGACAGGGAAGCCTGGCGTGCTACAATCAAAGGGGTCGCAAAGAGTCGGACATGACTGAGAGACTGAACTGAATTTAAAAAAATGAAAGCGGCATTAACAGATTGCTAAACAAAATGTGATATATCCACCCAATGGAATATTACTCGGTCACCAAAAGGAATGCAGTACTGACACCTGCCACCACATAGATGAACCTTGAAAATGTTAGACCAAGTGAAAGAGGTCCAACGCAGAAGGCCACGTAGTGTATGATCGATTTATGTGAAATGTCCCGCAAGAGTGGACACAGACCAGAGGTGGCCTGGAGCCGCAGCTGCGGCAAATGGTGCATGGCTGCTCACGGCAGGCAGGGCTTCTTTGGAAGTGTTTTGGACACTTTCCTGGAAAGTGTTTTGGAATCAGTGTTGATGGTTGCACAACATAATGAATACATTAAAATTCCCTGAAATGCACACTTTAAACGGTGAATTTTATGATACATGAATTATATCTCAACTTTTTGAAAAAAGTAAAGAAAAGAAAGGGGCTCAAAGGCCAAACACTCATTACCAGAGTCCCAGCCACTACCCCAGAGTCCAAGGAAAGTGGCTCAAAAGCCTAGGGAATGGGTCAGGGTGGGAGTGGGGAGGAGCAGGGGGGTGCCTGGCCTGGGGCCATTTACCCAGACCCACAGGCCTCGACCCAGCCATTCCAACCTCAGACGAGGTCCCTAAATTCTCTGAACCTAAAAGCCTTTCTGCAAAGAGCAGAGAGGGCCCGGAGGCGGGAGGGAGGGGGCTGGGGGTGACCGAGGACCCCTGGAGCTGAGGCTTTGCCTCTGCTCATATCCTACACGCAGCTTCCTGTTCACAGCTGTTTTCCCCATTAGACCATGAGCCCCTTGAGTACAAGGACGGGCTCTGATTTGCTCACCACTATGTCCTCAGTCCCTGGAGCCTTATGTGACACAGGGGACGAATGAGACCAGAGAGGAAATTAAAATCCGACCCAAAACATCACAATGTAGTGTCTGAAGACTCTAGTTGCACAGAACAGACAAAATCTTTTTCTGGGCTCAGAGGGACAGGATTCAAGTTCTGGTTGTGCAACCCTGGGTGGGTCATGGGTCTTCTCTGACCTTCAGTTTCCTCTTCCTTTTAAAAAGGGCTGTGTGGCCAAGATGACCTTTCAGCACTTCCCCCAAACTCAAGCACTGTATGCTTCTGAAAGCACTCTGTATTTTCTGAAAGCTCAGAATTAAGACACCAGGGAAGCCCCTTGCTATGGCTTCCTCCACTTGGAGACGGCTCAGCAGTGAGTCCAGGGACGATGCACCACCCCATGCCCCTCTGAGCTCAGCGATAGAGTAGATCATATTGGCCCTTGGCGGAATTTTCCAATTCTAAGGGACATTGCAGAGGGACAGTCACCAGCCAGAAGACCCCCACCCCTGCGCATCTCCCCACTTCGACCCCGTCTGCCTCATCCTTTATGGTTAAGGTTTAGTTTAGTCTAAAGGCAAGAGTCAGAAGAGATGCATTAGCTGCATTGACTAAGGCATAATACTTTCCATCAGGTGTCACAGCATTCTGTACTTTCTCCTTTTCCTGGGGGGACTTGGAAAAACTATCTACACAAGCATCTGAAAATAAATGTCTTCAGTGAAAAATCATGCACACACACACACACACACACACACACGTCCCCCTGGGGCAAAGAACAGCCAAGAGCTCAAACACGAAAATCCTCCAGGCCCCCCTCCCCCAGGCCAAGCTCCAGAAGCTGCACCCGGAAGATGTTGCATTTTTCTGGAATTGTGTCATTATTCACAGAGAAGTTCACTCTCAGGCCTCGCATCCACCCTAACACTGGGCTGGGCAGCCCAGAGCCACAGTGAAGAAAGAGCTGGCCACTCGCACCATTTTTATGGTGAGCTACGACCTCCAAACCAGCAGGGTGTGTGCCAAGGACAGAGCAGGGGTGCTGGTCCAGCCATGGAGAGGCCGAGCATCACACATCAGGGACCCGGCGCACACAGAGCTTGCCCTCAGTCTACACGGCACATAAAACAGAGCAGCTGCACCGTGGACTCTAAGCTTCCAGTTAAAGGGGGAACATGGGCGGGGGGGGCAGGTTTGTCCCTCTCCTCCACACGCTTTCCACAGCTAGCAGGGCCCAGGGGGCTGTGGAGACCACCACATGGGAGAAGCTGACATCAGTGACCTGCCATGATATGTTTTCTGATGCAACCCAGATGCCGGGATAGTCCACGGCTGCCCTAATCCCCGATGCTCATCCTTAGAATTAGAAAATTCCACCAAGGGCCAATATGATCTACTCTACCGCTGAGCTCAGAGGAGCATGGGGTGGTACATTGTCCCTGGACTCACTGCTGAGCCGTCTCCAAGTGGAGGAAGCCAAAGCGAGGGGCTTCCCTGGTGGTCCAGTAGTTGAGAATCTGCCTACCAATGCAGGGGGCATGGGTTCGATCCCTGGTCTGGGAAGATCCCACATGCCTCGAAGCAACTAAGCTGGTGTGCCAAATTCACTGAGCCCTCATGCCCTAGAGTCCAAGCTCCGCAACAAGAGAATCTATCACAATGAGAAGCCTGCACACTACAATGAAGAGTGGCCCCCACTTGCCACAACTAGGGGAGGTTAGTACAGCAGGTTAGGACAGCCAGCCGGAGTGATGAGACGGTCAAGGAAAGCCAGGCCAGCTTGCCTACCAGGTGTAGGACAGGTCAGTCCACACCGACCATGACCCTTGCCCTCCAGCATCCATCACTTTCTCTAAAAACTCCTGGCCTTTGGTACACTTGATTTACTGGCTCCAGGGAAAGAGGATGACTTACTTGATAAATAAATCTGGGCAAGTTCCAAAGTTCAAAACTTCAACCGTGGCCTCATCTCTTGGTTTCTTTAAGAAAAAGAAATGCTATTTATTGGAGTCTCCTCCAAGACCCAATATACATGAGGCAAAAATCACTGAATGACCCCTGAGCCCCTCACTGAATCTCACTAGTCAGGAACTCACAACTAAAAGCAAATTCAGGAAGGTCACAATTCCACCTGTTAACAGTCCCACCTTTGCCTGTAAGTCAGAAGAAAAAGAGAAGTGGAGAATGTTCTATAGAAATATGGAAAGGTGGCTTGATGGGAAATGTGAGGACAGAAGGAGGATGCTATTTGCCTAAGGCCATGCTGCTACCCGGGGCATCAGGCTTCATGATGCCTGGACCAGTGTTCTTCTCCTAGCACCGCACTGTAGCCACTGCGTCCAGGTGTGAGTCTTCTGGGGGCCAGCGGAGCCTCCGTCCCCCGGACAGGCATTCATGGACCCTCTAGCCCTTTGGCCCTGGGAAAGGGCTCTGCTCCTACTTGCTGGATCCAGCTGAGCCTCTCCTGGGAGCCTCATCATCTCTGTCCTCAGATTCCAAAAGTGGAAAGAGCAGGGCAGCTCTCTAGTCTATCACAGGCCAGGGCTGCCAGCAATCACAGCATGGTGGCCAGCTGCTCCCACCATCAGGACCAGAGGCTGGGGCCACCAGTCTCCACCCACACTGACCACATGGTTTCCCTTTCATGCACCTGTCTCCAAGATGGTCTAGCTACTCAACACCTGCCCATCAGCACATCTGGCAGGACCAGCATCCACAAGGACCTGCCAGGGGGAGTGCTGGCTTATTCCACATCCCTGGGCCTGGGCTGAGGTCGGCACACCGACCAGAGGGAGTGACATCTCAAGGAAGTGAGGGTAGGATGAACAAAAGAAAACAAGCCTCCCGTTCATGGGAGAGCTGCAAGGGGAAGATGCACAAGGCAAAGGAGCACAGTGCAAGTTCAAGACCACCAAGATCAAGGCCAACGGCTCTCAGTGGTGTCTGGAGTCGATTTTGGTTGTCATAACTACAGGAATGGTACCAGCATCTAGGGATGCTGTTAAACACCCTCCAGGGCGCAGGACAACCTCCACAATCCCAGAGGATTATCTGGCCCCAAATATCAATAGTGCTGAGACTGACAAACCCTGCTTTAGGCACATATCCTCTGGAAGAAGTGGGTTTGAGGTGTTGTGTTTTTTTTTTAATATTTATTCATTTGGCTGGCCTGGGTCTTAGCTATGGCACACAAGATCTTTGATTTTCACTGTGGCAGTTGCAGCACGTGGAATCTTTAGTTGTAGCATACACACTCTTAGTTGTAGCAAGTGGGATCTAGTTTCCTGACCAAGGATAGAACCCGGGCCCCCTACATTGGGAGCCTGGAGTCTTAGCCACTGGACCACTAGGGAGGTCCCTGGAAGATGGTTTTTTCCCTTCTACTTTCTTTCCCCCAGGCCCCTTTCAACACTGCTGTGTAAGATAGCAAGAAAAAAAACACAAGAGCCTGACAGTTACAACGTCAGATAAACGCTCGCAGCCTGTCAGAATGGAAGTTTGGGCTTTTCATCCATTACAGTGACTATCAGTCACTGGGTTGCAGGAAGGCAGGCCAGCCTTGGGGAAAATAATTCAGAGTAGAGACAGCTTTAAGAGGAAGTTGTCAATATGTTCTCAAAAAGTCTGAGCATCACAGAGAGGCCGTGGTGATGCCATCAACATCCAACTTGCACTGCCTTTTTGCTTTGGTGAAATAAGCAGCCCTCTTCCAGAGCCTTTAGGGTACGGCCTGCTTTTGGTTTTAACGTGGTTTTAATCAGGGGATCGTGGCTCTTGGTTCTTTCAGGAAATTCTGTCAAATATTTCACATTCCTCTTAGAGAACAACTGTCTGTGCAGGTTAAGATCCCAAGTTTTAAATTGTGGGGTGAGTGGCGTTTTGTTGTTTTTTAATGTTAGTATGAGGAAAAAAAAGAAGTGGAGAAGGAAAGAATGTGAGTGTTCGTCATTGAAAACACACACCAAACCAGAAACATTCTTCCTTTCATGCACAAGGTCAAGAATATCTGGGTAAATTTGCTTCATGTTCTGCAGACGCGCTAATGGAACATGAGAAATGCTACTGCAAAGGCTCTTGACAGGAGCCCCAGGGGATGCCTAAAAATAGCCATTTCACCCAAAGGAGGGTTATCTGTTAGAGCTACATCATTCCCAGCGTGACTGAGCGGCACAGACTGTGACACAGGGGCATGAAAAATATAGTAATGGGCGCTCTGACAAATTCGCTTTACTTAGAACGAGAGATAAACTTGGCTGTGACTAAGCCACTCCTTTTGAAGCTCACTTCCAATTTTCCTCGTACCCAGTTATCAAGATGCTGATCTGGGAAAGCGAGGGCAGAGGATGGAGTGTCTGACACCTCCTTATCCCTTTCTAGAAGTAAGGGAGTGGCATCAAAATTTTTGTGGACAGTTAAGATTATTTTTTAAGATGCTTACTTAAATGTGTGCATGCTAAGTCACTTCACTCATGTCCAACTCTTTGTGACCCTGTGGACTGTAGCCCGCCAGGCTCCTCTGTCCGTGGAATTCTCCAGGCAAGAATATTGGAGTGGATTGCCACGCCCTCTTCTGGGAGATCTTCCCAATCCAGGGATCGAACCTGCATCTCTTATGTCTCCTGCATTGGCAGGTGGGTTCTTTACCACTAGGGCTACCTTTTATCTATTTTTTTTTTTTTTTTTTGGCCACACCACAGGACATGTAGGCTCTTACTTTCCCAACCAGGTATAGAAGCCATGTCCCCTTCAATGGAAGCATGGATTCTTAACCACTGGGTCAATGGGGAAGTCCCTTGAACAAGTTTTTAATTCCTCTGAGCCTCTCAGTTTTCATCTGTAAAATAGAGGTGGCTCTGAAAGGTCAGGAAGCAACAGTTAGAACTGGACATGGAAAAACAGACTGGTTCCAAATAGGAAAAGGAGTATGTCCAGGCTGTATATTGTCACCCTGCTTATTTAACTTATACGCAGAGTACATCATGCGAAACGCTGGGCTGGAAGAAGCACAAGCTGGAATCAAGACTGCCAGGAGAAATATCGATAACCTCAGATATGCAGATGACACCACCCTTATGGCAGAAAGTGAAGAACTAAAAAGCCTCTTGATGAAAGTGAAAGAGAGTGAAAAAGTTGGCTTAAAGCTCAACATTCAGAAAATGAAGATCATGGCATCCGGTCCCATCACGTCATGGCAAATAGATGGGGAAACAGTGCAAACAGTATCAGACTTTATTTTTTTGGGCTCCAAAATCACTGCAAATGGTGACAGCAGCCATGAAATTAAAAGACGCTTGCTCCTTGGAAGGAAAGTCATGACCAACCTAGATAGCATATTCAAAAGCAGAGACATTACTTCGCCAACAAAGGTCCATCTAGTCAAGGCTATGGTTTTTCCATTAGTCATGTATGGATGTGAGAGTTGGACTATAAAGAAAGCTGAGTGTCAAAGAATTGATGCTTTTGAATTGTGGTGTTGGAGAAGACTCTTTAGAGTCCCTTGGACTGCAAGGAGATCCAACCAGTCCATCCTAAAGGAGATCAGTCCTGGGTGATCATTAGAGGGACTGAAGTTGAAGCTGAAACTCCAATACTTTGGCCACCTGATGTGGAGAGCTGACTCATTTGAAAAGACCCTGATGCTGGGAAAGATTGAGGGCAGGAGAAGGGGATGACAGAGGATGAGATGGCTGGATGGCATCACTGATACAATGGAAATGGGTTTGGGTGGACTCCAGGAGTTGGTAATGGACAGGGAAGCCTGGCATGCTGCAGTTCATGGGGTTGCAAAGAGTTGGACACGACTGAGCGACTGAACTGAACTGAAAACTAAAAGTGAGAATGTCTGGGCCCAGGGCTCAGTACAGAGGAGGCCCTCCCTCAACAATTGTGAGCATCTGCTGATTGGAGGAGACAGCTTTCCAGGGAGGGCTGACCCAGAGGTCAGGGCACAGCGCTCAGAGGGGAAATTCTGCTTCTCAAGACCCTGTTTGCAGCCCTAAAGAACCTAACTCTTCCCAAACTCAGTTTTTTCACATCTACTCTGTTAGTCCCTATCCAGGATGGTCACAAATGTGGGTCAGCAGGGACTCTGGGGAGCAAAAATTGGGGAAGTTGTTCTGGAAGGCAATTTGGTAGCACTTATCAACATCCCTCTACCATCAAGTCCACTTCCGGTGTCTGGGATGTCCACTTCGGCATCTGCAGGGTCCCTGCCCATGTGCAGGGAATTATGATAAAGTTAGTAACAATGATGCTATAATAGTAGCCAACGTTTATGGAGCATTAAAAAAGTTCTAAATATCTTACATGTAATTTATTCACATACATTTGACATGTTATAATCTGGTATATTCTATATGTAATATTTATTTGATATAGTTAAGTAATTTCACCCTACAAAGTACGTCTTGTTTTTTTGTTTGTTTTTTTAACTATAGTTGAATGATAAAAGAAGGTTTTATCATTATCTTCATTTTACCAAAAAGAAAGTGGAGACATGGAAAGATGAGTAACTTGCCCTAGGTCAGGGGCCAGCAAATGTTTTCAGTAAGAGGCCAGATGGTAAATATTTTAGGTGGCCCAGATGGTTGCTGTCACAAACTATTCAACTCTGCTGTTAGAGCATGCAAGTGGTCCCAGACAACAGGTAAACAAATGAGCATGGCTGTATTCCAACAAAACTTCACTGATGGACACTGAATTTTGAATCTCATATAATTTTCATGTATCAGGAACTATTTCTCGTTTGATCTTTTTTGCCAACCATTTAAAAATAATAAAGTCATTCTTGCCTCAAAAGAATGAGGCCAAACAAAAACATGAAGAGGGTGGATTTGCTTGGAGGGCTGCAGCTTGCTAACCCCTCCCTGGGTCCTACAGCCTCCTTCCCCCACATCTCACTGCAGTACCGTTTCAAAGGCAGGCAGTAGAGGTCGAGAAGGCAGTCATGTCTGCACACTTTCGTTACATCATTTAACACCAAAAAGAAGGATAGCGAAATGGTTCAATAAATCACATGCATATTATGAGACATGTTGCGGCATGAAAAGGTCACACACACAGGCTGACCAGCAGTAGCTCTGGGTACGTTAAGTGAAAAAAGCAAGCTATACATCAACATATACATCATGACCCTGTATGTGGATTAAAACTAAAAGTAGTTGTGTATGTTGTGGTTTAGTCGTTAAGTCGTGTCCGACTCTTGCTACCCCATGAACTGTAGCCCACAAGGCTCCTCTGTCCATGAAATTTCCCAGGCAAGAATACTGGAGTGGGTTGCCATTTCCTTCTCCAGGGGATCTTCCTGACCCAGGAACTGAACCTGTGTCTCCTGCACTGCAGACAGATTCTTTAACAACTGAGCCACTAGGGAAGCCAATTGTGTACATTGCGTGTACCTAAATACACACTTGTTTGTGGACATATAAACAGTGAACATAAAGAAATAGGTCTAGAAAGAACAGGGACCTTTCATGCCAGGGAGGGTGGTGGGTTGGTAGCAGTGAGGGGACTTTTGAGCTCTCCTGTGTATGTACGCGGCTCTGTAATTTGAATTTTTTACATCCCAAGTGTATTCGTTTGTTGTATAATAAAAGAAAAAAAGTTGAGGTCCTTGTTACAAGGTACCACTACCAATATACTTTGAGCTCTCTGAGCAGTTTCCATGTACTTGGATCTAAACAAAAGCTGGTTATAATTAATTACCAAAGACCAAAGACATTCTTTCCAGAAGGGAAAACAAACAAGCCAACAAGGTGGCATAAACTATATGGTAAGTAAACACAGCTATGTCTCTCTCAATAGTGACTTTTTTAATTGCACATATGTACAACCTAACCTCCTCGAGACATCATTAACCTTCAAACCAAGGATGTCAGTTGTAAACAAAGCTGTCAGGTTTTCATCTGGTGTGTGATACTCCAGGCCTAGCTTCCTTGCCTGCGTAAACTTTATGAAATTATTTTGGTTTGCTCCATTGGCATGAGCACAGCTAAAGGGGGAGTCATCGACTGGGGAAATGAGATTTCCCTCGGTGCCAATTTTTAAATCTAGCCTCCAGGTCATCTTATTTTTTGGATGCTTCCCACAGTCACATTTTTTGTTTGTTTTACATGAAAGAGCACGTTCCCTTTCCCCAAGCCAGGTTTACCATTTTCCATTGCTCTTATTAAATGCATCTTATCCAAATGGAATGTTCTCAGAGTTTCTGCCTTTCACAGGCCTGGGTAGGGGAGCAGGACAGACACACAGAACCCGCACTCCAGGCTGCCTCCATGCACTATGTAACTGCATCTGCAGAATGAAAGAACGTTCAGGATCCCACTGTGATCCCAGGATTCCAGACTCCTCATCACGAACAGACCCCGCGGGACCCTAAGCCTGTCCCTCTGCGCCCATTAAAACAGTAGGTGCTGCAGCAGAGCCTGATGGTGCTAGAATGCAAGCCTGGGAGGAGCCTAGTCCTCCTCAGGTGACATTCCCATCAGGGCTGCAAGGGCCTTCCATTGACCAAACAATGAATGTTTTTAATCCCGAGCAGTACCTGACTTGGGGGGTACAGGAAGGGCTTTAAATCTCAAGTCGACATGACATGCCAGTCCCAAATCCAAGACACAGCTGTATGAATTTCTAAAACTGGCAAGACAAAGCTATCCTAGCCAGGATTTGAACCCGGCCAGTTGTCGCACAGGCTGTCTCTTAGCTGTGGCTAATGATTTCCTCAACTGACGGATCTGTGATGAAACATTACTTGCCCCTTTGAACACGGCAATTCTAATTCCTTGCTTTTGTGATGGGATCAAGTTTACATTTTCCAAATACTCTCCTGACATACTAGGGGCAGAAAATAAACTGTTATACAATCTACTTTAGATATACAGTTTTAAAAAGTAACATCTACCCTCTTAACACACTTTTAAGTGCATAATAAATGTCATTGTTGTTGTTGCTGTTCAGTGGCCAAGTCATGTGACCTCATGGACTCTTTGTGATCCCAGGGACTGCAGCACACCAGGCTTCCCTGTCCATCACCAACTCCCGGAGTTTACTCAAACTCATGTTCATTGAGTTGGTGATGCCATCCAACCATCTCATCCTCTGTCACCCTCTTCTCCTTCTGCCTTCAATCTTTCCCAGCATCAGGGTCTTTTCCAACCATAATACAATACTGTTTACTATAGGCACTGTGTGTACAATAGACCTCTATAATTATTCTTCTTGCATAATTGAAAATGCTATACCTGTTAAACAGCAACTCAGCATCGCCCTCCTCCCTCCAGCCCCTGGTGACCATTCTACTTTCTGTTTCTATCAACTTGACTATTTCAGATTCCTCATATAAGTGGAATCATACAGCATTTGTCCTTCTGTGAAGGGCTTATTTTACTTAGCATAACGTTCTCCAGACTCATCCACATTGTCGCAGGTGGCAGGATTTCCTTCTTTTTTAAGACTGAATAATATTCTGGTGTGTGTGTGTATCACATTTTCTAAACCCATTCATCTGTCAAAGGACATTTAGGTTGTCTCTCTCTTTTGGCTATTGTGAATAATCTTGCAATGAACATGGATTTGAGCAAACATCTATTTGAGATCCTGATTTCAATTCTTTCTGATAATTACCCAGAAGTAGAATTACTGGATCATATGGTGATTCTATTTTTAATTTTTTGAGGACCCTCCATACCGTTTTTCACAGCAGCTGCACCATTTTACATTCCCATCAACAGTGCACAAGTGTTCCAAATTCTCTGCATACTTGCCAATACTTGTTATTTTTTGCTTTTTCGATAATGGGCATCCTAATGGGTATGAAGTATTGTCTCACTTTGGTTTTGATTTGCATTCCTCTGATTAGTGATGTTAAGCATCGTTTCATATACCTATCAGCCATTTATTTGTATGTCTTCTTTGGAGAATTGTCTATTCAAGTCCTTTGCCTTTTTTTTTTTTTTTTAAATTTGACTACTCCAGGTCTTAGTTGTAGCACGTGGGATCTTTTTCAGTTGTGGCATGTGGGATCCAATTCCCTAAACAGGGATCGAACCCAGGCCCCCTGCAGTGCACTGAGTCTTAGCCACTGGACCACCAGGGAAGTCCCAGCTTTTTTTTTTTTTTTTTAATTGGGTTATTTGGCTTTTTGCTATTGAGTTGTAACAGTTCCTTATTTTGGGGGGATATTTATCCCTTAGTGAAAGTGGAGAGTGAAAAAGTTGGCTTAAAGCTCAACATTCAGAAAACGAAGATCATGGCATCTGGTCCCATCACTTCATGGGAAATAGATGGGGAAACAGTGGAAACAGTGTCAGACTTTATTTTGGGGGGCTCCAAAATCACTGCAGATGGTGACTGCAGCCATGAAATTAAAAGACGCTTACTCCTTGGAAAAAAAGTTATGACCAACCTAGATAGCATATTCAAAAGCAGAGACATTACTTTGCCAACAAAGGTCCGTCTAGTCAAGGCTATGGTTTTTCCTGTGGTCATGTATGGATGTGAGAGTTGGACTGTGAAGAAGGCTGAGTGCCAAAGAATTGATGCTTTTGAACTGTGGTGTTGGAGAAGACTCTTGAGAGTCCCTTGGACTGCAAGGAGATCCAACCAGTCCATTCTGAAAGAGATCAGCCCTGGGATTTCTTTGGAGGGAATGATGCTGAAGCTGAAACTCCAGTACTTTGGCCATCTCATGCGAAGAGTTGACTCATTGGAAAAGACTCTGATGCTGGGAGGGATTGGGGGCAGGAGGAGAAGGCTGGATGGCATCACTGACTCGCTGGACGTGAGTCTGAGTGAACTCCGGGAGTTGGTGATGGACAGGGAGGCCTGGTGTGCTGCAATTCATGGGGTCGCAAAGAGTCAGACATGACTGAGCAACTGAACTGAACTGAATTGATTTATCCCTTACTAGACATGTAGTTTGCAAATATACAGTTTACTTAGAGCAGAGTCTTATGAAGGACAAGGAAGCCTGGCATGCTGCCGTCCATGGGGTCACAAAGAAGTAGACATGACTGAACAACAAGTGTCTTATAGCCTATCAAATAGAAGATTTTCAGACTATCTATACCAAGGGCTGGCAAGATAATGTCTGTGGGCCAAACCTGGCCCAACACTTGTTAAAAATAAAGTTTTATTGACACACTGCCACGTCCATGTGTTTAGGTATAGGCTATGGCTGCTTTCTGGAAAAGGCGATGGCACCCCACTCCAGTACTCTTGCCTGGAAAATCCTATGGATAGAGGAGCCTGGTAGGCTGCGGTCCATGGGGTTGCGAAGAGTCGGACACGACTGAGCAACTTCACTTTCACATTTCACTTTCATGCATTGGAGAAGGAAATGGCAACCCACTCCAGTGTTCTTGCCTGGAGAATCCCAGGGACGGGGGAGCCTGGTGGGCTGCCGTCTATGGGGTCGCACAGAGTCGGACATGACTGAAGTGACATAGCAGCATGGCTGCTTTCAAGCTATCACAGTCAAGTTCAGCAGTTTCACAGAGACCACGTAGCCCACAGCAGAAATACTTACTATCTGTACTTTTCAGAGAAGGTTTGCTAAACCCTAATACACAGGATCAAGGCTTAAAAACATATGTCTATTCCAGCTTCTATCATAACATGACAAGAAGGACAATTCTGAGTCAGACAACTCTGTTTAAACACTGTGATTTCTGTGACTGGAAACAACTGTAAAATCCAAGCCCCTATCACCCAGGAATACAAGTTACTAATGAGTCTCTCGTGCTACCAGGAGGTGTCTAGTCTTACACTGTTGGGGTGGACAGTCTCTGTTTTCACCCTGTGGCTCTCCTTCCTCCCCTTCTCGACCCTTCTCCAACTTGACCCCCACCCTCCACTCCAGCCATTGGGCAGGCAACCGATGATACCATACTACCCAAAAGTGTATTTTCTAGGACTTTCCAACTGGTTCTCAAAATAGATGCTCTCTTTGCACTGGGGCTGCTAAGAGAGCTGATATGGGATCCCCTGAGCAGTCAAGTTAAGTGGAGGAGAGACCAGCAGAGCTCAAAGGGACAGAAAGAACCCCAGGGACACCATTTGAATGCTGGATCCAGAAACCCCCAGCAATATTCCAGACTCCCAGACACAAGGCCATAAATTCTCATTTTTGTTTAAGCTAGATTGGTATTTCTGTCACTAGCTAACCAAGGATTTCTGAGTACTGCAGTTGTAATCTTGTTTTAATATTTATTTTTATTTGACTGTGCCAGGTCTTAGTTGCGGCATGTGGGATCTTTGATCTTTGCTGCATCTAGTTTGATCTTCGTGGGATCTAGTTTCCTGACCGGGATGGAACCCAGGCCCCCTGCACTGGGAACATGGAGCCTTAGACACTGGAGCACCAAGGAAGTCCCCCGATCTTTTCATGTTCTACTCCTTGCAGTTATGAATTCATTTATCATTTTCAATGTTTCTACCTTAATTTTCACCTTTACTGGGTATATAACCCATTAGAAGGGACAAACCTGACCTGACTACCCAGCCTACTGATACAACGCAGACCCCCCTGGGTGCCATAATCCTGACTCAGAAAATCCTGCTCTCAGCAGACCCAACCAGCAGGGCACCATGATGTCATGGGCAGCCCTTGTCACACAGGAGACCACCTCCAGCCAGCCAAATGCCCATTTAACCAACAAGCCCAGGCATTACCAGCCTGGCACCAATGCTAGTGAGACAGTCTTTCCAGTGTCGCTGAGCTACAGTTTGCGGGTGTTCAGCTGTGAAAGTCCTACACCAACCCTTTCCCCGCCTAGACCGTGTCCCTCGCAGCCAAGACTCCACACTGTTGGAGTCCCCAAGTAGCAGTAAAACTTTCCCATTTAGTGCTCAGCCTTTGGTCCCTTGAGCCCAAGTCCCTGGTGGCTTGATGGCAAAGAATCCACCTGCCAATGCAGGAGACCTGGGTTTGATTCCTGGGTCAGGAAGATCCCTTGGAGAAGGGAATTGCTACCTACACCAGTATTTTTGCCTGGGAAATCCCATGGACAAAGGAGGCTGGTGGGCTACAGACCATGGGGTTGCAAAAGAGTTACACATGACTTAGCAACTAACGAAAAACTTTGGTCTCTTAGTCTTTATTTTTTCTTTAACAGAATGTAAGTTACTTGTGTCATTTGCAAGCTTTCCCCTCAAGAAGCCAAGTGCCAGGTCAAGGCAGAGACCACGTCTGCCTGGCCACCCCAACTGCCCTGTGCTTGGGACCAGAGTGAGTGCTTAGTGCCTGTTTGTTGAGTGGGTAAATTAAATGAATGAAAGAATACACCCTAAGTGTCAGCCACGACACCATTTTTCACAATCATACTGGGTTGGCCTGAAAGGTCGTTCAGGTTTTTCTGTTAACATCTTATGAAAAAGCCGAAGGAAGTTTTTGGGCAACCTGGTATATAACACTGCCTCTTTCTACAGCTATGCCAGCTTCGTTTTGGCAAAAGACATTCCCAGAGAAGTTTGTGGTCAGCAGTGTGGGACAGGATTTGAAGAAAGACCTGTGTTAGGAAAAGCTACATTTTGGCGAAACCTCATTGGAACTGTCAGCTGCTGACAGGGCTGGGAAGAGGCTGCACTGGAGGCCACCTGTCACGTGTCCCTGACATGAAGTTGCTCGAAGGTTACGACTCCGCCTTGCCCCAGGAAACAGCCCTCCTCGTGACAACACAGGGACTGCAGGCCAAGCCCTCGCATTGGCCCAGCTCATCCAGGTTTGTCTTCCACCATCTGTTCTCTTAGAAGCCCTGGAATAAGTGGTGGCACCATCCCCAGTTCACAGATGAGAAAACCAAGGCTGAAAGAGAAGGATTTGTTAAGTCACCCTGCCTAGGAAATGTTACGTTAATTAAAGAAAGAGGTAGTTAGGCTGAGGCTGCCTATATCAGCAAACCAAAATTGAAGCCCGTACGTGCCTCAAGGTTATGAAATTAAAAGGCTAAGGACAACCAGTCTAGGTTTCAGTCAATCAAATCATTTCCTTTCTTCACTTCTGCACTTTCTCCACATGGGTCTTTCCCCTACTCCTATCGGCGGAACACTCCTAACCACTTCTGGTTTGGCACTGCCTAATGGGAAGTGATTTTTGCTCCAGTCAACTCTTATTAAAAGTTTTAATATCCCCCAGTTCATCTTTTAACAGAAGTGACTAGAGCCCAGTTTTTTTTTGACCCCTAATCCCCACTCTTGCAATCAACCGTGGTCGAGGACAGACCAGTGTCCCCAGGAAAGGACTGAAGGTCTGGTGTGAGCCCGCTCCCTCTGACCTCAGGGTCCTTTGGCCTGGGCATTGGCATCCTGTGTGTTCTAGCTGGGCAGTCATGTACTTCTCTGCATCCTCTTTCCTTTCAAAACCCTGCTTCAGAAGGCCTGCCCACATGGACAGAAGCCCTCTTTCAGCCCTCTTTCAGCCCTCACAACCCTTGTATGGTTTGAGCCTCTTACTAAGAAGCTCTAGGTTCTTTTACTTCCTTCTACTTGTCTCTTTTTAATGTGCTTTCTCAATAACAAAACTTCCATCCTGTCTTTTCAGCAAGAAATTGGGCTCTGAAGGTTGTACATGTCACTTAGCTTACAAAAAGAAATATATATATATATATATATATATTTAATCATGTTTTTCAAATGCCTTGGTTTCAGCACTGCCTTCCCAAACAAGTTTTCTGCTGAGCATCTTCTGCTTTTTCACAGTAGAGTGACTATGTAACTTATCGTCCAAACAGGGACCCTTTTAAGAATGAAAGGTGCTGTGCTTAGTCGTTCAGTCGTGTCCAGCTCTTTGCGACCCCATGGACTCTAGCCCGCCAGGTTCCTCTGTCCACGGGGTTTCTCCAGAATACTGGAGTGGGTTGCCACGCCCTCCTCTAGGAGATCTTGCCAACCCAGGGATCGAACCCAGGTCTCCCGCATTGCAGGTGGATTTTTTACCAGCTGAGCCTCCAGGGAAGCCCAAGAATCCTGGAGTGGGTAGTCTATCCCTTCTCCAGGGGATCTTCCCGACCCAGGAATCGAACCGGGGCCTTCCTGCATTGCAGGCGGATCCTTCACCAGCTCAGCTGGTGCGGGAACAGGGACACTGAATCCTCACACTGGCCATATGATCGCCCTTTATTGTGGGGGTTACCGCCTCTCAACAGGGCCCAGGAGAATGTATCAAATGATTTCCAGATACCAGTTGCATTTGGTTATTTAATGTCGGGCCGGGAAAGAGACAGCAGCCGTGCAATCCACTTTTAAATGAAGAAGAAGACTCTCTTTGCTCTGCTCTCTGACAGTGAAGCTTGAGTATCTAATAGAAGGGAGGTGTTCTCCACTTTGCTGCCCAAGCAGCCAAAGTATCCAGCTTTAAGGATACTGTGTTCTCTAGCAGGGATTCTAATATGCTGAGACTAAACCTTTCAGGAGGAGGAGGGTGGGGTAGAGTCTGGTCCCTGAACAAAGAGGGCTGGAGATATGGCTGGGACCATCTTAGCCACCAAGGCATGGCCACACCCATCAGTACAGATGGAGTAGAATCTCTGTCCTTTATTTTAAAACCTCAGAGGAGTGGGAGGGGGGTTCATGTTTGGGAACGCATGTACACCCGTGGTGGATTCATGTCAATGTATGACAAAACCAATACAGAATTGTAAAGTAAAAAAAAAAAAAAAAAAAGCTCAACATTCAGAAAACTAAAAAAAAAAAAGTAAAAAAATAAATAAATAAATAGAACCTCAGAGGAAATCGTGCCACCTCCCCGGGGTGAGCCAGCTAACTGAGCTCTTCAGGGCTAGGCACCCCTCCTTCCGGTCCACCCTCCACCCAGGAAACCAGTAACATCTGATCCTCCGGCCTGTCATCTGGGCACCCTCCACCCACTGTAAGGGGCATCCTCTCCTCCGCAGGCCAGAAAGCCCTCTCTGGGCCCAGAAAGCCCTCAGGACATGAAACAGAAACATGCACACAGAGATCCCCTTCCTCTCCAGCTCAGCGGGCTCCCCTCCTGGCCTTTTAATCCCCAGGCCCACTGGAAATGGAAAGACAGGAAACGCAAGATGCAGTGCCTGAGCCATTTTCATCTTAACTCCTGCCCTCCCCCGCCCCGGCCTCTCTTCCCTTGACAGACAGACAACCCATTAAGAGCTCGCTCATAATAGTCTTTCCTGTAAGAACTTGTAAACAGCATCCTTGGAGCTGCGACTTGGGTATTTCCCAGCTCACTTACTTCCATTTCCTTTGCCGTGGAATGTTCGCATGGGGAGTGGAGGAGGCTGATGGGAGGGCCTCTCCCCCTCCACCCCTTCACCTGCGCTGCCTGGCTGCCTCCTCCCTTCAGTATCATAGAAGTTTAAGTCTCTTCCCCTTGAACACCACTTCTACCACTTAGATTGGTGTGTTCCTTTTTGTTTCTTTGAAGGAAGCCCTTCCGTTCAGTAAGCTGAGACTCCTGCCACAGCCTTCATTCCAACACATTCCTACCACTAAGGAAACATACAGGGTTCTCGCCAGTTCTCAGCATTAAAGGAACAAAATCTGTGCCTGCAGAAATTATGTATTAAGTAAACACTGTACCTGCAAAACTGCTTTTTTTTCTTTCTTTCTACAGGAGCACTTGTTTTGATATAACTTAAAAGTTTGCAAGGTAAATACACTATAGTAAAGGACAGAGGTCCCAAACCCAGGGCTTGGTCAGGTGACCCAATTGAGTGAAGGAGACTTGGTATACGACAATAGGGAATAGTGGGGTCTGTGGTGAAATGTGGAGCCTGGAACCTGGCCCCAAAATATGAACTGTAGACAGATGTTGTTATGTAAAAATCCTTAGTTCATATTGCCAGAACTTCCAACGTTCTGAGAGAAGTCTTAAGTCAGGAATGCTACATGAAATTTTCTGACTTTTAAAATAGTGTAAGGGGGACTTCCCTCGTGATCCAGTGGCTAAGACTCTGAGCTCCCAATGCAAGGGGCCTGGGTTTGATCCCTGGTCAGGGAACTAGATCTCACAAGCAGCAACTAAGAGTTCACATGGCTCAACTAAAGATCATGCGTGCCACTACTAAGAGACCCAGCACAGCCAAATAAAGAAATAAAATAAATATATTTTTTAAAAATAGTGTGTGGGCTGAACAGTGTGCAACCCCTGGACTAAATGATAAATAGCCTCTGCTACAGCCTGCATCCCAACACCACTGGGCACTGCCACCCAAAGAACACAACACAGACTGACACCCAAAGTACCCACGGAGAGATGGCAAGGGGCATGGGGCACCCAGGCAGGGGGGATGGCAGGGGCAAAGGCAGACCCCAAACCCCCACTCCTCAAAGCCCGGCTTCCCTGGAAGCTCTGGCCTCCTGAGACACTTTCTGGGAAAGATCTTATTTTTTAGGAAGGAAACAGTCAGGAGCTAGGGTTCACTCTAGAGTCATTCACTCGAATCACATTCACTTTACAGAAATTCACTTTACAGCCGGTTTCGCTGAAACAGATCTGTAAGAGATATGATGGGCAGCAGCCTTTTCCCAGTGAAAATATACAAGATATGCTGAACATAAAGCCCTGAACTAATCTGCAGACCCCTGTGAAAGAGCAGAAACCAGTAACTCAAACAAATAATCCTACAAAACAAAGGCCTATACACCTTCCTTCCCAAACTCAAAGCGGTGGGGTGGGCCCAAGACCCCACAGAGAAGAAAAGCGCATTCTAGAATCTCTTCACTTGCCTGGTTTAAACCATTGAGAAGACACAGGATACTGACAAGTTACTTATTCTCTTTCAGCTGCAATTGCCTCACCTGTGAAACACAGGTAACAAGAGCACAGTTCTGACAGAATCCCTGGAAGCATAGAAACCATCCATCAGCCTTTGGCCAAGCTTCAGGAGTTTCCTGGGTGCTCCTGGGTTCATAATTCATCCCCGAAGTATCTATTGAGCACCTTCTGTATACAGATGCATGACAAGGAGCAATACATAGGCACAGGCCTTGGCCTTCCCAAATCCACTTTTATTTCTTAACAGTAAATCCTAAATATAATACATTTTCAAAAAGGAAAAAAAAAAAAAAAAGCTTCAGAAATTACTCAAGCAGATGTCCTTGCACCTTCATATTAAAATGATTCATGCTTTTTGTTATGGAACCAATTCACGAGTTTGGGGGAGTTTAAGCAGCCTGGGTGTGTCTTATAAATGGGTGCTCAATGAAAAAAAGAAACAACTGTCACATACCGCCACTCCACAGCATCTGTAACACGTCCAGTCAGCCCACAAACAGTAGTACATTGGGTTTTTCCTTCACGGAGGATCTAATTTACATAGACTTAACGGTGTGATTTTGTTTTTAAACCTTACTCTTTTGCTTTAACATTTTCCAATTAGTTACACATTAGTGAATCTCAGGATATGGTTTCCCAACCATAATAGACAAACCAAGTCACTATTATTCTCTGTCCACAGTGTTCGTTCTCCTGATTTATTTCTTTAATATAAATCTACACATGAAGAACATCACAGTTGATGAAAGCCAGATTTAGAAAACAGTTCTCACCCAACCTGGGTTTCTAGATCAAATTCAACACACAGTAGCATTTCAAATCCATCCGGGAAAAAAAAAAAAAGCCACCTCAAAATATATTTCTGCCTCCCACTGACTGTGGGACTTGACAAGTATTCCTAAATCCTCTGTGCCTCAGTTTCCTCATTTATAAAATGGGGAGATCAACTCTGAATATTCTTTGGAAGGACCGATGCTAAAGCTGAAGGTCCAATATACTTTGGCCATCTGATACAAAGAGCCAACTCATTGGAAAAGACCCTAATGCTGGGAAAGACTGAGGGCAGGAGGAGAAGGGAGTGACAGAGGATGAGATGGTTGGATGGCATCACCAACTCAATGGACATGAGTTTGAGCAAATCCCTGGAGATGGTGAAGGACAGGGAAGCCTGGCATGCTGCAGTCCATGGGGTCACAAAAAATCAGACACAACTGAACAACTAAACAACAACCAGCTACCTACCTCATAGGTTTGTGGTAGGGACTCAAGGAAATAAAACATACTTTTATCAATTTTTTTTTCAACACCAACATGAGATAGTGGAACACAGGGATAGAAAGGGAACAGACCCTGGGGCCTGGGTTCAAATCCCAGCTTTTCCATTAATAACTGTGACCTTGGACAAGTTAAGGAAATTCTCTGAGCCTCAGTTGTGGAACCGCAATTAAAAACAGTATCGACCTCAAAAGGCAGTTGTGAGGAGGGCCCTGGCAGACATGTCACATATTAAGTTTATAGCTATTTTAATGATGATAAAACAAAGGCTTATCAGAGGTGTTACCCTCTCCGGGGCGAGTGGCTATATAATGAGTTTATGGACATATCCAGGCTCCCACAAGGAAACAGATTTTGGGATCAAACCAATGTCGGCGTAGACAAATCCACTTCTGGGCTCACACACGGCTATTGTTCCTGAACACCTTGGGTTTACATTTCCATGGTGACCAGCATGTTTGTTTACTTGTTTCCTGATTTTTTTCCCTACAACTGAAGTTCCACAAGGGCAGCCAGGTTGGAGACTGTATTGTTTGTAGCAAATATCAAATACACCTGCCCCTGTGCTCAGGCAAAGCCTGAGACAAACGTTCAGCCAGGCTTCCTGGACTCAGAGGATCCTCCTGATCGATGCCCTCTGGGCCTGCCTTCTAGGGCTACATATCCCTTAAAGACATGACTTCTAACCCTGAGGGACTCAGGACCCTTTGACGGTTAATGTCAAGTCATGGGTCTCCCCAGCAGGAAGCCCATGGGGATACAACTGGCTCCCAGGATGGCTGGAGACCAGCATCATATAAATGACATAAGGAAATTAATTTATCTCTCTCTCTCTCTCTCCCACTCCCCCTCTCTCTTTCCCACCCTCTCTTTCTCTCCAACTCTCTCTGTCTCTCCCTCTCTCTCTCATGCTGCCTTTAATCTCAAGCAGGATGCGGCAACAGCCACCAGCAACTTCAAGCTTCCCTTCCGCGCTACAGAAGAGCAGCCCTTTCTGGACCATGAATCACATCCTCATCTCTGGTCCCTGAGGGTAAAGAGAGAAGCAGTGCTCTGATTGGCCAGGGTTGGGTCACATGCTCATCGACAGAGCCAATGAGAAGTCACTACCACCCAACATCATGGACTGAATGAGGAAGGAGTGGTCCCCAAAGAAAAAAGGATGTGCTGTTACCAGAAGAGGAAATGGGTGCTGGGCAGGGAAAAACAACACAGCCATCTGCTCCTATGTTTCTTCAAACCTGCGGCTTGCTGCCACCTCACCCAAACTCCCCTCTGGCCTGGGGGGCCCCTACAACCTTCTAGGCTGGCGATTCGTCCACTCAGTGAGGCCCAAACCATACCTGCATATTTTCCTAGAACCAGCAACATTTTCCCAGCTGCTCTGCAGTGCTGTCTGGGTTCAAACTCAATAGCGTTGTTCACACATGTCCATATCCCATCAGGGGCCGAGTTCTATAGGTTCAGCCTCCAAGGCCATGCCTACCCACTCCATCCCTTCTTTTTCAAAGATCTTGGTCAACTCCCACACACTTCTCAGAACCACTGGGCATTTGGCATCACAGCCTCTGCTGCCAGATCCAGCCTCTTCCAGCTCGGCTAGTACCAGCCTCCTTTGCTCAAGAAATCAGTGACACTATTTTGCCTAAAAATTTAACTCGCGACCTCTCAGCCTGGCATTCGGAGACCTCCCCACTCCCTATGTGACTGTCCACTCTTCCAGCCTTTCTGCCCACTGCTGCCCTGCAACTGGTCCAGACACCAGGCAAACCACCACCCCATGCCACTCCCTGCTCCCCGCCCCGTCACCACCATTTGGCTCGAGCCTCCCCACTGCCAGGAACCTCCGTCTCCACCACGCTCCACCCTGTAACCTCATTAGGTGGAATTCTTCCCACAACACTGGCTTTGGGGTCAGATCCAAGTTCCAACACTTACCAGCTGCACGACTCTATAAAGTACAGTAGCCTTTGTGTCAGTCTGTCATGTGCAATTGACAAGACACCTAACTCACTGGATTGAAAACTACATCTCTATAAAGCCCCCCACCAGGGACTTCCCTGGTGGTCTAGCAGTTAAGACTCCATGCTTCCACTGCAGGGGGCACAGGTTCAATCCTTGGTCACAATACAGCCAAAAAATAAAAATAGATAAATAAAATGTTAAAGTCATTAAACAAACAATTTCTTTAAAGCCCCCTTCACAGAGCCTTGCTTCCATCACCAGTCACATCCACAACTGGGTATTGTTTTTGCTTTGGCTCCGACTCTTCATTCTTTCTGGAGTTATTTCTCAACTGATCTCCAGTTGCATATTGGGCACCTACCGACCTGGGGAGTTCATCTTTCAGTGTCCTATCTTTTTGCCTTTTCATACTGTTCATGGGGTTCCCAAGGCAAGAATACTGAAATGGTTTGCCATTCCCTTCTCCAGTGGATCACATTTTGTCAGACCTCTCCACCATGGCCTGTCCGTCTTGGGTGGCCCCCTACACAGCATGGCTCACGGTTTCATTGAGTTAGACAAGACTGTAGTCCATGAAGATCCAACCAGTCCGTCCCAAAGGAAATCAGTCCTGAATATTCATTGGAAGGACTGATGTTGAAGCTGAAACTCCAATACATTGGCTACCTGATATGAAGAACTGACTCACTGGAAAAGACCCTGATGCTGGGAAAGATTGAAGGCGGGAGAAGGGGACAACAGAAGATGAGATGGTTGGATGGCATCACCAACTCAGTGGACATGAGTTTGAGTAAACTCTGGGAGTTGGTGATAGACAGGGAGGCCTGGCGTGCTGCAGTCCATGGGGTCACAAAGAGTCAGACACAACTGAGCAACTGAACTGAACTCACAGAGTCAGGCTAAATGTCTGACTCTTTGCAACCCCATGGACTGCAACCCACCGGGCTCCTCTCTCCATGAGATTCTCCAGGTGAGAATATTGGAGTGGTTCACCATTTCCTTCTCCAGGGGATCCTCTTGATCCAGGGATGGAACCCATGTCTCCTACATGGCAGGTGGATTATTTACCACTGAGCAACTAGAGAAGCCCACTGCCTTTACAGTGCCTGGCATCTGGCAGGGGCTCTGTAAATGATGGCTTCACATTGTCAACCACCAACCTCTGTGGTCTAGCCCAAATACCAACTCTCAGTGAAGCCTTTACTGAATGTCTCCATCAAGACCAACTTTGTACTTATGTTCTGCCTTGTAATGTAGTTGGTCACATACCTGTCCTTCCCCAACTATCCTAGAGCTTCTTGAAGTGGAAAGCTGCCTCTCTCATCTTTACATTCCTAAAGCACCTCACCTGGCCTTACATACCTAGGTGTTGGAATCGTACCAGTGAAACTGACTCCAACTGTGTGCATCCCAAAGTATTCCTCCTCATTAGCTGTTCATTGGTTCACTAGATAAAGCTGACAGGACTCAGTCCTGGGCACACATCCCTGGTTACAAGATTCCAGAGAGTCACAGTGTCTCTTTGTCAATTTCCCAACTTGTCACACAAGAATCCAAGGGTTCACACCCCACCTCACATCCCACCGCACACTGCCACATGAGAATACATTAACCTAATGGTGGTGGTTGCTGTTGAAGGAAACATACAGCACCCACATGTCCCCAAGAACACAGCCAAACAAAGCAAGAGCCCTGGAAGGAAAAGGAAATCAACCCTGAATACTTACTGGAAGGACTGAAGCTGAAGCTAAAGCTCCAATACTTGGGCCACCTGATGCAAAGAGCTGACTCATTGGAAAAGACCCTGATGCTGGGAAAGATTGAAGGCAGGAGGAGAAGGGGACGACAGCGGACAAGACGGTTGTATAGCATCACTGACTCAAAGGACATGAGTTTGAGCAAACTCCGGGAGATGGTGGAGGACTGGGAAGCCTGGCATGCTGCAGTCCTTGGGGTTGCAAAGAGTCGGACATGACTTGAGCCTGAACAATAGCAACAACAACCCTGCCCAGGGTACTGAGGAGAGTTCCCGTTCCCCACTCTTTCCTCCTACACCCACCTCCAAAATCCCTACCCAGAGGGGCTGCTTGCCTTACTTACCAAACCCAACAATAAAATGTAAGCTTTTCCCAAAAAAATCAAATTCACATTTGAAAGACAAAGATGTTTCTCCACCCAGCAGAGTCAAAAACAGGATACTAGATGCCCTAAGGCATTTATTCAAAGATTCGATCAAGCTAGTCAGTCAGCCAACAGATGGGTCCAAAAGGGGAAATTTCTAGAATCATTTGGGCAAGTAGAATAACCTTATGACTACCATGGTGGAATGCTAAGAAGGACAACCCTTGATGAGAGCCAGAGGGCCTGGACTGTTTATTTTTTTATGGATTTATTTCTTATGTTCCCAACAAACGGCCTTACAAGGCACAAATTGTCATTCCTCACCCAAAATGGAAATGCCTTCATTTTTCTAAATATAATGAACGCCGACTATACAAAATCCAGGTTTTCCTAACTTCCATTCACTGTGTTATGATCATCTTGCTGTGTCAGTAAGAATAAATCTCCACAATTTCTTCAGCGTTGCATATGAGTCCATTTTTTGAGTACACTAAAATTCATTTCATCAAGCCTCTACTGAAGGCCACTGAGATCATTTCCAATTTCTATTATAAACACCCTCTACTGAATGACCATCTGCATAGCACTTGTACATTGATCTTTCCTTCTTCCGAAGAAAATAACTTTTTATGCCACGTGGCATGTGGAACCTTAGTTCCCCAACCAGGGATTGAATCTGCACCCCCTCCACTGGAAGTACAGAATCCTAACCACTGGATTGTCAAGGGAAGTCCCAACCACTGGATGGCCAGGGCAGTCCCTAAGAAAATAATTTAGAAATAGAATTTCAAGGCCAAGAGTTACACAATTTATATATGTATGTATCCCAAGCTGTCCTTAAGAAAGACTTTTTAATTTACACTCCTATCGGTAGTATCATGTTTGAAAGAACTTATTTACCCACATTTCCTTAAAGAGGCATTATCAATGCTTAAAAATTTTGCCAAGCTAAGATTATGTGCATATATATAAGATTCTGCTTACTAGTGAGATTCAGACTATTCTCTTGTACAGTGAATCCCTACATACCACCTATCTGACCAGTACCCTTTTTATTCCTCCTAGAAGTGACCTCCCCACTAATAACCCCCATCCTCTTTGGAGCCACCGTGTTCTTAGGACTTTACCTCAGTGGCTGGCAACCCAAGAGTCTAAGAACTGATGCCTGTGATTAATGTTAATTGTTCCAGAGCGATCCACTGACAGAAAGCAGCCCAATGGAGTCATTCCTTAGGATTATTTTTAAATCAGAATTGGGGAGGGAAACACCAGTCTTGCTGGCATCTAACATGCCTTCCCCAATGACTGGTTAGCTAGTTATCTCAACACCGTTTCCTGAGTAAGCTGTTCTTTTCCCATTGATTTGAATGTATCCTTTATTATATAGTAAATGTTTGCATATACTTGGGTCTGCATCTGAACTTTGTATTCTATTTATACTCTTTCTTTGGTCTCTGTAATCTTTAGGGCATTATCCCCACGTGATGATCAAGATACAGAAAGACTACGTTATTAGCTTTGTGACCTCAGATGAACTATCCACAAAGCAAGGACAGAAACCAAATTACCAGTCTCCACCTTGTACTGATTGCAGCTGTGGGAACCTTACACAGAAGAGGACCACCAGCCCTCTCAACATCACACTCGTCTATGAAATCTGTGTCATCAGCCAAGCTAAGGCAGATGTCTAGACAGGATGTTGCAGGGGAATAAGAAGCGGGTCAGGATTTGCCAGGAAACCAACAAGAGTGCCTGGCAGCTCCCATTCCCATCTCTAACCTATTTCCCTGTGGGTGACAACAGTGTCCCCAACTAGAGTCCTGAAAAGCAGGCAATGCCAATAAACCTATCTCTGACTCCCTGAGGGATGTCACCAAGTCCACATGAAAATCTTCACATCACTCATGCCTAGATGGAAAACTTACATTTTCTCAACACTATTTCCTTATTGGGTTTTTTTTTTTTTTTTTGACCAGACAGAGTACTGTCTCTTTTTAAATTTTCCAGGAAAACTGTTACAGGAAGATAATCTTCCAGGAAGATAATACAGTGCAGAACAATCAAACTGTTTTTTACTTTTAATTTTCCTTTCTATAATCCACTAAAGAAAGTACTAGAATCATGCATTTGCCTTTCTTAGATTGCAGTCTTCGGTTAAATTAGCAGCGATGGATTTGGAGTTTTTGTTTTTTGTTTTTTTTTTTTCCTGTTTGTTTCTATTACACACATAACTCCTCCCAGCTCCAATTTTTTCCTTAGGGTAATTTTTATTTTAATGTGTAATGCCTGCTCTTCAAATTAACATCAAATCTTATTATGAAGTAACCACAGATGAATTGTTATCAGTGGACTATGCACCAGCAAATTCTCAACATTTGAATGATGAGAAGAGCTCAGGAATTCATGTGGGCTAAGGTGTGCATTTAAACAGCTGAGGAAAGTTTGGCTCAGAGAGGTCAAGCAGTGAGTCTAAGCTCACACAGCCAGTGGGTCAGTGGCACATTCTCCCTTCACTTCAACCTCTTCACTGTGTGCTAAGTCGCTTTGATTATGTCCAACTCATTGCGACCCCACAGATCGTAGCCCTCCAGGCTCCTCTATCCATGGGATTCTCCAAACAAGAATACTGAAGTGGGTTGCCATGCCCTCCTCCAGGGGATCTTCCCAACCCAAGGATCGAACCCACGACTCTTTCGTCTCCTGCACTGGTGGGCAGGTTCTTTACCATTAGTGCTACTTGGGAAACCTTTTCACTAGAAGCCTTAATTGTGCTTTCAATAGAAATGGCACATCTTGATGTGATACACTTAACAGCAAGGGAAGATACCACATTACCTTGAAAAGCAAAAAAGTGGATGTCTCAATGCCGCCTCTAGGAATTTATGAAACGGCTTTTCCCTGAGCTGTGCCAGGTACAAGCAACACAGCAGCCCCACATGCTAGAAGATTCTGACCCCTGGTTGAACATGTCGGTTACTGAATGTGACTCACAAGGAGAGCAGAGATCTGGGACTCTAGAGACTGATGTTCTGATGCCAGTTCTACAGAGGGCATCCCAGCTGTGCTTCAGCATCAGAAGGGCCTGCTCAGCGGGGCAGCCCACTGATTTTATTAACCAGTGCTGCCAAAGCAGAACCAGGACTCGGTGGGTCAGCACTGCACCAGGCATTTCTGGGCTTGAACAGCAGACTTACCATTACCATTTGGTGAGGCCAGAGAGATACAAGGAGAGAAAAATCCCTTGTCCTTGCTCTCAAGCAGTTTGCTGTTCAGTGGGTGAAGCAAAAAGCCTACCTAATATATATATATATTTAAAATCCAGCTTGACAGAGGGTATGAGTTCCCCAATACTAAAAAATGTGAGCAGAGGGGAGAAACCTACTGCGAGGGAAGCAGCAGAGGGTCCTATCTAGGGAGCCAGATTGGAGCTGAGTCTCCAAGATCATCTCTGAAGAAAGTCAGAAAACTTTTACTTTTTAATTATTTTTTTACTGAAGTATAACTGTTTACGTTGTTATGTTAGTCTCTGCTGTACAACGAAGTGAATCAGCCATGTGTATACATATATGGTGGCTCAGACAGTAAAGCGTCTGTCTACAATTCGGGTGACCTGGGTTCGATCCCTGAGTCGGGAAGATTCCCTGGAGAAGGAAATGGCAACCCACTCCAGTACTCTTGCCTAGAAAATCCCATGGACGGAGGAGCCTGGTGCAGGCTACTGTCCATGGGGTCACAAAGAGTTGGACACAACTGAGGGACTTCACTCACTCCCTCCTGGAAGTCCCTCTAGGTCATCCCAGAGCACTGAGCTGAGCTTCCTGCGCTTTACTGCTCTAAATTTTACACATGATACGGTATATATGTCAATCCCAGTCTCCCAGTTCATCCCACCCTCCCGTTCCCTGCCTATATCTGCACTTCAGTTCTCTGTATCTGGTCTCGATTACTGCCCTGGAACTAGGTTCATCTGTACCCTTTCTCCAGATTCCACATACATGCATTAATATACGATATTTGTTTTCTCTTTCTGACTTACTTCACTTTGTATTACAGGCTCTAAGGCCCATCAGGGTGGTGGTCCTCACACCTGGCTGATCCTCGGGAGTTTCAAAAATACAGCTTCTCAGGTGCTTCCCATGAGCTTCTGATTCAGAATATCGTGGGCAGACCTTGATGTTATGGGTTACATTGTGTCTGGTCCCCCATCCTTCCAAAAAAGATATGTGGAAGCCATAGCCCTCAGAATGTGACCCTTTTGGAAACAGGGTCTTTATAGAGGTAATTAGGTTAAAATGAGATCACTAGGGTGGCCTTCAACCTAAGACTGATGTCAATAAAAATTAACTAAAAAAATATATAATCAGCGTGTTTAAAAAAAAAGTAAGGCTGGTGCCCTTATAGAAGGGAGAAGTTTGGACCCAGAGATAGACAAGTACAGAGTGAAAACTGCCTGAAGAGACACAGTCAGAGGCAGGCCGTCATCTACAAGCTTAGGAACGCTGGAGGCTACCAGAAGCGAGGTCTGGAAAATATCTTTCCCCAGCACCTTCCGAGGGCACGTGGCCTGCCCACAACTTGATTTTGGCCTCCAGAACTGTGAGACAATAAACTTCTGTGGTTCTAAGCCGCCCATGTTGTGGTCCTTCGCAGCCCTGAGTGGCCCTGGGGAGTTCATGCCGCCTGGGAATCAGTATTAAGAGTCCAACTGCCGTGGAGGAGCACCCTCAGGTCCTACTCTGAAGGCTGCTTCCACGCTGGTCCTGCCCTGGGTGCCCACGGGGCTTCCTTTGGTCCTGAGGCCCTTCCTCTGGGGAAGGGAGGAGCGGGCTCTGGTGGTGGAGCTCCTTCCTGCAGATGACAGGGAGCCCACGGCCCTGTGAAGACATCATGCAATTAAGGGACAGCCTTTCTCCTTCCCCTATGGCTTCCAGGCGCGGTGAGCCCCGAGGCAGATGAGCCAATACATCCGCAAATGCTTCCTGGAAGAAAATGCCACTCTCTCCTCCAACTGCTACAAAAATACTGAGGACCCAGGACCTTGGACTTTGCTCTGGAGCCAAGCTTATCTCAGGAGATACACTAGGGTGGGCAGGGCCAGGACTTGTTCTCTTTTGTACTGTTTTTATTTGCGCCCTGGAGTCTCAAGGTGGGACCCACAGAACCCTCACCCAGGTAAATCATATGCAAACCTGCAGTCAAAGCAGTTACCAATGGCAGAACCTGCAGAAGTGGACAGAGGAGAAAGCCCTACAGGCTAAGTGACAGGAGGCAAAGGACAATATGTGGAACCAACAGCAGCACCTTTGAAAGAATTAGGAAATGGTGCCCCCCCTTCCCCAAAATACAGTTATAAATCTACTTCCTCTGAACAACGAACTCTGAACCTCAAGTTCAGATGCCTCCCTAGAGTTACTCAACATACCACAAACATGGAAGTCCTTAAAGATGGGGAAAGATGCAGTGAGCTAGCACCAGGAGGAATGGGAAGAAGTGGGTCCTTGCTGTGTGACTTTGGAAAATCACATCATCTCTCTGAGCTTGCTTTTTCTCAACCTGAGATAACAATAATAATGGCTGCCAAATCTGGCTGGTGGGGATGAGCCAAGGAGAGAAATACATGAGAATTCCCTGGCAGACCAGTGGTTAGGACTCCTCAATTCCACTGCCAGGGGCCCGGGTTTGATCTCTGGTTGGAGTACCAAGATCCCACAAGCCTCGCAATGAGGCCAAGAAAAAAAGAGCAAAAGAAATATGGGCCCTTATCTGAGCCTGTGTTCCCTGCTGATTCACACATGCAAAACCCAGGAGCAATTACGAAGTTGTTGCCAAGTCAGTCTTTGCCCGAACTTATTTCCCTAACTGAGGCTTTGAATACCGTAGAAAACATGACTGAACACTCACATGGGGGCGTTAAATCCTAAAGGTTTCAAAAATGTCGCATCACATGTCCTCATGTTTCTTCCTCATAAGAAAATGTGCTCTGTACATACCTAGGGTCACTTAACTCCATTTCAGAAATTATCAGTATTCTTCCCAAAGTGGAGGGTGAAGAATGGGGTGGTGGGAGACCCTATGAGACAGTGACCACCATGTGCTAGGCAACTAAGTGTCTAAGTATATAATGTTATCCAGTGAGGAGAATAGTCCCACACTGTTTACAATATATTGAAAAACTGGAAAACCTAAACTGTTGAAAATTTAGGGAAACCTAAATTGTTTGTTGTTCGGTCGCTAAGTCGTGTCCAACTCTTTGACTCCATGGGCTGCAGCATGCCAGGCTTCCCTGTCCTTCACTATTTTCTGGAGTTTGCTCAAACTCATGTCCATTGAGTCAGTGATGCCATCCAACCATCTCATCCTCTGTCGTCCCCTTCTCCTCCTGCCCTCGATCTTTCCCAGCATCAGGGTCTTCTCCAGTGCCTTCTTTATGGTAAATGTTTTGGTTAAATACATCATTTAAACTACTTCAAAACAATCAAAGACACAGACCCGTTTACAACCAGATAACCCCTAAGGGTCTGTTAGAAAACACCCAGCATTCCATTGAAACGACACTCCAGAGTCTTTCACAATTTTTCCTTACACCCTTCCATCTCATGGGAAACTATAAACACAGATATGGGAAGGCACTACAACTTACTGTTGACTGAAAACAGCTGCAGAAGCACGTGTATACCCAGATCCCATTGGTGTCAAATGCATTTGTATGTTCATACATGCATACACATAGAGATCGGGGAAAATGCCCACCTTAATGCTGACAGTAACTATCTCTGAGGGGTGGGACAGGTAGCAGGGGCACATGGGAGGAGGGAGATTTTTACTTTCTTCTGGATGTTTTTTGCATTGTTCTTTGCATTTTCTTTAGTAAGCAAGTACTGTCTGTGCAGGAGCTTCCCAGGCAGCTCATTGGTAAAGAACCCACCTGCAAGGCAGGAGACACGGGTTCGGGAAGATCCCCTGGAGTAGGAAATGGCAACCTGCTCCAGTATCCTTGCCTGGAAAATTCCATGGACAGAGGAGCCTGACTGAGTACAGTCCATGGGGTCATAAACAGTCAGAGATGACAGCGCAACTAAGCACACATACACACACACAGCATACAGTGTCCGTGCAAGTGTCTGAAAGCCTTCAAATCAGGTAGAATGATTCATACTGAACTATGAGTCCCAGGGCCACACTGATTATTTTACATACATGTTAGTACTGATGCTCCTGTTAGCTGGTAAGATT
This sequence comes from Oryx dammah, assembly GCF_014754425.2. Classification (NCBI taxonomy): domain Eukaryota; kingdom Metazoa; phylum Chordata; class Mammalia; order Artiodactyla; family Bovidae; genus Oryx; species Oryx dammah. The sequence continues at coordinate 38,206,247 of NW_024070198.1, read as the reverse complement.
ATTGAGGGCAGCAGCTGTGATGGAGCAGAAAGACTACCAGAGTGGAGACTGGGTTCTGCACTCGCTCTGGGCTGTGGAACTAGCAGATTGCACCAGGAAAAGGCATTTACCTCTCTTAGTCTTTGATTCTTCATCTATAATACAGGGAAGAATAAAACACACCTCACAGGACTGTAAAGAGTAAATGAAATCATGGGTACAAAGGATTGTATAATTCCTAAATGATTCCATTAGAAAGAAGGGGGGAATTCCCTGGCGGTCCAATGGTTAGGACTCCACGCTTTCACTGCTGAGGGCACTGGTTTGATCCCTGGTCAGGAAACTAGTTCCAAAGTCAGTGTGGCCAAAAAGATAAATAAAATTAAAACAAAACCACCTTTATTTAAAAAGAAAGAAATGGAAACTCCATTGTTTCCTGTCCCCGACTCAGAGCCTCACATGGAGCCCCACACACAGTGGGACTTTACTAAATATTGGATTTATGACACTGGGGAAGATGCAGAAACCAACCTAGGGTTACTCCACTGGGAATTCTGCTTGCAGGGATTTCCCCCAAACCCTCTGCTTAGGGCAGACAATTAGAACGCAAAGGCCCACCATGGGAGAATGAAATTATAAGCAGACGTAAGTCCACTTCTCTGATTAGGCCTCTCAAATGCTTGACCCCCTCACGGGCATTCCTTAAATGTTTGCAAGCCGCCCAGAAAGACTAGCGACAGTACCAGGCACTAGGATATAAAACAGTTAGCCACCTGATAGTAAACTTAAGGGAACCGGAAGACCAGCCCTCACCTTAGTCACCCGTGGAAACGTCGAGGAAATCAGGTTTGTCCTTCTTTAATTTGCATCCTGCTCTATGTTATAAGAAATTAAGCTTTAACTTTAAAAAACCCTCTAATTGGATACTACTGATGGGAAGACATCTGGGGCAAATATCTAGGCCTGATGCATTCCACCCCAAGCAATGGTTAGCGGTTTGGGGAACGAGTGTGTGGCAGAATAAGCAATGGTTACTAATTATTATATAGCACAGGGTTTGGCATCATCCATAAAGCCCCGTCGTGAAGGCCCCTTCCTCTGCAGAGAGGATTACAGGATTGACTGTTTGGACATTTTTTCCCCTGAGCGAGCATACATTTTCCTTGTCTTAATTGGATCCAGCCTCTTTACCCCTGAGCAAAGAGGCCATTTTTCTATAACAGTTCTATCCTTCAAATGCCAGGTCAGTCATCAGCCATTCCGGGGTCTGGAAGGAGCAATGTTTGGCTTCCTATTTTCTTTCCATTTGCTCAGCGTTGTTCTAGCAGTGATGCGAAAAGCATGTGAGCATCGTGTCCTAAGCTACCTCCGATTTAGCCAAAAAAGGTATGAGTGCTATCAGTGTGAAACATCTTTGAACCACAGAGAGCCTTCAGATTGGGGCAAACTGTTTGCCCCGAATGTTTGGACTAATGCAAATATTTATTTCTTCCAAAACAAGTAACACACACCACTTCCAAATTGGGGGTGGGGGCGGGGAGGTCTGCCAGACATTTTTCACAGTTAAGACAAACATTTGGAAAACATTTTCCAATTTGCCCTATACCTTTAGTTAATCTTTCTTAACCATGCTGAGTCATTTCCTCATTTGCCATCTACTGCAACTTGAAGGCCACTTCTTTCTTTTTTAACATTTATTTATTTGGTTGCTCAGGTCTTAGCAGCAGTACTCAGGTCCTTCCTTCTTTGTTGCAGCATGCAAAAATCTTATTTTAGTTGTGACAAGCAGGATCTTTAGTTACAGCATGGGAGCTGGGATGGAACCTGAGCCCCCTGCACTGAGAACTCAGTCTTAGCCACTGGACCACCAGGGAAGTCCCCCAAGGCCACTTCTTGAGGATCTTATTTTCTTGGCTCTTCCCCTCCTCCACATACCAAACACAGCATCAGTCAGTCATTCCCAGATCAAGGTTAGTTGGACACCTATGTTGCAGGCACACACTCATCTGACTGACAGCCTCCTTAATCTGTGACTGTAGGCTTGGTGGCATCAACCCACAACAGCACTCAGCTTGAGAAAAATGGGATCAAGCCTGTAGCCCAATTCTCTGTCCGCACCCAAATGTCTATTTTGGGTTTCCCTGGTGGCTCAGTGGTAAAGAATCCACCTGCAATTCAGGAGACGCAGGTTCGATCCCTGGGTCAGGAAGATCCCCTGGAGGAGAAAATGGCAACCCACTCCAGTATTCTTGCCTGGGAAATCCTATGGACAGAGGGGCTTGGCAGGCTACATACAGTCCATGAGGTCTCCAGAGTCAGACATGACTTAGCAACTAAACAAAAACCCCCTACTTTTCTAGAGCCTGGGGTTCCTTCTCAGGGATGTTATCTAAGCATCCCCAGGAGCTCTTCCTGAGTGTCTGACGGAGCAGAGCGCACTCCTACACAAGCCATGGGAGCGCTGTTTTCCATGGCCCGTTTGTTGACCTTCTCCAGCTTGTTTCCATTTCACAAGTGTGCTAAGACCCGTGCCAAGATGGAATTCCATTTCAAATGAGGTTTCATAAGGCCTTTTATCAGATATGCAGACCAATTACACTGGCTGGGTTTTCTCTACCCTGTAGCTGAGTCACTCTATCCTTCACCCCCCACTTCCTTTCCTGTAGTGGTTAAGTTCAGAGCTTCACCTTCTCTGCAGGAGCAGATCAAAGGCTTGACTTCCTGTCCCCTCATTAGGGGGCTGGTGACATCCCTGCTGTCTCCTCTCCATCAGCAACCCCCAAGACACTCTCAGCTCCCAAAGAGCCTTGAAAAGTTGCTAAATTAATGCAAAACGTGTGCGCACACACATGTTCTGGTTTCTAAACGCAAATACCCATATGGTTACCCCTGAAATATCTAAAAGGTTAACCCTGAGAGAGCTTTTCTGGGGAAAAAGGCTGCTTCACACATTCTCTTAGGGAGGGAGAAGGGGTGTGCCCCGCGATGTGGCAGGGAAATCACTCCAGTAGGTCTCCCCCTCCCCCTTCCCAGCCCCCTACTTTTTCTCTTTTCAACATTTTTTTATTTATTTGGCTGCACCGAGTTTTTAGTTGTGGCACCTGGCCACTTTAGTTGAGACGCCTGTGCTCTAGCCCCCTGACTAGGGATCGAACCTGGGCCCCTGCACTGGGAGTGCAGCGTTCTAGCCACTGGACCACCAGGGAAGTCCCCCTACTTTTTTTATTAGTAAAGAGAGTTGCAGAGACCTGAGCATATACCTGGAGAAGGAAATGGCAACCCACTCCAGTATTCTTGCCTGGAGAATCCCAGGGACAGAGGATGGGGTCGCACAGAGTCGGACACAACTGAAGCGACTTAGCAACAGCAGCAGCAGCAGCAGAGCGTATACCTGAGGTGCCACCATCAGACAGAGGTGCTTGGGGACAAGGATCTCCCGAGGGGCAGCAGGCACCGAAGGAAGCGGGGCTCGGGGCAGACGTGACCCGCACTGGCCGGGTGCTCACTCACCCCCGGCCCTGCCCAGGAGAGGGCTGCCGCCACTGACGTGTGGCTACTACCGTCCATCTCCTTTAAGCTCCTGTCCCTCGGGGGCAATTCTTTGGCTACTCAAGATTCTCCCCAAGCCCTGCCAGGAGGACCAAGAATGCCAAGAAGCTGACTGGCCTTGCTCTTCGGGTGTGCAGGTATGCATGAGGGTGTGGGAGAACACAGGTGATGCGGCTTCAGAAAGAATCACAGCCACGCGTGCACACACGCACGGGCATGTATGTCATTTGTCCCCGCCCCCCCCCACCCCCGCCAATCAGATTCATTGGCGGTGATAAAGAGTTCTATGTTTTGCTTCTTTAAATCATTGCTTTTATTTATTTATTTGGCTGTGCCAGGTCTCAGTTATGGCAGGTGGGATTTTCATTGCCACGAGCAGGATCTTTTCAGTTGCAGCACACCGGCTCAGCAGTTGTGGCACGCGGACTTAGTTGCCCTGAAGCATCTGGAATCTTCCTGGACCAGGGATCAAACTCAGGCTCCCTGCCTTGGAAGCATGGAGTCTTAACTGCTGGACCACTGGGGAAGTCCCAACAGTTCTACTTTTAAAATGGAAATGCTATGAGGACTCACTTTATGGTAGTCATTCAGAGCGTACTAGGAATTACATCCTCCAACTGCTCTCAATGTAGCTGAAATCAGGGTCTGGGAGGGCAGTTAGATTCCCATTTTCTTTGCCCCTTTCCCCAGAAAATGTTAGAGACTCTTTCTCGCCCACAATAGCAACCTCAAAGCATTTACATTTAGAAACCATACCGCACTGAGAAATGGGTTTGGTTTGGGGGGTTTTGGTTTCTGTGGGAGTTTGGGGCTTATATTAATATGATTATAAGGGAAGGGAAAGGTTTCTTTGGCAATGTTAAAGGATTTTGGAGGGCTTCTCCAGAAAAGTCCACATTTCAAGTAACCTTGGACAAGCGGGTCTCTTTCTTCCATCTCACTTTCCCCATCTGATAAGCAGGGGTGATTTCTATTCTGGAAAGTGGAGAACCGATGAGGAAAACCCCTGAGAAGCCTTGGGGCAGCCCAGGCCCTGGCCACCCCGTGGGCCTCTGTGGCCGCTTCCCAACCCAGGAATGTTCGTATCTGTTTATCTGTTTCTTTTACTTTCTGCACAGGTCCCGGAAGTTGTCCTTTGAGGTTTATTTCATCACTGCCTTAAAAAAAAAAAAAAAATACTGATACTCCACAGGCTACAGATTCCTAGAGACAAAACAGGCCCTGTGGAAATTAGCCTAATTTATTACTGACTTCTGTCAGGAGGAGGTTACCAGTTGACTCTTTGGCACAACTTCAGATAGCTATTCTTTGCTTCTGACCCCAAGAACAGCAGTGAGCTGTTTTATTGTTTCAAATAATCATGCTGCTTTCTAAGTGTGTTATAACAGCGTTGCCGTTAAAATGTTTCAAATCTCACAGGAAAAGTTATTAAGGAGAAATCATTTTAAAGTGGATACAAGAACAGTGTGTTTTTGACATCTTTCTCCATGATCTTCTTGCAATCTGTCCTGTTCAAAAGAAATGGAAACTCTTAAAATTGTTTTTATCAATCGCCCTGTTCATTTTAGACCACCTTTTCTGAAGTAAATAGAAAGCGGGTTTTTTTTTTTTTTTTTTCCTTCTTTCTGTGGATTTACTGTACACACAACTTTTTTTTTTTTTAATTAATAGTGTGTATCTGCATGCATGCTAAGTCGCTTCAGTCGTGTCTGACTCTGTGTGACCCTATGGATTGTAGCCTGCCAGGCTCCTCTGTCCATGGGATTCTCCAGGCAAGAATACTGGAGTGGGTTGCCACGCTCTCCTCCAGAGGATCTTCCCAACCCAGGGATCGAACCCGCGACTCTTATATAAGTCTCCTGAATTGGCAGGCAGGTTCTTTACCACTAGCACCACCTGGGAAGCCTGTAATACACACTTAATTTGAATCAGGACAGTCAGTTGCTCAATCGAAGCCAATTTCCCAAAAAGATACTAAAAAAGGTGGGGAAGGTGAGAAATATGAGTGGCTTATTACCATCACCAATGTTTATGATTGTCCTTGAACTGTGTTTTTCTCTGATTAGGACACAGTCCTAATCTCCAATCCCCCAGCCCCTCTGTTTCTCGCCTCCTTCCCCCTACCCCCTCCCTTGTTCTCCCAGTCTTCACATCAGAAGTTATGAGGTTCTCACCCTCATTTAACTCAATGTGTGTAGAACCCTAGAAGTTACGTCCCACGAACTTTCTGCAGAGCCGGGGGTACTCCCCTTCTGCACCATCCAGCAGGGCAGCCACTGGCCCCTTGTGACTGCTGAGCACTTGAACGTGGCCAGCACACTTATGGAATGGAATAGTTCACTTTAATTAATTTTTAAAAATATTTATTTGGCTGTGCCAGGTCTTAGTTGCAGCACTCGGGCCCTTTAGTTTTGGCACACAGGATCGAGTTCCCAGACCAAGAATCGAACTCCAAGTCTTCATTGGGAGCTCCAAGTCTTACTCACTGGGCCATCAGGTAAGTCCCTCACTTTAATTAATTTAAACAGCCACATGCAGCTAGTAGCTACCATGTTGGAGGGCACATATTCAGAGGACTAGACAGACACTTGAACATTTTCAGGTTATTCCAGGTGACAGGTTCTACCAGAGGAAGTGCTCAAGCCCAAGAAATCAGAAGAAAAATCCAAAGGAAGGCGGCCCCCACCATCTTTCCTCCAGAACAGTGGCCCATTGGTTCCGCCCAGGAGCTGCCCCAGGAAGACCACTACGGTGTTGCCTGGAAGATACCTCTGCACACCAGTTTCTTCTTGGATCTTCTCACCCCCAACCAAAGGGACCTCTTGCGATTGTCTTAAGTGGACACCAGTTTCTTCTTGGATCTTCTCATCCCCCAACCAAAGGGACCTCTTGCGATTGTCTTAAGTGGTTTCTATTTGTGGGAACTGACCTTCATAAAAACATCCATCTTGGAAAATTAGCAGTTGTCTTCCAGATTCCAGCCTATCCCTCAAATATGACCTCTGAGTTATCCTTAAGTCATGTTTTGGTCCTGCAGGCTAGTGTCCAAGCTCTAGGCACAGCAGAGTCAACAGTTTCCAGCTAAGCAGGTTATACCACAATCAGCTTCAGCTCCTTGGAGGAAAAACCAGGTTCTACTCAAATCTGATTTATCAAGTTAAAAGCCTAAGAGGTTAATGATGATGTCCAATTCCATCATTTACCCACTGCCAGCAGCACCTCTCCAAGGCTAACACCCAAAGTGTCACCTCCCACAGGGTCCTTCAACAATCAAAGGCTGAATGAATAAATGAATGATTTGAGCCTTGTAAGAATCTCAAAAGACAATCTAAAAATGGTTTTCACAAAAGAAACTGGGAGAGGGGGCAAAGTCTAGACAGGACAGAACTGCCTTCTCTTTAAAAGGTACCATGAATAATTGTTTGAATATTTGATGATAATAAAGAATTTTTGCTTAAAAAAAAAAAGTAAGCGTGATTTATACCAAATGGGGTGCTTCCCCCAACTATCTGGATGGTATTAAATGCAACAATATTGTCTTTATCCCCAAAAGATAAAATTTTAAGAAGCTTTATGGATTAAAATCGTTTCAATATTTAGGATATTTTAAAATAAAATTTTCCACTGAAATGTAACAGCATGTGTTTCAAAGTAAAAATCATTCCTATTATTTAAGCCCACATAATCTATTTTTAATCATTTAAAAATCACATCTTAAAACCCTTTATCTTCACTGTTCTATTTTGAAGTGAGGTGTGGGGGCTAGGGGTTGTAAGACTGAAGAAATTCCCCCTTTCCTTTTCTATGTGTCACCTGTTTTTAGTCACTTTTATCATCTTCTCAAGTTTCACCTAGAATTGTATGATCTATTGTAGTAATATATTTTTGTAACCATAAGACTTGTTTATTTCAAAACTGTCAGGATATTATAATGCTTTACCATGAGCCACAAGTATACCGGCAACAAATTATTAACTTTAAATATTGACCGAAGTCCTGAAACCATTTCATTAGAAGACTGTGAGTTCCCAGGTCTGGGTTGAATGGCCCTTGGTAAAGGTCAGTTTGGTCCTGTACTGAGCTCTTTCCTGAAATTCACTCAGATGTTATTGAAGTCTTCGGCCCACACCCAAAGGGTATCATTTAGCAAGCCACTACAAGAGTTATGGCTGCTGAAGACATAATTTAAACAAGGATTAGTCTAGGGAGTGGAAGAATCAAGCTTTCTGGAGTTTAGAATCTGACAAGAAGCAGCTAAGCTATTGAAAGATGAGAGTCTTGAGGGCATTTATCTGATGGTTTTAAAAACCGGCAGCTAGATTAATTAAAAGCATCATTTGAAACCTTTCTGTAAGAAAGCAAGGCCTCTGAAACCATTTGCTTTTGGTTTCTCCACATCCAAGTTGTCAGGACTGAAAAGAAACTCTGAAAAAGTCAAAGGCAGTTTTGTTTAATGATGGCATTGTACTTAATAAGCCCAGCAGCTTTAACACATGATGAGCTGCCCGAGCTCAGGATGCAAAACTGCTGCTCTTCTGTGCGGAGAAGCTTTAGGGTAGAAGCAGCCACAGGGGTGGATTAAGTACGCCTGCCGATAACAGTTAAAACGGCTGCGGGCTTCAGAGACATTCCAGTGTTCTAATAACAATATTTCAGTTTTGTCATCATGAACTAGGGGTGCAAGGAAAAGAGGGAAGGGCTTTCAGCCTTGCCGTGGAATGCTGAGTCTGTCCCAGCAGGCTGGCTGCATTCAAACCCCCTCCTGTCTCCTGCCCTTCCCAGCCTCTGCAGTCACCTGTTTCCAGGTCCCCAATCTTAATCATGGGGAAGATCCAGGCCAACAAATTTACAGAGAGATGTGAGTGAAAGGTCCTTGCACGTTCTGATTTTCGACATCCTGACCAAGGGCAAAAATCATGACGTGTCTGACTTCTCAGTTCTATAGTTGTGCCTGCTAGTACCACGCTCAGGAAAATGTGATCGATACTCCCTCTCTGTCCTCTTTATTGATCAAATATGACTACTGCTGCCCTGGGAAGAAAGGAAGGATAGGACCTTTCAAAATTTCTTCTCACCACCATTTAAAGAAGTGAGGCAAAACACTAAAACATGACAAAAACCTTTACTGCAACAATAAATCAAAAGGAAACACACAAAAGGCCCTCTGCAAACACTCTTTCTCACTACTATGATTTCAGCATTAGTGTGCTTGCCAATTTTCTGAGATTCTGAAATGTAAATAGACAGATAGAATTAGTCTTGGGTTTCTTTTCATTAAATGCTTAATCACTTAGGTCATTTCCATAAATTGGCATGAATTCAGTCTCAACTTCTTTTCTTTTTTTACCCTTAACCACCCATTTTTAGGACAGTAATCTAAAGTTCCTGAGAATGATCAAGTTGATGCTCTCTTGAGTCCAGAACAAAATATATTTGGGTGGTTTAAAATTTTGAACCCAGATCTTCATCTTATTTCAAAAAAGTCACAAAGGTGCAAGCTATTTCCAATGTTTTCTAATTATTAATGATGAACCACTTTAATTCACTTACAGATTTTCTATGTTATTGCTGTACTCATTTTTCCACTTTATAAAAGTATTATGGTAAGAATTTTAACTTACAATGAATTTAGAAGTCATCTGCCTTTGAGAATGCATAATAATAACAAAGATAGGCCCCCAAATTACCCACCAAGATAGACAACTACAAATTTATAGCATTTCCAAAGTGTGTCTGTCTTTCTTCAAGGCCTGTTTCTCTATTGTTTGGGACAAATGTGACTTTTACTTGAAAGCCACATTTTAAATTGTTTACAATCTATTTTGTTAACTGAACTAAATTAAATTTCGCATTCACAAACCATATTTCTCATTTATAACCACTCACAAGAATCTTCAAGGAAGAAGTGGTTTTAAACATTGTAAACAATTCAGATTTTTAAAGATACAACAAATTTTATGTTAGAGCTTTCATTATACTGACTGGAACTTTCATTTCTGAATATGCGGGTAATGTGGTTACTAGGAGAATTATTTAATTGAAAAGAATGACTTCAACTATGTAAGAATTGAGAAGAGAAAAATAAATAGCTTTTATTTCTAAAAGCTTCTACAGTAATTAGAATATATGTGCTCAAATCTTTAATAAAGACCCAGTGAGAAGAAAGTGGAAGCACTTAAAATCATGGATTCTCTTTAGACATAAAAGAGAAAGAGGGGGAGAAATGCAGATTTCAAAATGAAATTTCCACGTAAGTAATTAGTTTTTCTCATTCAGGTGTCAGTTTCTCCGTATTCTTACGGGGAAGGCCCCCTCCATTTCAAAGGAATTTCAGGAGCTATTTTCTCACCCTGAGATGACTACCAAACTCTCAAAGAGAAACTGAAAAGACTTTAAAAGGAAAAGGAAGTAAAAGGCACATTCTTGAGAACTTTTTAATCACTGTAATTCGGTCATTCCATATAAGCCTCCAGACTGTAGCTCTCTTTTCCAAGGCTCTAAAAAAACCAATTTGTTAACCTGACAGACAAAATTACCAAGCGGTGCATTCATTTCAGTGAAAAAATCTGGGGAGACCAAACTGGGGGAGAAAATTAATAATACTCTGCCCACTCCAAGCAAAACATTTTAAAAGAAGCAATCAAATGCTAAGAAAAAAAAAAGCAAGCTCTAGGCAAATAAGTGTAGAGCAGCAAAAGTAGGCAGCAGAATTCCCCGGGCAACAGGAGAAACCAGTGAAACTTGCAAAGCCTCCAGTATCGTCACATCCAATGATTTCCCAGGAAAAAAATTTGAGAATGGAGAGGGAAAACGTTCCCAGCCCCCGAGCCCTCAGGTGAACAACCACATTCCACCACTAGGTGGCGGCTGCAAAGGCTGTGAGCTGGGGGCTGTTCTCTCCGCTTTTTCCCCCTCCAGGACTCACTGCCCTGTTCAGGAGACAGCCCACGAGCCTCTTGGTCCAATTTGCTAAAAATTTTGGGTTAGGAAAAAAGAAAATAGTCGGGCTTTAGAAACTGAAGTCACCAGGAACAGCCTCTGTTAAAACTCTGTTCACACCAAAGCTCTGGGCAATGGGAAGAACAGACCTGCACATTTCCAATTCGGCTGGAGTTTCCGAAGCAAACCTTCCAGGCTGCTGCTTTGGAGACAAACGAAGCTGAAATTACGACATGAGCTGTTGAGCTGTGCATCACCTACTCACACCCCGTGTACAGTGCCACAAGGTGATGGAATCGGCTGGATCAACATGAACCGTTTGACTGCTGGCCAGCAAAGTCTTCCTTCATTCATCAGGGTGTGTGAATGAAAAATATTAAGAAGTAAATAGGGCGTTTTCGTGGACTGCTCGCCTTGTACTCTTCTGAAGTCAAGACCTTACCGAGACTGCATTCGACCTTGGGTGTCAAATAAAGCCGCCTCCCATGAAAGGGAAAACCACTTCCCTTTTCATAAAAAGGCTGCACCCAGAGCTCAAATCTTGGCAAAAGAAATGTTACATAAATTCCAGGTGTTCCTAAATGTGTATGCTTACCCGCACGGAATCATTTTAGGAAGCATCTTAAGTTTCTGGGCCACTTTCTCTCTCACCCTTTCCCTCTCTCCTTCTCAAGGAAGAGTCAAAAAGTGCGTTTATAGTCTCGACTTAGCTTCTTACCCACTCCATTTAGACGGTATTTCCTGCTAACCTAATGCAGAAAATCTAATGATTTGCATCCAAAACACATCTAAGCACTGGCACACTTACCTTTCTTTTCTTAATTAAGCCAAAACCCCAAAAAATCCACTTAATCTCTCCCTCCTCAATGGGGGATAAAACCACCCCTGAAATCATGTATTCTTTTCTACATGATTTGCACAACCATCCTCTCGTTATGTGAACAGGCTAATTCCTCAACATCTTACTTTGCCTTTAAAAGGCTTCCTTCCACACGACGGGTTTTCCCTAAGAAACATTCCCAGCGGATGGTTTCCAGCAATAACCTATATCAACTCAGCCGGCGCCCCTCCACCCCCAACACACACACACACACACACACGAATTCACTCACAGAACCATCCCGGGCCAACTCGGAAAAGCTGTTTGATTTGCATGTTTGCCCATCTCTTCCTGAATGAACGCCTTTCCAACTGACCTTTCAACAGCTGCCGAGAAGGCACGGCACGGTAAGGGTAGAGCTGGAAACTAGGGAATCTGTTTTAGCATCCTAATCCTTGCAACCTCGACGTGACGTTTCCCCTTCTCTGCCCAAGTCCAGGTTCCCCGAGCACAAGGGCAGGAACCGTGAAGCGTTTGCCGAGCACTCTCCGAGGTGCCCTGCTCCCGACCAAACTCACTGCGGGCATCCCGCACCCGCCCGATACCCCGGCTCGTGGCGAAGGCGCCAGTCACTTACCTTCCCTGGCTTTCAGCAAGACCGTGTTGGCCACGATGTTTTCCAGCTCCATTGACAGTCGGCGTTCAGCGAGGGAGCCGGCCGGCGGGGCTGTCAGCGCCTGATGGTGCTGCCGCTGCTGCTGCTGCTGCTGCCGCTGCTCGGGCTGCTGCCGCTGCTTGCCGGAGCCGGGAGCGAGCAGCCCGCCTAGCCTACCGCATTATTCTTTGCTCTTATCCCTCGGAGTTTCCACCTCTGCAAAGAGGAGCCGCCGCTGCCGCTTCTTCCTCCCTCTGTGTCCCCCCTCCCCCCCTCCCTCAACAGTTTCCCCCCCACCCCCCACCCTGCGCGCTGCTCTGTCACTCCATTCTCCTCCCCTCGGGCTCCCGCGGATGCTTTAATGCTTCGGATGCTTCTGCCTCCCCTCTGTCCGTCCCGGGGGTGTGGTACTCGCAGGCTCGGGGCGGCTGCACTGCGCAGGCGCTGGGCCGAGCCACGCCTCCCGCTTCGGCCCTCGCGGCGCGTGGCCTGCTGGGACTTGTAGTTCGGCCCCGCGCGCTGGGCTAGGGCCGGGACTGGCGCGCGGATGCGGGAATCCGAGAACCGCCCCGGGACGTGCCTTCGGAGGGAAGGCGGTGGGGCGTGCAGCGAGCGAGTCAAAGGCGGCTCGGCGGAGCTGAAGCTCCTCCTCCAACTCCAATCCTGGGGCCCGTTCTCGCACATCCATGCCGGGAGAGGAGGGGTGGTCCTGCTCGCCCGCTTCCCGCCCTGCCGAATGCCCAGAAAGCGAAGTGCACGGGCCACGGCGAGGGCGGGGCGAAGCGCTGCGTCCGGGCAGGAGCTGGTGCCGGTTCTGGCCCCCGCGTGGCGTGCTCGGGGTGGAAGGGAGGTCAGGCCGGCCGGGCCTGCACCCCGGCTTCCTCCGGGGAACGCCAAGCCCACGTGGGCAGGGGGCTGCAGCCCAAAGGCGGCCAGGCGCGCCCGCGGGCCCCGCACGCGGCGGCCGGCCGAGGTGCTGCCGTCGCACACGCGCTCGGTGGATGACAAAGGTGTACTTTGTTTCTCGTCCGAGGGCGCGAAGGGGGATCCGCGAGTCGGCGGCGACTCGGCGCTGGCGGAAGCATCGGTACCCGCGCAGCCTGAGCGCCCCTCGGCGGCCGCGGGGTGGAAGCGCGGCGGTGGGGCCACGCGGACGACGGGTCCACCGCCAGGCTTCTCTGCGCCCCGGACACCCGTCTGCGACTCCGGGGATCCCGGCGTGGGATGCGGACCGGTTCTGCTAATAACCTGCCTTCCACCACACGGGGCCGCGAATCAAGAATCTTCATTCCAACCCAACTGATTGATATTAATAAAAACGCAGACGGAACCGCCGGGGTCAGAAACATGAGTAAGTTAACAGCAACAAGTCTGTGTTGGACATTTGTTTTCCAAGTCCAGGCTTATTCATCTTGGGGCTCTTAGTGCCTTTCCTCTGTATGCTCAGAACGTCGGGCCCCAGATCTGTGCTCAGCGTCGCCTCCTTGCTGCCTCCGAATGCCTCGCCCCGGGGAAACGGGCGGTGGGGCACTCCGGGTCTGCGACCAGCGTTCTATCTTGGAGAGGGGCGGGCTGACCCCAAAAAACTGTGAGGTCTTTGCCTTTTGCGCACCCTGCGGGCCGGATATCCGTGCGGAAGCCGGCTCTGGGCCTTCTCTGTCCAAAAAGAGGAAACCTTCCACCCCCCAGGGCTGCCAGGAAGTGGCAGGGAGGTGCAGAGAGAAACGGAGAACAATTACTATGCATTGGAGAATATAAAGAAATTAATAGACTTTTTCAGGCCTTGGAAACTAGGGTGGTCGCTGATTCTAACAGCTCAGGATTGTCTTGTTTCCTGATGGAGTGTATCCATCATCACCACTCCCTAGTGTCTGGATTTGGGTCAGTGGGTCTCCCTGGACCTCACTTGTCTGCGAAGTAGGGGGAATAACAGTTTGCCTTTCAAAAGGCAGGGAGCTGAGCAGATGATTTGTTAGGTATCTCCCACTCTGCTGCTGCTGCTAAGTCGCTTCAGTCGTGTCCGACTCTCTGCGACCCCATAGAAGGCAGCCCACCAGGCTCCCCCGTCCCTGGGATTCTCCCACTCTAGGCATTACTATTCTAAGCACCCCAGGCTTGGTCTTGGCTACATAGCCACCTACTTACAATAAAAGCCCTAACTTATAATCAGAGTCTCTCAGACAGACAGAGAATCAGAGCTGGCAGCATCTCATGCACGTGAGTACCAAGTCGCTTCAGTAATGTCTGAAGGTTTGCGACCCTGTGAACCCTAACGTAGCCTGCCAGGCTCCACCGTCCGTGGGAGTCTCCAGGCAAGGATACTGGAGTGGGTTTCCCTACTCTTCTCCAGGGGATCTTCCCCATCCAGGTATGGAACCCAGTCTCTCCTGTCTGCTGAACTGGCAGCCGAGCTGTTTACCACTAGCGCCACCTAGAGCTCACCAACTGCAGTAGGCATTTTGCCCCTCGCCGGTAGCTTAAGGCCTGATCCAGTCCAAACTTTACCTATTTGACTAACAAAAGCAACTAACTAAAGAGCTCCCTGCTTCCAGTTCAAAATGACAGAGTAGAAGGACGTGAGCTCAGCTCCTGCGAGAGCACCAAAATCGCAACTAGCTGTTGAACAACCATCACAGGAAGATGCTGGAACCCACCAAAAAAAGATACCTTCCCTCCCCCGCCATCAAAAGCCTTTACATGGTTAATTTCACAAAACACAACGTCCAGATGAGGTAGAGAACAAAGCTGCATTTTATAGATAAAGTCACCAGGTCAGGAGACGTTTTATAACTTGCCCAAAGTCATACAACTAATAAGAAGAAAGCCTACAGAAGACCTACCGAAGAAGACCTACTGATTTGAACCTAACAATCAGACTCGGAGTCTATGCACTGAATTTCTAGCAAGCAGCATACTGAACTGGGTTGCAGTTGTTTTGTTTGGCTCCCAGAGTAAACTTAAACTGTATTGTAAGAAAGCAAAGTAGGCAGTTAGCTAAGTGATTAAGGGGAGGGGGGAGGTTTCCATTCCAGATCATAATGCCAACATTATAACTTCATTCCTTCCATTAAATGCATTAATGACTCATAGTCCTCTTGAAAAATGGGTTTGATTCAGGAAGAGTAGTCTATTAAATATCAACAGGTAAGTTGGGAATCTCGTTGGCAGAGAGCAAGAATGGAAATCCAAATGGAGAGCAGGCAATTTGGGGAGGGATGGGAATATACCAAAGACAAATACTGACTGCCCAGTGCACTCAGGGTCAGCTGGGACAGAGATGTGAAATGAACCGGAAATCTTCCCATTCTTTGGTCAGCACCTGTATTGTGTGAATAAAGCTGCTTGGTCAGAGCTCTTATAAACTGAAATAAACTATTCTGAAAGTCACAAACCTATCTGTCCTAAAACATGGATTGCTTTTGCTTGAATAATCACATCAGCTTTCTGAGCAGTGCTGGAGCTGGTGTTTCCTTCGCTCTCCTTGTGCCACTGCTTTCTAATCATCAGGAAACAGCTGGAGAGACAGGGCTTTCGTGCCCCCATTTTTTTTCTCTTTCTTCAAAGTTTACCTTTATGTGCCAAGCACAGCAGGGAATACCAAAGTGATTTCCCAGGAGAGTCCGCCGCTAGGAAGGCTAGCAAACTGGGAGGAAAACCACTGAGATAAAACGGAATAAGAGTCACTGTGGACACAGACACAAATGACTTTGGAAGCAGAGAGGAAGTGATTTCCGGGACTTAGGAAGAATCCGAGAGGAGAAATGAGAGCTGACTCTGGGCCTGGAGGCATGAAGGAGGATTCCTGTTATGATCCCACCTCTCTGAGAACTCCCTTCATCGATGGGCCCAGTGGTGACCAACTCTGACATTAAAAACTTTGCAGACTTCCCTGGTGGTACAGTGGATAAGAATCCACCTGCCGCTGCAGGGGACACACACTCAATCCCTGCTCCGGGAAGATTCCACAAGCTTTGGGGCAGCTAAGCCCCGGCAACACAACTACTGAGCCCACACTCCTAGAGCCCGTGCTCTGAAACAAGAGAATCCATGGCAGTGAGAAGCCCTTGCACCACAACCAAGAGTAGCCCCAGCTCACTGCAACTAGAGAAAGCTGGTGAAAAGCAATGAAAACCCAACGCAGCCAAAAATAAGTCAATAAATGTTTTTTAATGTTTTATTTTTTAATTTTTGGCTGTGCTGAGTCTTCTTTGCTTTCTCTCTTTGCAGAGAGTGGGGGCCACTCTCTAGTTATGGTGTGTGGGTGTCTCCTTTCATTGGCTTCTCTTGTTGCAGAGCATGGGCCCTAGGTGTTTGGGCTTCAGTAGCTGTGGCGCATGGGCTTAGTTGCCTTGTGGCCTGTGGGACCTTCCTGGACCAGGGATTGAACTGGTGTCCTCTGCATTGCAAGGCAGATTCTTAACCACCAGATGACTCGGGAAGCTCTAAATAAATCAATTAAAAAAAAAAAAAAAAAAACACTTTGCAATATTGTAGACCACAACTCTTCTTCCCTTTATTTAGTATTTTTCTTTAAAGTCAAGTTGCTTGAAAAGAAAAAAACAAAACAAAACTTCTCTTATCCTAACCAAAACTTTTTTGAAATGTTAGTAGTAGCAGAAATACCACACTTTGGAAAAACCTGACCTCCAAGCAACACGTGGGACAGTAACAGCCTTCAGTTTCAAGATAAACTGGCTGATCGTATAAATCTATCTGGAGGCTTCACCTTGGTGCTGCCAGATAATTATGGCCTGTAGACATCCAAATGCTCAGCTTTGTAACAAGACTTTACTGAGTCATCTGTGGGGGTCTCAATTGCAAGTTCAGAAATAAGATTCCAGCCACAAGTGATCTCCATGTTCCTCAAACTGAAGCAGTTTAGCATGATCTTTAGTGAGAAAGAAAGGCCCCCTTTCTGATGCTGTGTTCTGTTGGGAGGGTCCCCATAGTAGACTTAGGCCCTGAATTGTTACAAACTGTTGTCTCCATTGTAAAGGAAACTGAAAATGTTAGTCGCTCAGTCATGTCTGACTCTGCAATCCCATGGACTATAGCCCACCAGGCTCCTCTGTCCATGGGATTCTCCAGGCAAGAATACTGGAGTGAGTTGCCATTCCCTCCTCCAGGGGATCTTCCTGACCCAGGGATTGAACCCCGGTCTCCCATATTGCAGGCAAATTCTTTACTGTCTGAGCCACCAGGGGAGCCCAAAGGAAACAGCCTGGGAGAATTGGGTCAACTGATGAGCCATGGCAAGGCTAGTTTTTTAGGTGAGTGCTTGCCTTCCCTGAAGGCTTCCCCAGTAGTTCAGTGGTAAAGAATCTGCCTGCCAAGCAGGAGACCCAAATTCAGTCCCTGGGTCGGAAAGATCCCCTGGAGAAGGAAATGACAACCCACTGCAGTATTTTTACCAGGGAAATCTCATGGACAGAAGAGCCTGGGGGGTTACAGTCCGTTGGGGTTGCAACGACTCAGGCACGACTTAGCAATTAAACAACAATCAACTGCCTTCCCTACTCAAAGGCCTGAAATGTGTCTTTTTCATCTTTTGACTCCATTCTCTGTAGAACCTAGTAAGTACCTTAGACATAGTATTTGGCAATATTTGCTGACTCAGAGCACATGCCAAGACACAGCCCAACCTAGGCCTCTGGGGTGCTAGTTATTCTGCACTAGTTAACTCTCAAAATGTCTTCATCATTGCCTGATCAGAGATTAAAAGGGAAACGTAAGGGAGTCTGGCCTCCCGGTCTGAGAGGTCAATCTAAAAAGCCAGTCAGTCCCTGGAATGATTTCACTTTCTGCCTATACCTCCATCTTCAAATCCAGCTGTCTCCAGCAATCTGCCCAGGAGTTAAGGCAATCACACAATTTTAAGGAAGAAAGACTAAGCAGACCAATTTCAATGCACCTTACAGACTTGAATAAAATACAAGCTATTTACCCCCCCACCAAATGGGCATTTTTTTTGTTTGATTCAGTGCCAAGCAATCAATAGATTTACATGATGGAAAAAATGCTCAAATTGGTAAGGAAATTACACAGTGAAAGCATAAAAATTAATTCTGAGAGGAAGAAGGAAAAACAGACTTTCCTAGTAATCTGTTTAAAAGCCAATGATTTTCTGTTAGTATGGATGAGGAAAGAATCCAAGCCGTCACTGATGGTCTTTTTATGATTAGCATCTATCAGGCAGGTCATTTGTTTGAGCATGGTAGCCTACCCTGGAAATTGGGATAAAATCTTGACAACAAAGGTAGAATTGCTTTTTAAAGAGAAAAAGGTGAGCTGAATTAAATTCAGTGTTAGGAGCCTTTAAAGCCGGATGACTCATGGATGAGAGGGCTCCAGCAATTTCGACCTTAATGCTGCAATAACATAAACTTTCTCTGACTCCAAAGACTCTGAGCCTAATTATCTCTGAGACCTTGATATACGCTTTGACTGTCCTCAGGCCACTGTGGATAGGTGAAAATTTAATTGACCCAATAAAAAGGAGGGCATTCTTGCTCCCTTACTAAAAGTCTCAGCTAGTCGGTTATACGCTAAAGGGAATCTAACAAATACTTGGAGTTTAAAAAAAATAATGTTTGCACAGATTGTTTTTTTGGACAAATATGTAAAATAGAATATAGTCTATAATTTGGAACAGCTTAATTTCCTCCAGAGGAGAAAAGGCGTGGGTTCCCTGCCATTGATATGAGCTTGCACGGGAACCCGGCAGGTTGGAGCACTCGTTCCACTTCTCTGTCATTCCTCTCCTCTATGGAGAGAGGATGCCATCTAGCACGAACTCTGGAGAGCTGCAGCTAGCCCCCAAATGGCTAAAGGAAGCCTCAGGTTCCACATTTGTGAGCTAAAATGAGCCCATGAGTGTGGTAGGCGACTCAGTACGACACAAACCATCCTCACCTGCGACAAAGGGGATTCTGCTCTTGACATGGGCGTCGGGTTAGAGAATGTTTCAGTGACTTATATCTCAAGCTCCACAACTCTCCTGTGTGCCGGGATCCAGCTAGGATTCCAGAGAATCCCCACCCCTCCAGGCTGAATCTGGCCTCTCTGTGATTCAGGGAAGAGAAGGAAAGATTGTTATTGCTCCATCGCTAACTTGTGTCTAACTTTGCAACCCCATGGACTCAGCACGCCAGGATTCCCTATCCTTCACCATCTCCCAGAGCTTGCTCAAACTCATGTCCTTGAGTTGGTGATGCCATCCAACTATCTCATCCTCTGTCATCCCCTTCTCCTTTTGCCTTCAGTCTTTCCCAGCATCAGGGTCTTTTCCAATGAGTTGGCTCTTTGCATCAGGTGGTCAAAGTATTGGAGCTTCAGCATCAGTATGAACCCTTTCAATGAGTATTCAGGACTGATTTCCTTTAGGATTGACCTAGTTTGATCTCCTTGCAGTCCAAGCGACTCTCAAGAGTCTTCTCCAACACCACAGTTCAAAAGCGTCAATTCTTCAGTGCTCAGCTTTCTTAATGGTCCAACTCTCACATCTCTATATGACTACTGGAAAAACCATAGTTTTGACCCAATAGACCTTTGTCGGCAAAGTAATGTCTCTGCTTTTTCATACACTGTCTAGGTTGGTCATAGCTTGTCTTCCAAGGAGCAAGCGTCTTTTAATTTCATGGCTGCAGTCACCATCTGTAGTGATTTTGGAGCCCAAGAAAATAAAGTCTCCCAGTGATTCCATTGTTTCTCCATCTATTTGCCATGAAGTGATGGGAGCAGATTCCATCATCCTAGTTTTTACAATGGAATATTATTCAGCCACAAAAAGGGATGAAATATTGATACGTGTGACAAAGTAGATGAACCTTGAAAACATTTTACTAAGTGAAAGAAGCCAGATGTAAAAGGATAAATATTGTATGATTCCATTTATATGAAATATCCAGAATTCAAAAAGACAGAAACATGGATTGGTTATTAGGAGCTGGGATACAGTGACAGGGGAAGAACTGCTTACTGGGTCTGGGGGTTTATTTTGGGGTGATAAAAATGTTTTGGAATTAGATAAAGGTGGCAGTTCCCCAACATTGTGAATGTTCTAAATGTCACTGACCTATTTCCTTTAAAATGGTCAATTTTATGTTGTGTTAGTTTTATCTCAATAAAAAGTTTAAATCCAAGTAATAGTTGGAGAATACATAGGTTGGATTAAGTGATTAATAATATTAATATGCTGGACTTCCTTGGAGGTACAGTGGTTGAGAATCTGCCTCCCAGTGCCTTGGACACAGGTTCGATCTCTGGCCTGAGAAGATTCCACATGCCTCGGGCAACAAAAGCCTATAAGCCACACAGCTACTGAATGTCGTGTGCCTAGAGCCTGTGCTCTGCAACCAGAGAAGCCACTGCAATTAGAAGTCTGTTCAGCACCACACCGAACAGTAGCCCCCAAGCAACTGCAACTGGAGAAAGCCCACGCGCAGCAACGAAGACCCAGAGCAAACAAAAATAATTAATTACAAAATAATGCTAATATTATTAATATGCAAAGGAAATTAAAGAGATATTAAAGGCCAGAGAAATGAAAGATGCATAACCAGAAAATTGCAGGACTGGGTCCCAAGACCAGTCTCTGATTCTTTATGCCGCACTGTTTCCATTCTACTTACTACATGATCTTCCAGAACGAGAGGAAAGGCGTAGCATTTTTACCAAGTGCAGCAATCCTGCAGGAAAGAGAGAATGTTGGCAGGAAGCCTAGAGTCCAGAGAATAGATAAATGGACAAAGGGAGCGGCAGAGGAGAGGAGGAAGCGATTGAGAAATGGAAGACTGTCTGGAACATGCTTGCTGAACAAAATCAGGAGAAGGGGCGGGAGGGATGCAGGCAGGCTGGTTTGCATGGGGCTAGGGAGGGACTCCACTGAAGGAAAGAGGCCTTGAGCCACGATAAGCACTCCCCAGTTAGGAAACTGCGGGTTAGGACCTCTGCCACCTGCTAATCTGCAGGAGCTGATCCACCACTCCCCCCAGCCCCCAGCACCCTTCTCATCCTTTCTCCCCTCTGAGATGTCAGTTTCCCACTTGGGAAGGACCAGAGACAAGACAAAAACAGGAAAGATCTTTATTTTCAACACAATCTGTGGTCCCACTTCTACTCAACCTCTGCCCACTGTGGCCTCCAGGATCTCCCACCCCTGGGAAAATTAGAAGCAGCTTCTCCTTGCACAAGACTTAGGGCCCCTCCCATAAGTGGCCTTAACAGAGGGGGGAGCTGGAGCCCATAAGAATGCTTTGAAAATGGTGAGGTTGAATGGAATCCTTCCATGCTCCATGACGAGGCACCAGTATTTCTGAACCATTGATGACTAAAGGGAGTCACAGAAGACTTAGGCAAACAGTACTTTGTTGTGGTTGTGGTAGGGGTGGAGGAAAAATTCATCTGAAAGGAAAGAAGGGAAAACACTTTCAGGGCTTTTAGTTACTTGAGAATCAAGCCACTACCCACTCTGGAATGGGAATAAAGACGAATTGAGCTGGGCTGCACATTCTCTAAAAACATGTCTTCTTCCGGGGAGGCTGATCACAGGATGCGTTCTGGGAGAAGCCAAGGTGGGGGTGGCGGAGGGCTGGGATGGGAAAAAGAGGTGAGATCAAGGGTGTTCCCTGTGATATTTTCCCAAGGGAGCAGATCCCTGCAACGTGGGGAAAGAGGGCTATTGCAAAGGAGAAAAGTGGTCTCTCAGGGGAGCCTAAAGAGCTGGGAAGGTGACAGCATTAAAGGATAGCGTCCACCCTGCTTTATGTTTGTCTTGTTTGCATTATAATCCCCAGCTGTGATCCCCAAGCCTTCTATTTAAAATGATCACTCATCTCTGCTGGCATCCAGGAATTGAGAGAAAGACATGTGACCATCCTGGGATCCAGAAATGTAAACAAGAAGACAAGCAGCCCAGAAAAGCCTCTGGGCAAGAGGGGAGCTGAGAAGCCCAGAGCAGTGCTGATGCCTGAGGTGAAGGGCATACCTAGGATCGATATGTATGTGCTCAGTCGCTCAGTCGTGTCCGATTCTTTGCGACCCCGTGGACTGCAGCCCTCCAGGCTCCTCTGTCCATGGGATTCTCCAGGCAAGGATACTGATGTGGGTTGCCATACCCTCCTCCAGAGGATCTTCCCAACCCAGGGATCAAACCCAGGTCTCCTGCCTTGCAGGTGGATTCTTTACCATCTGAGTCAGCAGGGAAGCCCAAGAGTACTACAGTGGGTAGCCTATCCCTTCTCCAGGGGACCTTCCCAACCCAGGAATCAAACTGGGTCTCCTGCATTGCAGGTGTATTCTTTACCAGCTGAGCTACCTGGGAAGCCCCAGGATCAACATGGACAAGATGTAAACATGCTTTTGGGAATCCCAAGAGGTTCTGGGAATGGGGACTGGTAAAAGGCTGGACCACTTTCTAATCTAGGCTAGGAGGGATTCTGGCTGTTGGACTTTGGGATGCTAATTTTAATGACATTTTTAGTAGCCCAACATGCCAGAGAAGAACCTAACAGTCACACAAGGTGTCATCATTACCATTTGTTCCTTCCTTCCTTTGACATTTACGGGGTGATTGTTAAGTAGGAAGCATAGTTAGGTACCATGGGATGAGTAAGACCACAAAGATGGGTAAGACACATAGGTTCTACCTTTTAACGGTTTTAGTGTTTGGGACAACCAGTCACATGTAAGCAACTGGAGTGGAAGATAGATCAACAGGAGACGTACGGAGGGCGGAAAGAAGCCTACTTTAAACGGCCTGGATTCAATGTCAGCAAAATCTCCTAGAAACCACTTGCACTCATTGTGGAAGGAGTGTAAACTGGCACAACCCCTCTGGAAGGCAATTTGGCAATACATAACAAAAATTACTAAAGCACACACAGCCCTTAGTCATAGCAGTTACAATTCCAGAAATATACCCTAAAGAAATAGGTAAGAATATGTGCAAACGTTCGGCTACAAAGATGTGTCAATATCATATTGATTATAAAAAAATTTTGGAACAACCCAAATCTTCAATAATATCAGGTTGGTTAAGTAAATTATGGAACAACATTCCAGTGGTATTCCTGTCAAAAATATTTAACCTGAATTGAATGGTGAGGAAATATCAGACAAGCAAGTGGAGGAACATTCCACAAAAGAGCCAGCTGGTGTCCCTTAAAACTGTGAAGGTCAAAGGAAGATAAAGAAAGACTGAAGGAGACTAAAAGACAACTAAATGCGATGTGTAATTTTTGGATTGGGTCACTGGGGACAGTTGATGACATTTGAATATGGCAGTGGATTTGATAATAGTGATCAATGTTAACACTCCTGATTTTGATCGTTGTATTGAATATTATGTTTATTATATATGAATGTACTTGTTTTTAGAAAATACACCCTCAAGTATTGACGGAGTTTTAAAAAATGAATTAGCTAGTTATGCAAACTGCAAACCAGGAGAGCCATCAGAAATTCAGAAATGAAACATGACTCAAATAACAGTTCAAGGCAAAAGTGCAAGATCTGTGATAAAACACAGAGGATTGATCACCAAGAGAATTATGTTGATGATAACTTTCAAAGGCATTTAGGAGAAGGAGATATCAGCTGGGGTAGGGGGATGGGTAATCAGAAATGGCTGCACACTGTGAGTTTTTAGCTAGATCTTCAACCAGGTTCATCTACATTTGCTAGGGGTCTGCCATGTGCCAGGCACAGTGCTTCAGGCTGGGCATGTAACAGTGAGCAAGATGGGCATGGACCTTTCCCTGGTGGAGCTTTTACCTTGGGAAGAAACCCAGCAAATAATTAGTAAACAAAGTAATTGTAATTTCCAATCAAAGTAAACAAGGGCCAAGATAGAGAATAACAGACTGGGCCATTAGGAAAGTCCTTTTGGTGAAGATGACAGCGAAGCCATGTCCTAAATGAGGAGGAGGGACTTCCCTGGCAGGCCAGTAAAGAATCTGTGCTTCCTATGCAGGGGGCATGGGTTGGATCCCAGGTCGCGGAACTAACATCCCACATGCTGTATAGTGTGGCCCAAATTTTTTTTAAAGGGAGGAGGAGGTAGCCAGACATGTTGCTTATTGTTCAGTCACTAAGTCGCGTCTGACTCTTTGCGACCCCAAGGACTGCAGCACTCCAGGCTTCCCTGTCCTTCACCATCTCTTGGAGCCCACCCAAACCCATGTCAATCGAGTCAGTGATGCCATCCAACCATCTCACCCTCTGTCATCCCCTTGTCCTCCCGCCTTCTATCTTTCCCATCATCAGGATCTTTTCCAATGAGTTAGCTCTTCACATCAGGTGGCCAAAGTATTGAAGCTTCAGCTTCAACATCAGTCCTTCCAATGAATATTCAGGACTGATTCCTTTAGGATGGACTGGTTTGATCTCCTTGCAGTCCAAGGGACTCTCAACAGTCTTCTCCAGCACCACAGTTAGAAAGCATCAATTGTTGGTGCTCAGCCATCTTTATGATTCAACTCTCACATCCATACATGACTACTGGAAAAACCATAGTTTGACTCTACAGGCCTTTGTCAGCAAAGTGAGATCTCTGCTTTTTAATATGCTATATAGGTTTGTCATAGTTCTCCTTCCAAGGAACAAGCGTCTTTTAATTTCAGCTGCAGAGCTTATTTTCTTGGGCTCCAAAATCACTGCAGATGGTGATTGCAGCCAGACATGAGTGGAGAGAATTCCAGTCAAAGAGCACAGCAGGTGCCAAGGTGTGGACTGGGTGTTGGGGAAGCAGGAATAAATCAGTATGGCTGGAGCAGGAATGGGGTGGGTGGGCCCAAAATGAGTGGTCTGGAAGAAGGCAGGGGCACAGACTGTGTAGGACCCTGTATGAATTGGGGTTTTACCCTAATAAAAAACAGGAAGCCATTGAAGAGTTTTATGTAGGAGATGAAATGACCTGGTCGGTGTTTGCTGCTGAGGATGCATCGGAGGGAGGCAGTGAAAGCAGAGGGACAGGTTAGGAAGCTTCTGGACCCATCATGGGAGGCAGGGAGGAAAGGAGGCAGATGGGGTGATGGGATGGGCCTCATGTGTGGACTTTCGCAACATCTCTGAATAAAGTTCGTTGCAGAGAGGCTGACAGAACTGAGAAAGATGGCATTCATCCTCTACCTTTCTCTCTTTCTTAAATTGTATTATTCTAGAATTACACCGTATTCTCATTCATTTATTTATTTTCGGCGGCACTGGGTCTTCATTGCTGCTCATGGGCTGCTTCTAGTTGCAGCGCTTCGGCTGCCCACTGCAACAGCTTCTCTGGTTTCCAAGCATGGGTTCTAGAGTGTGGGCTCATAGCTGTAGCACGCTGGCTTCGTTGCCCCGAGGCCTGTGGAATCTCCCCGGAGCAGGGATCGAACCGGTGTGCCCCTGCGTTGGCAGGCAGATTCTTAACCACTGGACCACCAGAGAAGTTCCATCCTCCACCTTTCAACTTGGTTCCCAACACCAGCTCTCCCAGTATGGAATAAATTATGACTAAATATTTATGCCTAAATCCTGCAGTCAGCCTGTGGATAGCACTTTGTATTACCATTTTTGTAGAGGCATGTTTAAGCTTGGGTTCTCCTAGACGTTGAGCCTAGGATTCAATGCAAGGAGCTCGTTTGGGAGGTACCAGAAGTGCAGGTGAGGCACGGGGAGCTCAGACAGGAAAGCAGCTGGTAAAAATGTGTTAAGTAACCTCCATAGGTAACTGCAACCTAATCCCTCTGGAAACTCCAGGAAACATACCTCAGGTTATCTACCCAGGAGCAGGGGAGCTGTGGTATTTTGACACCAGCTCTTCCCATCTGGCCACTGCGAAAGCTGCCGTGGTGGTGGTGGTTTAGCCGCTCAGTTGTGTCCAACTCTTGCAACCCCATGGACTGTAGCCTGCCAGGCTCCTCTGTCCATGGGATTTCCCAAACAAGAACAGGGTTAATTCTCTTAGATTTGTCTTTCCGCAGGGGTGGGTGGTCCAGCTCTCCCAGTTCTGAAAGCCCTTAACACAGAGATGCAGCTAAGGGCAGTTAGGAATCTCGGGGGTCCAAAGAAGTAGCAGGGTCTGAGGGACACAGAGACTTGTGCTACAGCTGCATGGACTTTGTGTTGTGCTTTCTTTCCCTTTTAAAACAGACCTCGGGACTTCCCTGGGGGCCCAGTGGTAAGAGCTCATCTTCCAATCCATGCGGTTTGGTTTCAATCCCTAATCAGGGAGCTAACATCCCCCAAGGCCTCCAGACCGAAAAAACAAAAGGTAAGACAGAAAACCAAAATGTAAGACAGAAGCAATATTGTAACAAATTCAATAAAGACTTTTAAAATGGTCCACATAAAAAAAAAAACCAACAACCTCACATCATGGAAGTGACCTAAGCCTTTTTGACCACCAAGAGGCCCTAAGAAGCTATGAAAATTCCAGGGGGAAAATGATGTTGGCCTGGACTGAGGTGGACAGTGGACAAGGAAGACATCCATCCTTTGGGTGCTGGTTGGCTGCGGTGGCAGCGAGGAGGTAGTGAGGAATAGGTTTGCGGAGAGAAAGCAAGTGTTTGGTCTTGTGTTTGTTGAGTTTGGGCTGAGTAAGAGATATCCGAGCGGAGATGTTGGCAGGCTGGCTGGGAGACACCACTCTAAAAAGGGGGTAGATGGTCTAGAGTTAGGAGGAGGATTTTTAGGGCAGTGGAGTATTATGTGTGATACTGTAATGATGGATATACATCAGCACACATTTGTCCAGACCCATAGGATGTACAACAGCAGAGTGAACCCTAATGCAAACTCAGGGTGATCATGACATTATCAGTGTAGGTTCATGGATTGTAGCAAATACACCACCTTGGCGGATGGTTGAGGAGGCTGTGCAGGCGAGGAGCCAGAGAGTACCTGGGAAATCTCTGGGCTTTCACTCAATTTTGCTCTGAAACTGCTCTAAAAAATACAGTCTATTGAGAACCTCCCTAGTGGTCCAGTGGTTAAGACCCCCATGCTTCCCATGCAGGGGGCATCAGTTGGATCCCATGTGCCCTGCAGTGCATTCAAAAAAAATTTTATATATATATATATATATATACACACACACACACACACACATATATATATATGTACAGTCTATTGAAAAAGGAGGCAGGGGTGGGAATAGATGCATACACGCATGCTGAGTCGTGTCTGACTCTTTGCAGCTCCAAGGACTGTTGCCCGCCAGGCTCCTCTGTCCATGAAACTTTCTAGGCAAGAATACTGGAGTGGGCTGCTGCTTCCTACGCCAGGGGATCTTCCTGACCCAGGGATCGAAAAAAAAAAACAAAAAAACAAAACTGTGTTTCTTGAGTCTCCTGCACTGGCAGGCAGATTCTATACTACTCCTCCAGGGAACAGTTGGGGGATAGGCAATAAAGATAGCAAAGGAAAGACTCAGGAAAGGCTCAGAAGGAAGGCGAGGTGTGCTGGGGGCAGAATGGGAAGTCTCAGACTCAGGAAGGTGAAATAATCTGTGGGGTTCTGAACAGAGGACAGGTTGACTTCATCTGCTACTCGCTGCGTGGAGCAGCCTGAGGTCAGGCAGTGGGAATTCAGGGATGAGGTTTTCCGGAGAGGCCTTTGCCAGGAGACGTGGCTCAGCATTGAGGGTGCATCTTCCTCAGAACCCAGAAGACAGCTGAATCTGGGGCCCTCATCAATAGGAAAAAAGGGGGAAGACGAATGCTTTTAGCCATGGAAAGAGGAAGAACTCAGTAAAACCCAGAGTAATGTCTGCCATCTCTAATTGTAGCCCCGGTTACCAGAATATTAACTTGTGGTTCCAGGGAGGTATTTTCCTAATCATCATAAAAAAGTGGCATATATCTTTTCATTTGTCTTTCCCTCGTCTAGGTCCAAAAATTCTTCCCCCAAACTCAAAAAGGAGAATTTCAGTTATTTTCTACTCTTTTGGTAATGAAGACAAGTTCAGTTTGTCTTTTTCCTTTAGGGGAACAATCTATGTCCTTGTTGTGACAGCTAGAGAAAACTGAATAAAGAGATTTTTTTTACCCCAGAATGAATGTGGAAAGAACGTTTTGGCCACTATGTCAGCCACTGCTTATTCATTAGTTCGATGAACTTTTTCTGAGCATTTATGAGCCAGGTACTAGCCTAAGCACGGTGGCCACAGAGCTGAGTAAGATTCGAACTCTACTCTCACGAAGTTCACAGTATGGTTAAGATCTATACAAGACTGTATATGTGTGTGTGTTTTCAGTTGCTCAGTTGTGTCGGACCGTTTGGGGCCCCATGGACTGTAGCCCACCCAGCTCCTCTGTCCATGGGATTTCTCATGCAAGAATACTACAGTGGGTTACTACTTCCTACTCCAGGGGATCTTCCTGATCCAGGGATTGAACTTGTGTCTCCTGTGTCTCCTGTATTGCGGGTAAATTCTTTACCTGCTGAGCCATCAGGGAAGCCCCAGACTATTGGGAATCCCAGCATGATGTATCGAGTGAGAATGAGAAAAGATTTCTAGGTACCTTCGAGGTTTTTCTAACAACCCATGGGGGAGGTAGTCAGAGAAGGGTTGGCAGAACAGTACTCAAATATCAATTCCAACTAAGGTTATCTTTTCTTGGAATGAACAAATGGAGGACTCTGCTTATCCTCCCAGAGGACGTCTTTGGCTCTAGCCAGAGATTAGCTGAAGGACACTCACTTTGCAATTTCTGAACAGCATATTGAAAGGCTCTAGTGGGAAATTCCTTCTGGGCCTCTGGGCTGGAGATTCTAGGGTACTTCATTCTTTTCAAGAGCAGGGAGATAAACTTTAGACAAAGATCAGCAGACCAATGTGTCCAGTGAGGAGTTCTCCATTCTCATTGTTCCCCAGTCAATGAATCCTTGTGTGACTGGAGGCAAGCTGCTGAACCACAGGCAACTGCTTCAGCTTTCTATTTGGAAAAGAAGTGATAAGCAGTGAAAAGTCTTCAGAAGCCGAAAGACCTGGGAATTGGGCATCTATGTTGACCATGTAGGGGTTCCCAGGTGGCACTCGTGGTAAAGAACCCTCCTGCCAATGTAGGAGACATGAGAGTGGGGTTTGATCCCTGGGTCAGAAGATCCCCTGGAGGAGGGCATGGCAGCCCACTCCAGTATTCTTGTCTGGAGAATCCCATGGACAGAGGAGTCTGGCAGGCTACAGTCCATAGAGTTGCAAAGAATCGGACACGACTGAAGTGACTTAGCACGCACGCACGTTGAACCTGTAAGCAGATAGGGTAGGGGTTCCCTGGAGAAAGAGAACCAGACATGACTTTCTTGATGTAAGAAAAGCCATTTTTGGCCTAAGCTATTTTTGTGATCTAAGGCTGGCCACAGTGCTGTCCTTGAACAGGTCTTAGTAATTTATGATCTAAAGGGAACAAAAGAATGCAGAAGCAAATGACTTTATCAGGCAATAGAAGTAACTATAGCAAGGATACTTCAGTTATAAACACATTCAGGTCTGTTTCAATGATAAAGATTGGCCTGAAGTGTTCAACCACCAGATCAACTGGAACCTAAGCGATGAATGATATTGACCTTTTCTGACCCTCGTAACTTCAATCTCCCACCCAAGCCCCTTCATGCATATCCACATACCCTTAGCTTGAAACTTCCCTAATTTTGCTATTTAAGGAGACAATGCTTTGGAAAATATCTCCTTACTTAGGACTTCCCCAGTGGTCCAGTGGCTAAGACTCTGCACTCCCAATGCAGGGGAACCAGGTTCGATCCTTGGTCAGGGAACTAGATAGATCCCACATGCCATAACTAAGAGTTTGAATGTCTCAATGAATATGGAAGATACTGTGTGCCACAACTAAGACACGGCACAGACAAGGAAATATTTTTTAAAAAGTCTTACTTGTTGCAAGTAATAAATCCTTCCCTTTCCTGATCTTTGCCTAGGTTGTGTCATTTGGTTCCACACCCACCAACCCAGTTTGGAAAATACCACTTGGGATCTACATTTTATCACACTTACTTGATTATTATCTTTGATGAACATGCTTCAAAGTACCATGCTCACCACTGAGCACTTGGCTTTACTAATCAGCAGAAAATATATGCTAAATTTGTCTTAATTCTCCCAGTTTTGGCAAGAGAAGCCAAAATGGAAGCCCACGCATCATCCCAAAGATTTTTCAGGACAACAAAACCTGGATGTGTCTGACCCACTTGGCTTATTGGTGGTGGTGGTTTAGTTGCTAAGACGTGTCCGACTCTTGCAATCCCATGGTCTGCAGCCTGCCAGACTCCTCTGTCGATGGGATTCTCCAGACAAGAAGACTGGAGTAGGTTGCCATTTCCTTCTTCAGCTTGGCTTACTAACAGAAAACCTGCATTAATGATTTTTTAAGGACATTTATTATTTATTTGACTGCACCAAGTCTTAGTTGCAGCATGCAAACTCTTAGTTGAGTCAAGTAGGCTCTAGTTCCCTTACCCCAGATGGAACCCCCAGCCCCTGCACTGGGAGCACCAAGTCTCAGCCACTTAGAAGTCCCTGAAATTGCATTCATGATTAATTCCATTCAAAAGCAGAGACATTAGTTTGCCAACAAAGGTCCGTCTAGTCAAGGCTATGGTTTTTCCAGTAGTCATGTATGGATATGAGAGTTGGACTATGAAGAAAGCTGAGTGCCGAAGAACTGATGCTTTTGAACTGTGGTGTTGGAGAAGACTCTTGAGAGTCCCTTGGACTTCAAAGAGATCCAACCAGTCCATCCTAAAGGAGATCAGTCCTGGGTGTTCATTGGAAGTACCGATGCTAAAGCTGAAACTCTAGTACTTTGGCCACCTCATGCGAAGAGTTGACTCATTGGAAAAGACTCTGATTGCTGGGAGGGATTGAGGGCAGGAGAAGGGGACGACAGAGGATGAGATGGCTGGATGGCATCACTGACTCCATGGACGTGAGTTTGAGTGAACTCCGGGAGTTGGGGATGGACAGGGAGGCCTGGCGTGCTGCAATTCATAGGGTTGCAAAGAGTTGGACAGGACTGAGCAACTGAACTGACTGAACTGAACTAGAAGCCAGAAGTCTCTACCTCCAGCCAAAATAGGAAAGGGAGCCTTTTACACTAACAGTAATCCACAGGTTCACAGTTCAATCAGTTCAGTCGCTCAGTCGTGTCCGACTCTTTGCGACGCTATGAATTGCAGCACGCCAGGCCTCCCTGTCCATCACCAACTCCCGGAGTTCACTCAAACTCATGTCCACTGAATCGATGATGCCATCTACAACCATCTCATCCTCTGTCGTCCCCTTCTCCTGTCTTCAATCTTTGCCAGCATCGGGGTCTTTTCAAATGAGTCAGTTCTTAAATCAGTAGCAAATATGGAAATATCTATCTTCCCACCCTGGATTGGATCTTTTTAGGCTGGGGCGACAAACAGAGACAAAGTATCGTTTTCCCAAGCATGAAGCTACTTAGGAGTTTTAACAGGACTTAATCCTCTGGGTGGGATAGAGGGACCCCACAACCGAGAAGTGTATCAGGCGGAGGGCCCCTAAACCGGCCAGAAGGTCGTAGCTCTTCCACGCCCCGTCTCCGGCGCGGGCCTGCTCCTGCCCGCCGAGGCCACGCCCCTGGCCACGCCCCCGAAGGCCCCGCCTCCTCTACGTCTCTGTCTGCCCTGCGGGTCCCCTGCACACCGAAGATGGCGGCCGCGGCGGGAAGGTTGCTCCGGGCTTCGGTGAGTGGCTGCCTGCGGGGCACAGGCGCGGAGACCCTGCGGTGGCTCCGAGAACGTGCTTCCCAAGTGGGGTGCCGCTTCCCTTGGCCTGGGAGCCTTTCACCCTGCTTGGAGGATGTCAGAGGGTAATGGACCAGGGGCCGCCTCCTCTAAGGCAGGCTCCCCGCGCCTGCGCAGAGCCGCCCTTCGCCCACCCCACCCCCACCCCCGGCCTTGCGTTCCAGTTTCCAAATCCCTATTCTCTCGCAGTGGTGGGACCCCAGTCCACTCTCTGCCTAAGCACCTGGCTCTGGATGCAGGCGACCTGTCCCCTGGTCCCGGTTCTATAAATGACTTTATGACCTTGGGCCATTGCCTTCTTTTCCAAACCTCAGATAACTTCCTTACCTTAGCATGTAGACTGGCTACCCCAAGGGTTTCCGTGCGCATCCCCTTAAATGCTGGATGGACACCAACATGCCAAAGTAATCAAAGTCCTTGAGTGCCAACGGCTCTTGGCTGCTCGCCCTCCCCTTTCTCGTGGTGGGGTTCCACCCAGGCTCTTTGTTCTCGAGTCATGCTGGACCCTGAAATTGAGCAAACGTTTCCCTTGACCGCTGTCCAGACACCCAGAGGCTGAACTTTGCTCTGTTTGCTTCTCTGTGGGCCAGAACGGCCTTGTCTTTTCCAAGGGAAAACCTTGACATGGTAGAACATGCCCAGCATATCTGCTGGTAAAGAACTTAATACACAGAGCCTGGCCAGTCTCCTGGTCTGAGTGCTTGGGGTTCCTTTTAAAAGCATGGATTTTCATATTCTTGTAATTTCCCTCTACCTTTCAGTCTTTTGTTTCCCATTAATAAATATGTGTCGATTTGGCCAAAAAGTTCATTCAGGTTAAACCCAAATGAACTTTCTGGCCAACCCGGTAATTATATTTATATGTGTATATGGTATATACTTTTACAGTCAACCACTGGATCTCCAGGGAATTCCCTATATTTTTTTAAAAATAAAAATTACATTTTTGAAGTGTGCATCATGATATAAGTAATGAAATAAGTACTGTAGTCAAACTAATTAACATCTCTTCACATGGTTAGCCTTTGTGTGTGTGATGAGTGCATCTGTCTTCTCTGTTAGAATAATAATACTCTCTTATTTCCAACTTCAATACAGTATTATTAAGTATAGTCAACCTGCTTGTACATTAGCTCTCTAGACTTACTCATCCTCCGTAACTGCAACGTTGTACCCTTTGACCAGCATCTCCCTGTCTTCCCAGTCTCCTTTACAGTCTTAAAGGATAAGGAAGCAGAAGGGAGTTTCAAGAACGTGTAGACTCAATCCATGCTTTTGCAGTTTGGAGTTTTTGTTCATAGGAACAAGGCCAGCAGAGGCCACTACTGGCCTGATGCCCTTTCAGCAGGGTTTCAGCCGCCATTCTGGGAATACGTTCTGATATAAAGTGTTTTTCTTTTTAGCTCGTCCGACATGTGAGTGCCATTCCTTGGGGCATTTCTGCCTCTGCAGCCCTTAGGCCTGCTGCTTCTCGAAGACTGTGCTTGACAAATGCATTGTGGTGTGGTTCTGATCAAGCAAAATTCTCCTTTAGCACTGGTAAGTGTTGTTATGCTTTGGTTTGAACCAGATAATGGAAACATTTATCACCTCTGAACAGGAGCTCTGAACTATGGCCATATATTAGACTCATGTGGGGAGTTTTTACTGTCGTACCACTTTCTTAGTCCCACTCCAAACTAATTCAGTCAGTCTCTGGGGTGGGACCAGAACATCGTATGTTTTGTGCAGCCAAGGGTTGCGACTCACTGAGGCAAACTGTCACATTTCCTTGTTGACTCCAGAGGTTTTAATTCCCTGGGTCGAGGAACATGGAAGGAGGGTGGGGACAGTCAGAGGTCTCTGGGCCTGCTGTGTGTGAGCTCACTGGGGACGGACCGTGCAGCCACTCCAGAGGCTTTTGGATTCAGACCTGCATGGCCACGTTAGGCCAATCTGTTGGACTCCTCCATGATCTGAGTGGCACACAGCTGTTTCCTGAGATTTATACTCCGTTCTAAAATATGAGATTTGCTCGGCACAGCCTCAGATAATGCGTGGCATTTGAAGAGGCCTCCTCTAGGTTTGTCCCACCTTTTAAAAGACTATTTAACTTGTAATGGTTGCGGAGGATGGGGGTGAGGGATGTACTTTAGCAAAACCTTTGTTGGTGGAGTGTTCTAAAAAAGTTTACAGTTTCCTCGGCGCTTTAAGGAATCTCTGGTATCAGCTTGATGACACGAGTTTAACTTTCCTGGTCACTTGTCCCAAACCCCAGCTCCCAGTAGCTCCTCCTGTTTCTGAAGCCGGGCATCTTGACACCTGGCCTCCTTTGTCCTGCCTTCCCAGCCTGAAGCCTGGCCTCTGCAGTCCTGACACAGCTCTTGCATCCTTTCCTTTCTTTCTGTCCCCTCTGCCGTACATTGCCCGCCTCACCGCTCAATAGATAGGTGCAGTCACCTCCTAACATCAGGCTCTCCCTGCTCCTCTCACTCTCCCCTGCCCGACTAATCTTCCTAAGAACAGCCAACGCATCACCCAGCTCCGGCACAGAAGCCTCCAGTGATTCCTTTATCTCTCCTTTTAAGAACAGACTCATCCGTCTGATATGTAAGGGCCCTCTCAGCGTGGCCTTCCACCATCCTTGCTCTGTCCTCCATGCGTCTTCCTTCCATGCACACCTGTTCTCTACATCAAGCAAATTGCTACAGCCCATTCCCCACCTGCCCTGCTCCTTCCTTTGTGCCATCCGCCCTGGTCTTGGCAAAAATCCAGACCATGCTTAGAACCCACCTTCAGGCTCACTGGTCCTTAATTCAATGTTCATCTATCCCTACACTCTCCTGTCTTCTTTTATCTATTTATTTGCCTTTTGGGCGCACCTTACGGCACATGGGATCTTAGTTTCCTGACTAGGGAGCACACTGGTGTCCCTTGAAGCAGGAACTGAGTCTTAACCGCTGGACTCCCAGGGAATTCCCTCCTGTCTCTTTAGTTTCCATAACACTTTGAATTAGTGTACAATCTAGACCTATGGAAAGAGAAACAGTTTCGTAAGATGTACAATTAAACTGAACCTTTTAATTATACTACTGATTACTGGGAGAGGTTTGAGTAAAATCGGATAAGTAGTTGGTTTAACGAACGAATTATATGCATGTTTTTGGGGTATTTTTCAGGTTCCTCATACCATGCCCCCGCCGTCACCCAGCACGCACCCTATTTTAAGGGTACAGCTGTTGTCAGCGGAGAGTTCAAAGAAATTAGCCTTGATGACTTTAAGGGGAAATATTTGGTGCTCTTCTTCTATCCTTTGGATTTGTAAGTGTATTTTCTGTGATGCTGTAACATCATTCTGCGAGCAAGCGAAGATCGCTGCCTTCGCACTGACACTGCCTATCTTTACTCTTGTCAAGGGGAGGGTTATTGCTGACTCTATCACTGATGGCCTTGTTGATACAGCTTGCATCTGTAGTTAATTCACAAGAGATGAGTATAGGGGGTGGAGTGGCATTCCTTCTAATGGGTTTAATATGGGTTTTTTTTAAGATGTAGGTATGTGTGTATTGGCTGTAGTGGGACTTGGTTGCTGCACGTGGGCTTTCTTTAGTTGTGAGCGGGGGCTCCTCTCTTGCAGTGCTTGGGCTTCTCATTGGAGTGGTTTCTCTTGCGGCCTACGTGCTTCCGTAGTTGCAGAATAGCTGCGGCTCCTGGGTTCTAGAGCGCAGGCTCAATAGTTGCAGTATACAGGCTTAGCTGCTCTGTGGCATGTGGAATCTGGGATCAGGGATTGAACCGTGTCCCTTGTACTACAAAGAGACTCTTACCCACTGGACCACCAGAGAAGCCCTGTGGCTCTTGTTTAATGGCTCTGCAGCCCGGGAGCTGCATTTACTAAACCCGTGTGCTCTCGAGCCCACGTTCCACTCTGGAGTGGTGGTTCCTATAAGCCTGTCAGGGAGGAAGTTTCCACTGGTCTGGGGGAAATGAGAAAAGTAAGGATAATAAAATGAATTTTCTCATGAAGCTACTTATTTAAATAAAAATTTGTCTTTATTCTTGGAGTATGTCTGCCACCCTTATATTTTGATATGATTCTTAAAATAGAAAGTTGGTTAATTTTTTTTTTTTTTTAAACTGGAGTATCATTGTGACCAGGAGTCCAGTGAGGACGATTAACCCTTTTGCCTTTTTCTCCTTTAAGAAAATAGAACTACTCTTTAGACAACTGTTGTTCAGATTTTAAAAGTCTTCTAAAAAAAATTCTCTGATGAGAATTCCTGCCCTTTTTTCCTAGCACCTTTGTGTGTCCTACAGAAATTATTGCTTTCAGTGACAAAGCCAATGAATTTCATGATGTGAACTGTGAAGTTGTTGCAGTGTCGGTGGACTCCCACTTCAGCCACTTGGCCTGGATAAACACGCCGAGGAAGGTACACACATATCCACACCGCCTCTGCACTTGTGATCTTCAAAACTGCTGGATCCCATGAAAGACCAACCTAGAAGCTGTTAAAGCATGACTAGTCTGAGATAGGCTATCAGTCCTAACCTACTGGCAGATTCTGTTAAGCTCTATCCATGTCTCCTGTAACATTGCATGTATTTACTCCTCACTACACTTGTGTTTTCCAACCAATAACAGAGAACAAACTCAGCAGGACAGGGGAAACAGCTGGATTCCATTGTCTCCCCTCTCACCTGGACCCTGTAGATCCCTGGACCCTGTAGATCCCCGGACCCTGTAGGCAGGTGGGACAGTGGTTAAGTTCTCTGATTTTACTCTTCTGCATGATCAGTATTCTTGCCTCAAAACTTGCTTGGGGGAATCAATTTCTAGCTATGATGTTGGACTATCCAATATCAAATTAGTCAAAGTATTCTTTTTTATTATTATTATTCCATCTTTATGCTTCAGAAATGAATCTTCAACCAAAAGGATACTTTAAGAATTAGAAAAGTCTGTAGTATTCGGTGGGTTTAAATCCTGCCTCTGCCCTTTTCTAGCTGGGACCTGGAGCAAGTTACTCAACCTGTGTGTGCCTCAGTTTCATCATCTGTACAATGGTGATGAGGATAGTAGCTACTCCAGGTTGCTGGAGGAGGAAGTAAGGCAGTAGAGATCTTCTCCTCTTAGAAGTAGCACTCGGCCCACTGTGGGTGCTCAGTTCCTGCTGTCTGGCTGGTGTTGGTCAGTCGTCCTGTTCCCTGGCTGAGGAGGCTGTGGGAGCCACACTGTAACCACCAGCCTTATTTGTATTTTTATCAGAATGGTGGTTTGGGCCATATGAACATCGCACTCTTGTCAGATTTGACCAAACAGATTTCCCGAGACTATGGTGTGCTGTTAGAAGGTCCCGGCCTTGCACTACGGTAAGATCCGTTTCGTATGAACTTAAAATTGTTTTTTGTGTTTAGCATTATCGTACTTCATAGGTAATTTACAGAAGCCTGGGTAGGGAATTTTTAGAACCCCAAACCCTTAATTTGTCTTTTATTGTAATAAGCATCAGTGGATACCTCCTGCGAGGGTTGGCAGTCTTTCAGAAATGACTGTGATATGTGTGCCCCTTGCGTCTCCCTGGGCCTGTTTCTGAAGAAGGATATCTTACCCTTTTAAAAAATATATATTTGTTTATTTTATTTGGCTGCACCAGGTCTTAGTGGCAGCACATGGGATCTAGTTCCTTGACCAGGGATTGAACCAGGGCCCCCTGCATTGGGGAATGCAGAGTCTTAGCCCCTGGACCACCACAGAAGTCTCCAGTACCACATCTTATGGTCACACTGCTTCACTCTTCCTGACCACGTGGGAGCCACTCCTCGCAGTGAAGCCATCAGACTGCTTAGAGATCGGGGGGCAGGGAGCAGAGGGGGCCGGCAAGGGTGGGAGTCAGTTTCCTGGTATGGTTGGTATCTTGTACAAGCGCTGGAACTGGACCAGAGTTTGAATTTAAGCTCAGCTGCTCAATAGCTGTGTATGACTTTGAGCAAGATATTTAACCTCTTTGAGTCCTTTTCTCCCCATAATTAAAATGAGAATGTACCTCCTGGGTTGGTGGTGAGGATTGAGTAAGGTGAGGCAGCTACAGAGTTTGTGCCACAGGTCCTTGTAGCTATTGTGAGCCCTGTCCCAGACCTTCCGCCTTCCTGGGTGGGACGAGAACCTAGGCATCATGATGGCTGCTGATGAAGGAGGGACAGGACAGAACTTGACCACCAGGACACAAGTGAGGATCCCACTTTGAAGGGCCTCACAGTTTTGTTGGGGGCTGGCTTGAACCTGCCCACCCTTGTACCTGATCTTCCGCCTGCTGGGGGTACCCTGGAATTTTGGCTCTGGAAACCACCTGGGAACTTGGGCCTTTTGACTCCGAGGAAATTACTGCCTTCCTTTAATAAATGGAAGCCTAGCTCTGACAGCGTTGGCGAGGGAAGGAGAAGAGTCCTGGTGTTTTCCTCCCAGAATCCCCTGTAGAGTCTCACAAACCTTTTGGTTACCTCCCTACTGGTTTTACTATTAGGACTGACAAAGGGAGAGGAGTCGAGTCTGGCTTGTAAGATAAGCCCTTCTTTCTGGAGACTGTGCTGTGGGCCCATCTCCAGCCCAGCTCTCCGTTTCCGCATCTACGCGGTGGACTCCAGCTTGGCTGCACCCAGAAGGAACATGTGCCAGGGCCCCTTAGCCTCAGAGCCTAAGTCCAGGCCCAGGGAGGGAGAACCACCTTTTTATCTTCTGACTTTGTTTTTAACTTGCCTTTTTCCTGAGTGATCAATGTTTGGGATGCCACACCCTTTCAAAGATGGACTGTTAGAAACCTCTTGAGTTTTATGACCTCTGCATAAGTCAGAGTATCACCCTCACCTGTATAGAAGATAAGCACAGACCCATGGGCGGTGGGTTAGCTCATTACATTGCTGCTAAGTGACTATGATGGGCTTGGACAATCTGTGGATCAAAATAAGAACTGTAAGGGATTGAAACACATCAAATATATTTAAATCCAAGATTCGAAGAATTCCAGGAATCCAGTTCATTATTTTGAAAACTTAATAATGGAAGAGTACTAAGCTCTCATTCTGTCTTTCTTATATAAACTGTACCTCAGGGTAGCCAAAAATAAAAGTGATGGGATTGTTTTCCTTTAGATTTCTGCTTTGCCTAGACTTAAGGCCAGTAAATTTTCCCATGGGATTTTCTCCCCGATATTCAATTCACTCATATGTATTTACAGAATACAGATAAAATACGTCTCTGTCCCTTCTCAATCATTTATGGTTTCTTGCCAAGATTTGATACAGCTGCCCAAAGAATGCTTACTGCATCACTAACGAGAAGTCTTTGCTCTGTGTAGTTCAGTGACCTTCAGATACTGTGAGACATCCCGGTCAAATCTGTGAATGTGAACACACTGCCTGTTTTCCGTGGTGGCCTAGTCCAGTTCTATCTTTGTTAAAGCATCTGTCATCAATAAGAGATGATAAGCTTTCTGTACAAGGAAAACCTGATTTTTAAGCACATGATAGAGTTTAATAAATGCTCTATCAAGGAGAATTAAAGGCAGCATAGAAGTAGAGTCTTTCTAGCTCTAGTGATGTTGATATTCTGATGAGGATGAATCTTTACGCAGCGGTCTCTTCATAATTGACCCCAATGGAGTCATCAAGCATCTGAGCGTTAATGATCTCCCAGTGGGCCGAAGCGTGGAAGAGACCCTCCGCTTGGTGAAGGCGTTCCAGTTTGTGGAAACCCATGGAGAAGTCTGCCCGGCCAACTGGACACCCGAGTCTCCTACAGTAGGTTTCCTTCCCAAAAGCAATGGGAGCCCAGCCAAGAGGGTCCCAGGTCCTCACTGCCTCAAGGGCTGCTGGCCTGGAATATCCACGTTGGAGCAAGGGTGGAGGTGGTATGCAAATGCGTGAAGCTGCTGCAGGTGGGGGTGGGACCAGGCCCCAGGAATGCTGTTCATGTCAGTTTCATCCATGTATTTTAAAGGAAACAGACCAATCTTTTAAAAGTTAAAGAACTGTAGGTTAAAAATTGGGGTCCTTCGGCTCCCTTTTGAGATCATGAAGTCACTTACAGTGAAATGTTTTTGTATTTTCAGATCAAGCCCCATCCAACTGCTTCCAGAGAATATTTTGAGAAGGTAAATCAGTAGACCGTCCTGTGCACACCTGCAGCTTCCCACACCAGAAAAGAACCACAGTGGGAACTCACTTGTAGCTTTTCAAAGATTAGTATTTATAGCAGGCAAAAAAAAAAAAAACCCAGTGATGCTTATATTCATAAATAGTATTACTCTAAATGTTTTGTTTTTGTAACGTTGGCCAAGGCTTTTAAAATGTTTTCAGTTACTAACGTCATGAGTCCAAGGCAAGGTGTGGATGGATGGCTAGTTTCTACAGAGTGTGTATGTAGTTCAGCTGTTTCTTGGATCATGTCTTCAATGGGAAAAGGAAACAGATCTTTTTCCTCAGCCTTACTTGAACCTTTGTGTATACCAGAGTAGTACGATAGGTATTGAAAACTTCTGATCAAGGGTCCTGAAATTTTCCTCTTGAATTTCTTTGTATTAAACTGAATTTTCTTTAAAGAACATAGTTTTAAGTTGTTAGTATTAGTGGCCTAATTAAACACTTGGCAATGAATGTATGGTTGAAGGAAATGTGAATCATGTTTTTTTAAAAAAAACACAGTGGCAAAGTGACTTAACTGATATGCATGTTCCCCATTCCTGAGATTTATAGTTTATATAGTTATTTTGCTTACTTTGTTAGCTGACTTAGTGTCTGCATACATTTCTAATATTGATTGGGTATAATTAGAAAGGATATTTATTGAATCCAGGGATTGCAATATGAATTTGAATCATTCATGCATTTGAATTATTATAATTATTTTCTTTCTTGAAGTGTTCCATGTAAAAAATATAATAAAAAATAAACATATTTTAAAATACTTGGATTTTTAACACCATTAATTCTTGCTTCGGCTTACTTATATTGTGGGGCTCTCTAGTTTTCCTTCTCTGATTATATCAACAGACATTTATTGAGCATTTAATTCGCTGGCTACAAAGATGAATAAGATGCTGGCTCCACATCCAGGAACTGGACAAAAGAAATATGGAAGCATTTATTCATTTTAATGGTTTCCCTAGTGGCTCAGATGGTAAAGAATCTGCCTATAATGTGGGAGACCTAGGTTCAGTCCCTGGGTTGGAAAGATCCCCTAGAGAAGGGAATGACTACGCACTCCAGTATTCTTGCCTGGAGAATTCCATGGGCCGAGGAGCCTGGCAGGCTACAGTCAAATCCTGGGAATGCCTACTATATTCTAGGTACTATTTTGGAGGCAGAATGAACAAAAAAGACATAACTCTTCCTTTTTGCACTTACATTGTAGAGGGAATAAACAATAACATTACATAAAATGTCTGGAAGGACAATTAAGTGGAACAAGGGACTAGAGCAGAGACGTGCAGGTATTTTAATAGGGTTTCAAGGAATCAATCTCTCCAGGTCTGTTTTCTCATGCAAAATGAGGACTATAATTGCACCTACCTTAGGGTTTTGGTGTCAAATAAGATAAAACATGTAGGAGGTGAGGGAGTTGCAGAGGTAAAAAGGTTCTAGGCAAAGCGAATGACAGGTGCAAAGGCCCTGAGGCAAGAGTGGACTTGGGGTGGGTGAAGAAGGACCATGTGACCGGACCTGTGAAGGAGGAGAATGGTAATGGGGAGCCCAGAGTGCTTTATGGGCAAGCTAAGGACTTCGGATTCTATTCTGAGTTGGGAAATGGCAGAAATGTTTTGAGAAGAGTTACATCATCTTGTTCTTAGAGGATCACTCTGGCTCCTTTGTTAAGACTAGACCCCATAACAGTGCAGAGAGGAAAGCAGGTCAGCTGGGCTGGATTTGTGACATACTTGGAGTAGAGCCGGCAGGATAATACAGATGTGCTAAATACTTGGGTGCAATAGATGCTTTCCGGGGAACTCTGAGGAGGGGGACCCCTTACCTGCCTCTGGGCATCAAGAAAGTCTTCCTGGAGGAGGAGACGAAGTCTTGGAGATACGAAAAAGTGACCTGTGGGAGCTGAGAGGGCACACGGGCCTGAAGAAAACCATGAACTACTCTCATATTCCAGGAGGGGAAGTCAAAGGGAGGGCAAAGGCCAACTGGCTGCAAGTGGTCCAGACTGAGCACGTCCTATGGACCCAGCACTGTTAGGGCTTTCACATGTCTTATCTCACTGGACCGACAACAAAAACACAACGGATAAAATTATTGTCATCATTTTACAGATGAGAAAGTAGCCTTGAAGATACTGACTTGACCAGGGTCACACAACCAAGTATTCCATGGCACCAGGTCCCTAACCTAAGACTCCTAAGGAGCCCCCTGAACACCCTCAACATCCAGCCTTCCACAAACACACATAACCCTCACACACCCCAGTGCTGCGGAAGTGGATGGAGGCAGAAGGAAGGCACATTTTCCTCCACAAGTGTCTCTACCTGCCCTCTTGCCTGGAAAATCCCATGGACGGAGGAGACTGGTAGGCTACCGTCCATGGGGTCGCAAAGAGTCGGACACGACTGAGCGACTTCACGTCACTTTACCTGTTCTCAAGTTCAACAGAGGAAACTGGATTTGCCCCAGAGCAAGGGGAAAGCCCTTGGGCAGAGACACTGCCTGGGAGGCAGGGCTAGGGAACCTAGAAGGGCTCCGGGGCTTGGTTTAATGCTCTCAAGTTGACTTCTGAAAATTCGAAAAAGAGGTACCACTGGGCCGCACAAATTATGTAGTCCTACCCTACATCCCGTGCAATCAAAGAGATTTCCGAGGGTAAAAAAACCTGTGCTCGAGACGGTCAGACGCTGCAGGAGTGCAGGGTGAGGCTGTGGAAGGTGCCAAGCGCCCCTGATCGGATCTTCGCTGTAGGTCCCGTGATATGGGGGTTACATAGGTGCCCCGTCTAGGCCTGGAGGCGGCCAGCCTACCTGAAAGTAAGGAACAAGGTTGGGAAGACCTGACCTATGAGGGAGGTGGGCTCCAGGCAACAGCAGGGGTGCAGGAACCCAGGAGCGGGAACAGAGCGCACGCGGTACTGAGGGGCCGAGGGCGCGCGGGCCTGGGAGCCGGGAGCCGGGATAGGGGACGCGCGCGCGCCCGGGGCGGGGCTCGCCGCCGGGCTCCTCCTCCCCGCCAGGCCCGGCAGCCGCGGCCTTTCCTGGTAGCTCTTAAGGTCCCAGGAAGAGGAGCCCGGAAGAGGAGGAAGAAGCGCCCGGAGGCCGGGCGGCTCCCAGGGTGCAGCGGCGCCGCCGCCCGCATGGAGCCCAACGTGCGCTTCTGGATCACCGAACGCCAAGTACGGCCCGGGCCCGGCGCAGCTGGGGGCGGGGAGGGCGCGGGCCGCGCGGCCTGGAGTCGCCGCTGGCCGCCGTGACCTTGAGCAGGCCACGTGGTCGCAGCACCCGCCTTCCCTTCTCAGACCCCGGGGAGGGGAAGGGAAAGCCAGGCTTGCAGGATGCCGACGGCCACAACGGTTAGCGTGCGTCGCCTCTGCCGCAGACTTGGCTAGGGAGGGTAACACAGTGTCACCCTGCAGATCGCACGAACCAGGAGTCACTCCCCACCCCTCAGGGGTCTGCTTCTGCTGCCCAGGCTATTGCTGAGCACCAGGTTGGAGAAGAACAAAAACAGGTCCTCCCCAGGAGTCTATAGGCTCAGCCACCGGACCGTGAGATTATGGGCTGCGGGAAGCCCCGCCTGCAGGCAGTGGCCCGGAGGCGCTGTCCAATAGAAATAGGATGGAGCCACGTGGGTAATTCCAAATTTTCTAGTAGTCACATTAAAAAAATATATATGACTTTTTACCTTGTAATTTTAATAATATATTGCATTTAGCCCAGTAGAAACAAAATATTAACATTTCAACATGTAATCGATATAAAAAATTATGAATGCGATTTCTTACATCCTTTTCTCTAGAAGTCTTTTGTGTATGGTTTCCACATACAGCACATCTCAAATTGGCCTGGCCACATGTGGTTAATTGGACAGCACGTTTCTAGAGTGTTCTCATTCATCCTTGACCTAGAGTAGAGCTTAGCTCTGTTCTCTTAGGTGGGAAAGTCAAGGACAAGGAACTCAAGTTGGCCTAGCAGGAAGTGAAAGTGAAGTCGCTCAGTCGTGTCCGACTCTTTGTGACCCCATGGACTGTAGCCAGGCTCCTCGCTCCATGCCATTTTCCTTCCCTAGGGGATCAAACCCAGGTCTCCTGCATTCCAAGCAGACACTTCAACCTCTGAGCCACCAGGGACTCCTAGCAGAGGCAGGTCTCCGGAGTCACTGCAAATTCTGTGGGCTTTGGGAAGCAAACCAAGCCTCCTTTCTCCATATGTGAACCAAACTGCCTTTATTCAGCCTTCACTGGAGAGTTCAGTTCTTTATGACTGGAGTTAAGCCTTATAACCAGGCTTTCCAGGTGACTCTGGTAGAGAATCCGCTGCAGTGCAGGAGACTCTGGTTCAATCCCCGGGTCGCAAAGATTCCCTGGAAGAGGAAATGGCAACCCACTCCAGTATTCTTGCCTGGAGAATCCCATGGACAGAGGAGCCTGGCAGGCTACAGTCCATAGGGTTGCAACGAGAT
The DNA here is from genome assembly GCF_014754425.2 of Oryx dammah. Taxonomy (NCBI): domain Eukaryota; kingdom Metazoa; phylum Chordata; class Mammalia; order Artiodactyla; family Bovidae; genus Oryx; species Oryx dammah. The sequence goes on along the minus strand of NW_024070198.1, from coordinate 38,161,896 downwards.
GGCATAGCACACACTCAAGCCTTATAATCACCCGAGGGGTGTGAAGAAACAGATTCTAAGACCTTTCTAGGCAGTGCTTCAAGGTGATATGTGGGGAGTGAACATTTGACTCTATTTGACTCTAAAGTCTGGGCTTTTAATCCTCAAGAGCAATTTGAAGTGAAGAGCACAGGCCATTGGGTCATTTCCTGGTTGGGCTTCCTTGAGTACATTCATGAGCCCTTGGAAGCTTCAGTGTCTTCACCTGCAAGATGGGGATGTTGTGAGGATTCTAGGAAATGCTGCAAAGAGAAGGCCCTATGAGGTTCTGAAAATAATGTTAACTGTTATTATTACCTGTTTTTGTTTTTCTGCTGCCATTAACCTCTCTGGTGCTCCTGCCCCTCTTAAGTCTTTTATTCAAAGATTTCTTCAGTGGACAGAATTGTTGGATCCTACGAATTTGGTCCTTTCAATTGTAAGTATTTTCTTGTTTTCAAAATAGTGAATTTCACGTTTTATTCTGAAATGTGAAGGTTGTATCTCCCTTTTCAAAGCAGTTGAAATAGCAGAATCCATGTATATTATCATGTTTTTACTCCTTGTGAATGAACTTGTGAGATTGGAAGTTTGCTACATAAGAACAGACATCCATTTAACAGGTAGTACCAAATCCTGGCTTCCTGGGTGAGTGACTCAGTGGTAGACAATCTGCCTGCAGTGTAGGAGACACAGGTTCAGTTCCTGGGTTTGGAAGATCCCCTGGAGAAGGAATTGGCAACCCACTCCAGTATTCTTGCCTAGGAAATCCCATGGTCAGAGGAGCCTGGAGGGCTACAGTCCGTGGGGCCACAAAAGAGTTGGACACAACTTATTAACTAAACAACAACCAACCAAACACTGGGCCTGGTGCTGGTGGTTTCAAAGGGAATCAAAACAAACCTCCCTGGTAATGGAAGAGAGACTAGCAAAGCTAGTCACAGACCTTGACCCAGGGCTCCAAGGGCAAGCTGTGGCAGGGAATTGGGGGAGGCTGTTAAAAGAAGGCTGGGAGGGAGAGAGGGTGGGCCAGGGAGAAGCTGTCGGGAAGACAGGACTGTAAGCAGAGGGGAGGGGGACAGGGGCCAGGTCACCCAGTTACTGGGTCTTTTAACTCAGGGGAACCAAACAGTTCTTGTGTGTCATTCAGACAAGAGGGATTTTTACTTAGCCATGTGATGAGTAACCAGAGGGACCCAGACTATGATCATGTCAGGTGATGACTCAATTGTCTAAGTGAAAGATGAGAGTTTGAACCAGGTGTGGCTGAGGGATGAAGAGGAAGAGAAACCCTTCATGAGAGACCAGCAATGACACTTTCAGCCAGATCCACAGGGACACTCCCATCTTTGTGCTCAAATAAATGTTCCCTGTCATTTTGTTCATAATAGAGAAAAATAAGAAACAAGCTGAATGCACATCAGTGGGGAAATAGAGAAATATAAAATGGTATATTCATGCAGTGGAATACTGAGAGTGTGGCTTCAGTCCCTGATCAAGAATTAAGATCCTGCAAGCCTCTTGGAGAAGTCAAAAAAAAAAAAAAAAAGAAATTAAAATCAGGTGTTAGTAAGCATGTGATTCTTAAATCTGTGGATAAATCTGAAGTTGAGATCATTGCTTGATTTCTTTATATCTAATTGTAGGAAAAAATAGAAAAATCGAGGCAACTGTTGTTAACAAATGAAGATGCATCCAGAGGTGACCTGGAGGACAAAAGGGTATGTTTCTTGTTCCCAGGTGTGCCTGGCTCAAGGCTGGGCTTGGCTGCATTCAGGTAATTCCAACTGCATGGTCTGAACTCAGGTGGGATTTTGTCATCATAAACACTACTCAGTTGGGTTAGCTTTTAAAATATAGTTAGGACTCCTTCTTTTAAGCTAGGTGAATATGAGATATGACTGTTAGGAACTAGTATTAAGGGGAAAAAAGCATAGGTTCCTCCTGTGCAACAGAGATTGGCAGTTGCAGTATCTGTTATGGGTGTTCTCTGTAGCTGACTCCTGAGCCCCATGGCAAATTCCAGAATTCTGGCAGGACTCTGAAGTCAAAATCTGCTCCCTGTTAGAAGCAGTGTTACGGGGTGGGGTTACAGCCCCTGCCCAAAGACTTAAGCCCAGTGTTTGTTATCTACCTTGCAGCAAATGGGGCTTTCCAGAGCCCACAAACATCAATCCCTTGAGGCAGCCTGCAGAAAGCTCACATGTTTAACTTGGTTTTTCTAAGAACTTGTTGGGGCCTCTGAACTGACACCTGGCTCTGTTACAGTGACTTGGCTAATGGCATGGTTTGCACACAGCCTGCTCCGCTCTGAGCCGGGGGAGGCTGGCTGTGTTCAGGGACTCCCCCAAGGGGCGAGTTAGATGTTGGCCTCTCCAAGGTCACAGACTTGGGGGGCTTTTTAATATTTTGGTCATTTTTGTGTGGCTCTTATTTTTGCTTCTTGTTAGTTCATTCATTTGATTTACTTGTTTTGATCTGCTCTGCCCCCACCTTGGTAGAAAACAGTTCACCCTCCACTCTCTGAAAGGGGGAGCAAAGGTGGTACCAGAAATGAAACTGGAGAGGAGCTATTTTGGCTGCCGAGCCACCTTTAAAAGCTATTTCTTGGTCTTTCTCTTTTTAGATACAAGAAGCTTGGAAGAGAAGTCTAGTAAGTTTCAGCCCCATCCTAATTTTTAGCCTAAAATTACAAAACTAAACATCAGACTCACCTTTGTGTTTACCCTTCTGAAGTCCACAGTGCATCCTGACAATAGCAGACTAATCCCTGGTCCTTTTCGACCTGCAGGTGAGTTGATTCTAATTTTCACAAGTGGTTTGTAACCTTTAGAAAACCTTGCCTCCCGCCAAGTCATGTGGTTGGTTCCCCTGGCAACTGGCCCCATCCTTCAATGTTTTCCCAAAGTCACCGTCTTGACATTATCTCAGGTATGGTTGAAAGGGGCTTGCTTTGAAGAATGAGAGGCACTTGGTCCAGTGGCTAAGACTCCATGCTCTCAACGCAGGGGGCCCAGGTTCAATCCTTGACCAGGGAACTAGATCCTGCGTGCCACAGCTAAGACCTGGTGCAGCCAAATAAATTAAAAAAAAAAAAAGAATAAGAGACACTCCTTTCACCTTTATCCCCCTTCTCACTTAGGAAATTTCAAGGGTTTTAGGATCCTGTGCCAGGAATAGGGATGAAGACCAAATACATATGTCTTATTATAAGTCACAGTGTCACTGATGGATTGGATTCACCTGGAAGGATGAAGAAAGACTGGCAACAAGTGACCGCTTACCCTCAATGAGAGAAAGCCTGGTCAGGTCTTCCTCTGCTGTGCTGGTTTTAAGTTTTGCCTTAGGCTGCTGCTAAGTCACTTCAGTTGTGTCCGATTCTGTGTGACCCACAGACGGCAACCCACCAGGCTCCCCCGTCCCTGGGATTCTCCAGGCAAGAACACTGGAGTGGGTTGCCATTTCCTTCTCCAATGCATGAAAGTGAAAAGTGAAAGTGAAGTTGCTCAGTCATGTTCGACTCTTAGCGACCCCATGGACTGCAGCCTACCAGGCTCCTCCGTCCATGGGATTTTCCAGGCAAGAGTACTGGAGTGGGGTGCCATTGCCTTCTCCAAGGTAGTTATTATTTTTATTAGAAAGAAAAGTGCATAAAAAATATCTTTGACTCCCGTGCCTGAGAAGAGGCTTCAGGGTGGGCGGTTTTCCACCCTCTCTGCCGTCACTGACCCTCTTGTCTTTTTCGCCAGCTCTCCTGCCTTTCACGGCGCCCACGGTGAGTAAGCTGCCCTTCAGGAGGACGTCCATCCTCCTAAGCTCTGGGACCCTGTCCTGTGACTGCCTGATGGATGGTTAGGACCTCTCACCTCTGACCCTTGTCCACACCCCACCCCTACTTATCCCCCCGGGCATCAGGGCCTGTTGAGGATACACAATGTCACAAGGTAACCCTTTCTTTGAGTACCTACCCCGTGCCAAGCGCTAAGGGGGAGGTTGATGAGTTAGGACATACTCTGTGGCACAGGCCCGTGTCACTTACTGGCTGTCACCTCCTCTCCCCAAGTCCCCCCCGCCAATCAGGCAGGCCCTCCCCTGGCACCCGGAATCACCCCAGTGAGGCTGTCCACCTTGGCTCTCATGAGGCCTGCTTACTAAGTGACAGCACTCCTCTGCCGCCTGCAAATTTAATTTAAAATAAATTAAAATGATGCTTCTCCGCCACCCTGCTCGATTGCATGTCTGGAGACAGGGACCACTGTGAGGCACCCCCCAGGCTCTCACTGCCCATGGGGGCCCATCCAACACCGCCTGTCCCCTGGCCACTTGCCCCCAGCATCCGCATCTTCTGCTTCTTGCCCCATTCTTGGGGACTGTTCTACGTCTCCCTGGGGGGATTCTGTGTACCACAAGCCTTCCCTCCCTGCCCCCAAGACACTCTCAGCTCTGCTTTCTTTTCTTTTTTTTTTTGTTGTTGTTAAATATTAGATTGATTTTTATTTTTATTAATTTTTATCAATGTCTTTATAGAACAAAATTGGCAATGCTACATTAGATTACCCATTTTTTCCCAGTTATATTTTTTAATATATATATTTATTTATTTATTTATTTTTTTTACTTTATTTTACTTTACAATACTGTATTGGTTTTGCCATACATTGACATGAATCCACCACGGGTGTATACAAGTTCCCAATCCTGAATCCCCCTCCCACCCTATATCATCTCTCTGGATCATCCCCATGCACCAGCCCCAAGCATCCTGTATCCTGTATCGAACATAGACTGGCACTTCGTTTCTTACATGATAGTATACATGTTTCAAAGCCATTCTCCCAAATCATCCCACCCTCTCCCTCTCCCTCAGAGTCCAAAAGTCCGTTCTATACATTTGTGTCTCTTTTGCTGTCTTGCATAAAGTGTCATCATTACCATCTTTCTAAATTCCGTATATATGTGTCAGTATACTGTATTGGTGTTTTTCTTTCTGGCTTACTTCACTCTGTATAATCGGCTCCAGTTTCATCCATCTCATTAGAACTGATTCAAATGTATTCTTTTTAATGGCTGAGTAATACTCCATTGTGTATATGCACCACAGCTTTCTTATCCATTCATCTGCTGATGCTGCTTTATTTTCTTTAATTGAAGTATACTTCATTTACAGTGTTTCAGGTTTACAGCAGAGTGATTCATTATATATGTATTCTTTTTCAGATTCTTTTCCATTGTAGGTTATTACAAGATCTTGGGTATAGTTCCCTGTACTACACAGTAGGTCCTTGTTTATTTTATATGTAGTAGTCTATATCTGCTTTACTTTCTTTACAGCTATTTCTGTCAATGCTCCCTGTGAAAAATCTGAAGTCCATGATTTTACCTCAGGTAGCAATTCCTTCTATTTCAGAATTATTGAATTTGTTGCACTTGAACCAAAATGTGACGTGTTCACCTCTGTCTTCCTATAGGCTTCCTTCTACACCTACAGTACAGTCTTCAACATCGTCAATGGAAATGCAAGCTATGTGAGTATTACGAAGCCCAGAGGCCATGCAGTTTCAGTCTTTCTTTTGGCGATTTTGTGTGTTTGTTGGAATTATCTTTCCTGGGTAAAACTGTGCTATTTGCTAAATATGAACCTTTGTTTTTCCCTAGGATCGTCGTGCACATGAGAGCTTATTACTAGGAGCAGGAGTGATTGTGTCTTCAACTTTTTTGGGCGTATGTATTTTTAAAATGTGTCAAATCTTTTACTCCTCAGAATCAAAATTTTATGTTCTAACTGAATTTAGCAAGTACGATTAAGACATAAAGAAGAAAATCAAAGTTACCTTTAATCCTATAACCCCCAAATTATGTGATTTTTTTTTCCTCTTAGTTTCTAGGCATGGAGTCAGTACTGTTATCTTTCTTAAAAAAATTAATTCAGGGGACTTCACTGGTGGTCCAGTGGTTAAGACTCTGAACTTCCACTGCAGGGGGTGGAGGTTTGATCCCTGGTCAGGGAACTAAAATCCCGTATGCAGTGCTATGTGACCAAAAAAAGAATGTCACGTTTGTAAACATGTTATACAAACTGTGTGTTGCTTTCAATGTCAGGATACTGTAATGAGTGAAAAGGTAGACTTCAGAGTCTGGTGAGCCTGGGTTCACATCTTGGCTCAAATCCTTAACATCTTAGTGACTCTGGACATGTTCCGTAGCCTAAGTCTCCAAGTGTTCCATGATCAGGGAGAACAGTTCAGTGTTGCAGGAATTAAAACAAGAGATATGAGGAAACACTTGCAGGGTCCTGCCCTGTAACAGGAACTAAGCTGACACTAGCTCTCTGCTGGTCCCATGCAATAATGATTTGTCTCTCTCATTTTCTAGTTATTCCCTCGTTTGCTCCAAGTAAGGCTTTCAATGAATAGCATTCTGAGCAGAAATGTCATTCCTGTCATCATTCTTGGTAAGCAGGAGCCTGCATCCATCTTCAGGGATACCCCGGTCCCTGGGTCTCACGGAAGCTGGTGAGAGCCACCATTTACAGCTTGCTGGTGCCCCCAGGTCCAGATGGGGATCTTTGGTTTGAGAAATTACGCTTTCTCTGTAGGTACCCCTTAAGTTGTCAAAGGATGAACACAAACCTGGAAACACAAATTACTTTTTATTTATTTATATTTACATAAATAAATATATGTTTATATTTATAATATTAATTATACTCCAATTAATATTTTATTATTTTTAAATTTTTTTATTGGAATATAATTGCTTTACAATGTTGTTAGTTTCTGCTGTATAGCAAAGTGAATCAGCTATATGTATGTGTGTGTATGTGTGTGTATACACATTTACGCTCCGTCTTGAACCTCCTTCCCACCGCCCCATCCCACCCCTCCAGGTCATCACAGAGCGCTGAGCTAAGCTCCTGTGCTGCACAGCAGCTTCCCACTAGTTCTCGGTTTTACACATGGTAGCATATGTACGGCAATCCCAGTCTCCCAGTTTATCCCCCCTCCCCACCCCTCTCTGATGTCCATTCTCTACGTCTCCATCTTTTTGTAAAGACTGTACAAGCCTTGTCTATATATTATTTCACTGAATCTTGACAACAACTTAGGGGCAGGTAATATTATCCCCATTTACAGATGAGGAGACTGAGGCAAGGGGCGGTTAGGGAGATTTTCTAGGGTTACACAAGGAGGAAGTAGTAGTCTTGGGGATTATCCAACCAGTGGTCTGACTCCAAGGGAGGGACAGAGATATCAACCAACTGTTTTAAATTTGCCAGCCTGCAAGTTCAGTAATTCACACTCAGCATTTGGGCTTGGAAATCAAAGCAGCTTGAAGAGTTGGCAGAATTAGGTCAGTGGTAAAATCTGGGAAATTATGTTATAGAAACTAGGTCAAGCCAGCTTGCAAAGAAGGCAGGCATATTTCAAGGGCCCCGGAGTTTTTCTGAGAATTCCGTCAAGGGTGTCCGGCCCTGGGGCTGGGTTGCAGTCAGGATCCAAGACTGAGAGGCCAGCAGTTCTGGCCCTGACTCTACAGCCCAGGAGAGAGCTGACCTCATATGTGTCAGTTGACCACCCATGGATCGGCAAAGCACACCCATCAGAGAAAGAGGCGTGACCTCGAAAACATGTCCCTTCACTGGACCCTCACTCATCCCTCTGTTTCCTTCTTTACGCCCACAGCCCAGCTCAGTGGGATGAATGTGATTGCCTCCCGAAGTTTGGAGCCCATGCGCGGGATCGAGGTCATGGACAAGGAAGGCAATGTCATAGGTTATTCCAGAAAAGCTGGGACAAAGGTAGGGGATACACGCCTTGGAGCTGTAAGCTGCCTGCCTGTGGGGCAAAGAATTTAATTGTCAGTCTGAGAGCTGGTAACAAATTCACATCTCCCTTCAGCCTTTTCTGACCTGTCTTTTCTCATGATGCTCAGAGAGAGTTTACATTTGCACTCTGATGTTTAAATGGTATCTGGGTTCTCCAGAGAAACAGAACCACTGGAATATCTGACCATCTATCAGTCATTTATATAAATACGTTAAGTGTGTGCTGTGCTAAGTCGCTTCAGTCGTGTCTGGCTCTTTTGGAACCCTATGGACTGTTGCCCACCAGACTCCTCTGTCTGTGGGATTCTCCGGGCAAGAATACTGGAGTCAGTTGCCACGCCCTCCTTTTCCAGAGGATCTTCCCGAGCCAGGGATTGAACCCACGTCTCCTCTGTCTCCTGCCTTAGCAGGCAGGTTCTTAACCACTAGCGCCACCTTCTCCAGCGGATCTTCCCAACCCAGGAATCGAACTGGGATCTCCTGCATTGCAGTTGGACTCTTTACCAGCTGAGCTACCAGAGAACCCAAATATATATCGAGATTTATTTTATTATTATTTCAATTTTTAGTATTTGGCTCTACTGGGTCTTAGTTGCGGCGAGCAGAAACTCTTAGTTGCAGCTTGTAGGATCTAGTTTCTTGACCAGGGATTGACCAAGACTGGGAGCACAGAGTCTTAGCCCTTGGACCACCAGGGAAGTCCCACCGCAGTCCAATTTTAGAACATTTTCATCACCCTGAAAATTTTGTCGGGTGCCCATTCCAGTCAGTCCCCCTCCCACCCCCAGCCCCAGGGAAACACTGATCTGCTTTATGTCTTCATTGTTTTACCTTTTCTAGAAGTTCCATGCAAGTGAATCACAGTATTTTTGTGTCTGGCCTCTTTGACTTTTGAGGTTCATCCATCTTTTAATGCACTGGTAGCGCGTGGCTTTTTATTGCCGAGTAGTCTTGCACTGTATGGCTATACCACGTCTTGCTTGTCTACTCCTCAGGCAATGGACATGTGGATTGTGTCCAATTTTTGGCTGTTGCCCCTGATGCCGCTCTGACCACTTGTGTACAACTCTGTGTGTGGATATGTGTTGGCATTTTTCTTCAACTGAATTTTAACTGCAGGGCATGGTGAGAAGCATGAGAGCAAATGCTTAATCCACAAGTTGTTCTTCAGCACCTCCCACCTCTCGGGCGCTCTGCTGGGCTCTGGAGACCCACCCCCTCACCGGTCAGCATCGCTTCTCTCCAGGGACTGGGAGGGAGCCTCAGGCCCTGCTAGCTACCCAGTTATCTAGCCCATCTTATTGAGAGGAGCTTCCTTGTTTGCAACACGGTCAATTTAGGGTGAAAGAAAGGTTTGATGATCTACTTTAAAAAGCTGATCTTCCTCTTAAGAATAAAGTGTCTGTGACCGTGCGTAAGCTTGATCATTCTTTCGTCACTTCCCTGTCACCGGAAGGGTTCTTTTCTTCAGCTAAAATTTCAGAAACTGCGTAACCAGCAATATCTGATTGTGATAGAGCACCTTTGGTCAGATTTCAGGAGCCTAGTCCATGCTGTTCTCCTTTGACTGGCTGTGTTGGGTACTCAGTTGCAGGCCATCTCGCGTCTCACAGTGTCTCCTCATGACTGGTGTCTGGTTTAGAATTTCCTCCCTTCCACACAAGACGAATGGAGAGAGGCTGGCCTTGCCCTGCTGACACCGAAACACACCAGGCTCAGCCACCACTCTTTTCTTCTTGGAGTCGAGTGACTTTATCTTGTAGTCCTGAAAGGTTATTTTTAAAAGCCACCCTCCTTGCAGCCCTCTGTTCTTGTCGGGGAAGGGCATTCCTGCAGGGGATCAGATGAGCTGAGCATTAGTGTCCTAGGCAGAAAACAGGCATGTGGGCCACAGCAGAGAAGCCTGGACAATGGGCTGTAGCCACAGGGTCACAGGAGGCCAGAAGTGCACAGAATAGATTGCAGGGGAGGGCAGAGTGGGCAGAGTGCCTGTCTATCTTGCACTGAGCATGTAGAGTTGTGTCTTACCCAGGGGTTGGGTTCTGACGTTCCAATGCAAGTGTCATCTATAGTCAAAATTTCCCTTGAACATCTCCAATGTTGCCCTTGAATACACCTGATTTTGTGCATGTAACCCCGTACTGTCAGTGATATGTTTAAAGGTTCAATATAGAGAGTAACGTATATTATAGAAAAGATGGCAACATGGTATAGACTATACGTACATGTTTATGCAAAATAAAATTTTATAACACACTGATCATCACACAAGCAAAAGATGGGTGCATGCAGGCAGACTCATGCATGTTACATGCAGACATGATGCCATGCCAGTGCACTCGGAGCTGGGCTTCCCCTACTGGAAGGAGTGGGATTAACTGGGGGCGGTTCAGGAGAGGAAGGTTGGTGTGCAGAGTCCTGGACTGAAAGAAAAACGTGGAGATGTCCTCAGTGGCAAATCAAGCTTTTCCAGCCAAGGGACTGCCACTTGGTTCTAAGTAAGGATTTGTCTGTCAGCTGCTTCTGCTTGTACTTAATGTTTTATTTGGGGTGGCTGGTGGGAGGGATGGAGACCATTGTGGAGTCAGGGATAGGTTAATCTCATCTCCGATCACCCCAGGCACCAACTCCAGGCATCTTCTGTACATGTGCAGGTCAAGCGCTGCTCCAGCTCTTTGCACGTGCAGAGAGGGGAGAATGGCAGCTTGCCAGTCTCTGTCGTGAGTTGCAAGATCCCTGGAAATCATCCCACTCCATGTGCTAAGCTGCTTTCTTTTCATTTCCTCTAGGCCGTTAAAGATACAGCAACATCCAGAGTTGTGCTGTTTGGGACCTCTGCGTTTATCCCTGAAGTCTTCGCATACTTTTTTAAAAGGTAAGAGGTATGCTTATATCCCTGGGAAGGAATAAACATGTTGACCATCAAAATTGTATAAAATTTGTCAAATACTGAACCTGATGAGCAGGATGGGAAGAAGGTGCTTTAGGAATCTTCCTTCTAAACAGTCTTCATCACCATTAAGATGGCAGGATTGATTTAGGGCAGGTCTGGAAATCCTGATGTGCACATTCCAACAAACCTGGACTCTCCCCCAGGCTGTCCTCAGTTACATCTACTCCTTGGGCGTGTCCCTGCACCTGCTAAGGCTCGATTCCTCATTTCTGTTGATAGAAAGATGAGTTTGGAGGATTTGTGGGTCCTGGAGAAGGGCCTGGCAACTCACCCCAGTATTCTTGCCTGGAGAATTCCAGGAACAGAAGAGCCTGGCAGGCTACAGTCCATGGGGTCACAGAGTCAGACATGACTGAGTGACTAATACTTTCGCTTTTTCACTTTTCTTTCCCAGCTCTCATGTGCTATGGATGTTACTCAAGTCTCTTTCCCGTCTTCGTTCCAAGCATGTGCTAAATTAGCTTAAGTGGCCCAGAATCAGTTGACTGCCATTCCTTTATTTATTCATTTTAATATTTATTCATTTGGCCGTGCCAGTTCTTACTTGTGGCATGCAGGATCTTTTGGCTGTGGCTTATGGATCTAATTCCTCAACCACGGATCAAACCTAGGCCCCCTGCATTAGGAGCATTGCATCTTAACCACTGGACAACCAGGGAAGTCCCTGCCATGGCCTGTTAGGAGGAAAGCCTAGGGTCAGCTAATGTGAGAGGCCCCACTTGCAGGAAGTAGCTTAGGACAGGAGGAGAGGCGCTGGTTTAGATACCAGGAACAGGGCGGGAGGAGTGGCCTGCGGCAGCGGATCAGGACTCTTGTGCAGGACAGTCCTCTCTTCTCCTTTCCCTCTGTGCATGGGCTTCCTCACGTTGACATGTGACTGTGGCCACCTCCCAGCTCGTATCCTTCAGTGTCCTTTTTTTTTTTTTTGGCCATACCCCACAGCATGTGGGACCTTAATTTCCCTACCAGGGATCAAACCCACAATCCCTGCATTGGAAGGTGGAGTACTGGAGTGGGTTGCCATGGCCTCCACCAGGGGATCTTCCCAACCCAAGGACTAAACCCATCTCTCATGTCTAACCTGTATTGGCAGGTGGATTCTTTAGCACTAGCGCCACCTGGGAGGCTCCTTAATTACTAGACCACTAGGGAAGTCCTCACAGTGTCTGGATGAGAGAGAAAAACACAGCAAACCTTGGGGGGTTGTGGGCAGGGATTGTCTTCCACGCAGTTCACAAACTCCTGGGAAAGGATTCTGTTGGTCCAGGAGGGGTCACCTGCCCGGTGCTGGCCCAGCCTGCTCTGTCTGAGCTGCTGAGCTAGGAAGCCTCTGCTTGGACCACACAAGGAGTGCATTTCAGGAAGCAGCAGTGTTCTGCCCAACTCTTACTTCCTGTGGTCGATCCAGCTGGGTGGGTGTGGGCACTTCTGCTGGGTTGGGTCCCCCTGCTCCTCTCTGGTTGACCTCAGTGTGGGGGATTCTGGGAAAGCTGGGATCTCGAGGTTCATCCTCCAAGGCCTGCACAGTGGTACCACATGCCTGATGGGGAGAGATGGTCTTCATTTCCAGGTGGGCCTTGGGGGTGCCTGGAAGGGACCTCGTCCCACACACATGACGGTATCCAAGGCAGACTGGCCGCAGTGGCCCTTCTGACTCAACCCTTTCATTTTTGCCTCTGAAAAACCTCAAGCCTCAGAAGGGGAAGGTGACTTACCGGAGGGCACAGGGTCTGTCAATGGCCGAGCCCCAGATGGACCCCAGGACCCCAGGTCTCTGACTTCCCAGGCTAGGCTTCTTGCACCTTCTTCCCACAGTCTCAGAGGTCAGGGTCAGAATGTCACAGTCCAGGGGAGGAGGGCGCAGGTCCTAGAATCTGACCTCTCACTTTTGAGAATTTGAAGATGTTAGACAAAGTCCTTACCCAGTCGGTGGCTGCATCCTCTTGTTGGTGTGAAGGAGATGATGATAACACAGACCTCATAGGGTTGGGGGATAGCAGTTGAGCAAATGCATATGAAGTGCTTGACCCGGGCCTGACGTGTAGAGAGCACTCCATCTGTGCAGCTGCTGGTATCACCCGTTGCAGGGTGATTAGGAATGGAGGCTGGGCCTGCGGCTGCTCACAAAACAATTTGCCTGCCATTTGAGCACAGGGCGGGCCTCTAAAAAAGCCCTGAAGGGACATCCCTGGTGGCCCAGTGGGTGAGTCCAGGCTTCCCTGGGAGGTGGCCTGGGTTCAATCCCAGGATGGGGAACTGAGACCCCGCATGCCGTGTGGTGAGACCAAAACAATAAATAAAAATTTAAGTAAGCCATCTTTGAAATTTTTTTAATTGAAAAGCCCTGGTACCTTTTTCTTACAGGACCCAGTTTTTCCTGCAGAACCCATGGACACTGTGGACGCTGAAGCTCTCTTGTACTATCCTCGTCATGGGACTGATGGTGCCAGCCTCCTTTAGTGTCTTCCCGCAGATTGGACGGGTAAGTGTCCCACTTCAACTTCCTCTAAAAAAAAAAAAAAAGTCTCTCTTCTCATTATCAGAGTGAGATAACTCATTCTCTGAAAATCAGGCCAAGTTTACAGAGGAATAAAACAAAATAACATCATTTACGCATAATCCCACCCTGCAGATGACTTGCACAGTTTTGGATTCTGTTTTTCTTAACTGTGTATCCGAAGTGTTTTTCTGGGACATTCAAAAAATAAAAACAAACAACTTTGAGATAGTTTAAAGCTTCATGAGATACTATATGACGCCCCATCCCATGGGACTTTCTGCAATGATGGAAACGTTGTGTATGTGTTATCAAGTATGTGTAGACCCTCATCACAGCTGGCTGTTGAGCACTGGAAACATGGCTAATATGACTGAGGGATTGAATTTTTAACCTAGTTGAATCTTAAATGCTCACATGCAGCCAGTAACACCTGTTCTGTGCGTGCTTAGTCATGTCCGACTCTTTGCAGCCCCAGGGACTGTAGCCCACCAGGCTTCTCTGTCTATGGGATTTCCCAGACAAGAATACTGGAGTGGGTTGCCATTTCCTACTCCAGGGGAATCTTCCTGACCCAAGGATCGAACCTGAGTCTGTCTCCTGCATTGGCAGGTAGATTCTTTACCACTTGGAATCTTTACCACTAGCGCCACCTGGGAAGCCCCTGCTGCTCTATAGAGCAGGATATATTATAATCTGTGATGAGTCAGACTGCCTGGACTCAGATTCCCAGCTCATCCATGACCCTGGTCAATCTGCTTAAACTCTGAGGCTTAGTTTCTATTAAAGACAGATGGAGGTCATAATACCTCTGCAAAGGCTTGTTGCTGATAGCAAGGACATTACTGATGTAGTAGGTACCGATTTCCGGCATTTCTTGGCTGAAATGCTTGTTGCTGTCACCATCACCACCCCCAACCCCCAACCCCCACCAAGCAAGACTTGGCAATTGCTGGACGTTTAAAATAACTTGTTGATCCAAGGTGGGCATCAGGTGGCTGAATGGTGGTCCTGTCCTGCCTGGGGTGGCTTGCAGATAGAGTATGGGGCTAAGAGAGGTTCTGCCAGAGCCCTGCCCAGGGTACCTCCTCAGACATTGTGTGAGCTGCAGCATTTGTTTATATTTGAAAATTTCCATAAGAAAGTGTTTAAGGGACTTTCCCGATGGTCTAGTAGTTAGGACTCTGAACTTGCAATGCAAGGAGCCCAGGCTCAGCCCTTGATCAGGGAGCTAAGATCCTGTAAGCCTCACAGTGTGTGGGATTTTAGTTCCCTGACCAGGGATTGAACCCAGGCCCTCAGCAGTGACTGCATTGGAGTCCTAACCACTGAACTGCCAGTGAATTCCAGGTTAATTTTTTTTTAGACATCACTGAAAAGCTTGGACTGAAACAGATGCTTTCTGAACTCTTTTTTTGCTACACTACATGGCTTGCAGGATCTTCTTTCCCCGACCAGGGATTGAACCCAGGGGCCCTTGGCAGTGAAAGCTCCAAATCCTAACGTCCTAACCACTAGAGCACTGGAAACTCCTGAAAAAAATTCTTTTTTAACTTCTAAGGCAAAATACCTGAATATGCATATTAAGAATTTAACTTTGTTTTTTTAGATACAGTGCAGTGAGCTTGAAAAGGAAATTCAGTCAGCAACCGAAGAAACAGAACTCTTCTATAACAGAGGGGTGTAGGTGTGCATTTTAGCTGCATTTGGTTGGTTCCTGCGTGAAAACCTTCCTCTAAGGTTTCAGTTTTAAGAACCCTGCCAGAAGTGTCCTGGAAACCCCAGAGGTGTCTGTGCCGACAGGATGGCTTATGATGACACGTGCCGAGACTGGTCCTGCCTCGGGTTAAACAGGCTTGGATGGAAGAAGAGAAACGGGGGCTGTCCTGTCTGAGCCACCACGTGCAGTTGCTAAAGGGATGTGTGCGTGATGTAAGATTCAGTTTTCTATTTGTTTGTCAGCCTGTGAAAGGATACTGTGAAATTACCAATAAACTTGTCTAGAGTTGAGTATTTGAAAACGAAGGAGAAAGGTCCATGCACCCAAGGCTCAGGCATTAAACTGCTAGCCCACTTCCAGGTAAAATGGTGGGGAGTGGGTGAAGGCCTTCCACCCCCAAAGCAATGGTGTTTCTCAGCTTACTCCTGTTTGGACAGCTGCTTAAAACCTTTGCCAGCTGCTACCCAGCTCCTTCTTTCTCCTCCCTGGCAGATGACTCATTCTCGCCCTCCATGGTGAAAGCCAAGGCTATCGGCCTCCTGGCACAAAGCCTGCTGTCCTCCGTCCACCCACGCCCAGCCTCCCCTCCTCCCTGCGTGATCAGCGGTGTCCTGGGCTTGGGCCTGACCAACCCTGCCTGTTTCCTCGGGGCCTGGCTCTGCAGCCTTCACTGCCCGCTCTGGCTCCAGCCTCCCTCCTCTGCTTCTCCCCAGGAGCATTTCAACTGCATGAGTCACCTGGCTCATGAAAAAACAAACACTCCTCTGTGTAGCCAAAGTTTTTCAAAGAGTTTCTGCCCTCAGTCTTTCCACCCCACCTTCCACTGCTAAGGCTGCTGTCATCCGTGCCCCCAGTGCTGTTGACACGGCCACTGCCCGCTGGGCAGGCCTGTCATGGGGCTGGCTCTCCCCTGAGCAACAGGCCCACGTCCAGCTGTCCCCTGCACTTTGCCATCCGGACATACATGTGGGAGCATCTCTCCCTCCCAGTCTCAGGAAATGGCACTGCCGCTTACCGGCTTAGTCAGGACCACTGGCATCACCCTGTACTCCCCTCCTCCCCCCACCCCGTAGACTCAGCAGCCAACAGTGTTAAGCCGCTAGAACTCAGCCCCCTTCTGCCACCACCATGGCTCAGTCCAACAGCATCCCCTGCTGGTACTGCTCATCAATCCATTTCTAGCCTGCTCTTCTAAACCACACCTGCTTAAAAGCCTCAAATGGCTTCCCAGTACACCAGGATCAAGTCCAAATTCCTTGCCACGGCAGGTAGAAGACTGCCACTCCCGCTCCTCCCTCTGGACTGACGTCCATCAGTGTCTCTGAGCCTTCCCATACACTGCTCCCTGTGCTCCAGGTTAACCTCGCCCTGGCCTTCAAGTCTGACTTGGACGTCAATCACCTCCCTCCAGGGAGCTTTCCAGGATTCACAGGACTGAATTAGGTGCCCCATCCAGTGTGCTCAATGGCACCCCACTCCAGTACTCTTGCCTGGAAAATCACATGGACGGAGGAGCCTGGTAGGCTGCAGTCCATGGGGTTGCTAAGAGTCGGACACAGCTGAGCGAATTCACTTTCACTTTTCACTTTCATGCATTGGAGAAGGAAATGGCAACCCACTCCAGTGTTCTTGCCTGGAGAATCCCAGGGACGGGGGAGCCTGGTGGGCTGCTGTCCATGGGGTCGCACAGAGTCGGAAATGACTGAAGCGACTTAGCAGCAACTTAGCAGCAGCCAGTGTGCTCCCATAGCGCTCATGTCTCGCTTAGCACTTGCCACACAGCCATGCCATGGCCTGATTGCTGACCCTATGCCCCCACAGACAGTGCATCTTGAGAGTAAGAACTATTGTCGTGGGCATCAAGGAAGCCCCAGGATACGATACACAGGGCACAGTGTAGAGTAGGCACCCACGTTTGTGTACTGGGTGGAGGATGTTTCTAACACACCCTGCCCCAAGTCATCTCAGAGCACACCTGTGGGGCTTCCCTGGGGGTCCAGTGGTTAAGAACCTGCCTTGCAATGCCAGGGACACCGGTTTGATCTCTGGTCTGGGAAGATCCCACAGGTTGTGAAGCAACTAAGCCCGTGCCATGCAACTACTGAGCCTGTGCTCTCGAGCCCGGAAGCTGAAACCACTGAAGCCTGTGAGCCCTACAAGCCCATGCTCCACAAGAAGAAGTCCCCGAAGTGAGAAGCCCTCATGCTGCAGTGGAGAGTAGCCACCGCTCACCGCAACTAGAGAAAGCCTGCGTGCAGGGATGAAGACTCACCACAGCCGAAAAAATACATCTTAAAAAAAAACAATGCACCTGGGGCTTTCAGTTTTCCCTAGGCCACAATGACAGTTATCTCCAAATTTGGTAAAAGGTGTTTCACCACAGCCTAAAAGGACAAAACCAGTCAAAATGATCTACCAGTCAGCTCCACATAGCCACAAGTTTCTCCTAAACAAAATGACAAACGTGCAAAGGCTCCAAGTGAAGATTTAGCCACTGATTGATGATACAGTAATAATGGGAGGACATCTTTTCAAACCTGACACTTGGACCTTCCAGTCAGCCCCAGGAAGGGAGCGTGGAGGAGGACCAGGTAAGGAACGAAGGGCCGAGGCAAGGGTGGGAGGAGCCAGACTGCTTGAACATTCCTGTAAATCTTCGGATAATCCCCAGAGGGTCCGCATTTGACAGAGAGGGTTTTTTCTTTCGTTTGGTTGGAGTGGGGAGAAAGGGCACAATTTATGCCTAAAAGTGCTGAATATCAAAATATTTCACTTTATTTCTGTATCATAAATTTGTCATTTCAACAACTTTGATCATGAGCAAATACAGTAATATATAAAAAAAAATGAGGGTGAAAAAGATGTTATATTCATTTTCATAAAGTGCAGATTTAATTTTCAATTGTTTGCCCCAGTAGACATCACTTCACTTCAAATCCTCCCCTGACACCAACCAAGAAGGGGCTGTTTAAAAATTTTTTCCCTTAACAAATGTCTATCACCCAGGATAAATGAAAGATCCAATAAAGACAAGTTTTTCTGCAAACATTTTTCTGGTTAAGATTTTTGAGGACAAGAGTACTGAGTGAAAAAAATAACCTGTCATAATTAATATGAATACATATAACAAGAACGTAATTTTGACCCCCATGCTTATTTTGCAATTTTTAGGTCTCCAATTATGAAAAAGGTACCTAACTAAACGAGAATGGATACCTTCATATGTGGCCAAATTATTTTTACTGACGTTGTTTGAAGACATTCTCTGGTTTTGGCCTTTACAAGAAGTTAATTCTCACACTCCCTCACCAATTATATAAGGTTGCTGTTTCAGTCAGACAGACATTTATATTCAAAATGGGCTGCTTCTCTTATGCTACTACATAAGGACTGGCCTCTTTTTTCAAAAGAATATTGCTGGCAACTAGGTTAATTAAAGAGTACTCATGGCTTAAATTTGCCAAATGCTTACCTCTGCAACAGTATAAATATGGATTATTAAAGTTGTCTACTCAAGTATAAAATCTAGGCAAAACCCTTGTAATATAGGCAAAATATTCAAAGGCTAAGAAAAAAAATTTTCTTTTACAAGAAAGTGCAACTGCAGGGTCTTTTGAATGATCTTCTAGACGGTTCTGCAGAGAACTTAGTAGTTTGGCTCAGAAAGTGGAGTTCCTCATGAGGAATTAAAGTTCTTCCTAGAAGAATTCAAAGCAAAATTTCAGGCAGCTTTCTGAAAATAAATCGTTAGTTTGTGGTTACACAATGAGAGAAACTGGAACTTGCAATAATGAAGGCCTTCAGATTTGCTGCGATTTGCAGGAGAACTTGACAGAGCTGCTCTGCTCTTACCCCAGGATGACGGGCTTTTATAAAGTTACATAGATAGGTGGTTACAGCACTTTGTAAACATTGAGAGTAGGCATGAAATTAATCAGATAGGAAATCAGAAGTGTTTTCATGTGTGTTTCAGTGCTTTTTCAGGTCAAATTACAATGCTTTCAAATAAAACATTAAAAATATAACATTTTCTTGGTTATTTCCAGTATTTTACATAGTTAATGGATAATCATGGTGCTAGGGCTTTAGATCAGTCATCAGTGATACATTCTGTTCCACCGTCAGATTTTCAGCATTTGCTCCGCGGCTGCTAGATGGTAGAGGAAGTTTTCTGTGGCTGGTGGAAATCGTCTTTGCTTTAGTGCCTCATAATTGAGCACTCGCTTTTCTCCATCATCCGAAACTTCTGAAAATGGAGCCAGGTTGGTGAAGATTTCTTTTGTTTTTAGGGAGATATCCTTTAATAGAATAGGAAAATATATAGTACACTAGTGTCCAAAAATTTGAATAGCTCTCCAGAAATTTTCCTGCTATTTTTTAAGTTTATCAGACTAATTTTATTTATAAATTATAAAAAATGCAACAAATTTAAAACAACAAAAAATAAATGTCACGGCTAACTTTGCGCAGCAGCGGTGTTGGGAGTGGGGGGAATATTTTAACCTTTTTTTTTTTTTTTTAAAGTGCACAACTCAGTGGCGTTTTAAGTACTTTCATCATGTTGTGCAGCCATCACCACTACCCATTCCCAGAACTTTTTCATCATCCTAAACCAAAACTCTGTACACATTAAACAGTAACCCCCCACCAGCCCCCCTAGACCCTGGCAATCACCATTGTACTTTCTGCCTCTATGAACTTGCCTATTCTATTAATAGGTACTAGTGGAATCAAAACATCTGTCCTTTCGTGACTGGCGTATTTCACTCAGCATACTGTTTTCAAGGCTCATGCATGCTGTAGCCCACATCAGTGCTTCATTCTAAGGCTGAATAACATTCCACCATATGTGCACACTACTTGTTGTTTACCTATCCGTCCGCTGATGAACATCTAGGCTGTTTTTACCTTTTGGCCATTGTGAATAACGCTACTATGGACACGGGTACATAAATATCTATTTGAGTTCCTGTTTTCAATTTTTAATATAGAATTACCAAATCTATATTAATGCTGTGTTTGGCTCTTTGAGGAATCTGCTATTGTTTTTAGAACAAATCTCTTCCCAGAGTCCCCTCCTGCCTGGGATGAGCAGCCCAGCACCCGCCATACAGGCTTTCCTTCCCCTTCACCGACTGACGTTCCCTTTGGGACACTGAGTGAGGACTCAGCAGGGCTCGCATTAAAGTCATGTCTCTTTCCTGGTTTGCTGGTATCATTAATTCATTCAGACATTTTTGAATTCTGAATACATACCAGGCACTATGTCATACATTATACTGAACCGTCTATGGATCACTTTTCGTTCATGAAAAACACTGTAATTCAAAACTCAAATTTACACATTTCACCAACACTGTTTTCACTCTAATGTTGACGGTGGAATGGGTGGGTAGTGACCCTCTGTCCAGTAGGACAGTCATAAGAATCTGGGTTCTCAGGACAAAACCCGCCCACCCTTCCTGGCCATGGCTGGATGGGCCACCAGCACTGAGAGAAAAGCGTTGCTGGCAAGTGCCCACCAAACCTGCGGCCCTGCCCGCCCCTCGGTGGCTACAGCTTTCACAACAACTGCCTGATGTGGGCACCAGCCCCCTGTATCTGTCTCTCCCTGGAGCCTGGTGACCGACTGGCTCATCTTCATCGGGCCCATCCTGAAGACCTCCTCTGAGCAGCTGCCCATGGGCCACTCCATTCACTTCACTACGTGGGCAGCAGATAACCTGCCGCTGCCAAGCGGGACTTTTCGGGACCCCGTCGGTGGGAAGATGAAGGCATTACCTGTATTACTTGGCTGTCTGACTTCTCTGGATCTTCTGCCGACTGGACAATTAACTGACCGATTTCTTTATGCAGTTTGCCCATTGTCATAGCCTCTGGTGAGATCAAGAAGAATATGTTATGTGAATGTTTAGACATTTACAAAATGAAAAATAATCATCTACATGGCAACCCGAATGACTGTACAGAGAAACAACTGACAAGCCCCCACATCTCCATCCTGTTACTACACACAGATGAGATGGTTGGATGGCATCACTGACTCAATGGACATGAGTTTGAGTAGGCTCCGGGAGTTGGTGATGGACAGGGAGGCCTGCTGTGCTGCAGTCCACAGGGTCGCAAAGAGTCGGACATGACTAAGCGACTGAACCGAACTGACTACACACAAATACGACGACACAACAGAAGGCAAGGCACGATCATGATTTATATACTTCATGTCCAAAGTAAAAATACACCAATGCCAGACCAAAATTCTGATAAGAACTTTTTCTTTCTAGACAAAAACCTAATGAAAACTGACTACGTGTAGGTTGTGATTGTAAGCCAAGAGCCTGACTTTCCTGGCCACGTCTTCACAGTTGGGAATTCACGTTTATATTTCTGGCAAGAATATTGTGAAAGCAGTGCTTCCTGTCAGTTCTGCAGAAGCATCTCAACAATCACGGTGTAAAGGCCCTTAGGAATGAGCCAAGGCAGCAACCTAAGTTACAGTAATTATGGGCTGACCAAAAAGTTCGTTCAGGTTTTTCTGTAACGAACTTTTTAGCCAACCCAGTATCTACATTGCTATCTTCTGCAGCAAGGTTAACAGAGATTTCTGTTTAACACTTGAGAGGGACAGACTCCACAGGGATGAGCCCATTTCATTGACTCAGAGCAGCAGGGCACAGCAAGGAGCAGCCACGCTTTCCGGTCCTAACGCTTCAGCAGTTTCAGTGGCCCTGGCCACAGCTAGATTTCTACCACTCCAGCTTTACAAAGGGCAACATCTCCTAAAGACCTGATACTATATTTTGAATTTTTCACCATGAATATGTATTATGCTTATAATTTCCAAGTGAATTAAGAGAAAACAAGTTTTAGTTCTATTAATTGGAGGTTGCTAGATAAAGCCTCACATAATCAGAATCTAGCTAACAAATATCCCTCACTGGCTAGCATTCAGCTGCTCCCAATTTTAGGAGAAAGATAAAATGACAACACAAAAGTTACCAGTAATTCTCATCTAAAACCAAGACTTCACAATGTCCTGGGCTCAAAATGTGTAAAACGCAAACCTTTTCTACTTTATGCAGCTGTAATTTAGGATGATTTACAGTTTCCAGAAGTGACCCTATGACACTAGAGCACCCTGTCTTAGTCTTTAGCCTCCAAGAATATTCATTCCCTGGCGTTTACTGAGACATTGTTCAAAAAAATTTTCCACACAGGAGTCATATTCAACCCTTGCATAGTAAAAGATGGCTGCACACTCTTTGATACTTTGTCCTTCATGAGGTGGAGTCTAAATTCTTTTCCCTTAATGACCTGCTTAAACAAACAGAACACAGAGAAGTGACAGTATGTGACTTCCCAGACTAGGTTGCAGAAGACACTGTGGCCCCGTTTTGAATTACTGTGGGGGTGACCAACAGTCGCATGCTGAGAACACTCAAGCTGTGCTAGGGAAGGGCCCCTGTGGTGAGGCCGCCTGTCCACAGCCGTGTGAGCAGGCTTGGAAAGGGATCCTCTTCGCCCCAGCTGAGCTTTCATTTGACTGCAGCCCTGGCAACATCTTGATTAAAACCTCATGAGAGACCCTGAGCCAGAACCTCCTAGCTAAGTCCCTCCTAAATTCTTGCCCACCAAAACTTTGAGATAATAAGTATTTGGTGTTTTACATCACAATGTTTAGCAGTCATCTGTTATGCAGCAATAGATAACAAATACACTTTGTTTAAACAGAAAAGTGGAGAAACAAGAGGAACAGACCATTGATCTTACTAATATATATATACCATACAGCATAAGCACTCACACGTATCCTTAACCATTAGGTCTACTAGAATGAGTGCTGTGTTCTAGACATGGAAAAATCCATCCAGCACAACAGGTGAGTACTTAGTATTTAAACAATAAGAATCAGCCTAAAAAATACAACTGTTTTTGGCGTATATCCAGTGTCAACAACAGAGAACAGAGAACTAACCTTTTGCAAGCGGGGCAATGGTGATCTCACTGTCTGCCAGATTCACAAACACATCGTACAGGTCTGATCTATTGCTCACCTCCAAGTCCACAAATCCAGCGATATAACCTGTGTTACAGGGAGGACCAGCATTACTGGAGAAGGAGGAAATCACACTGTGAACATACCAAAACGGGAGTGAGTCTAAGAGCTCATCAGCTTCTTTTCTTCTCTGCGTTACTTATCCAGGGCATTTAAGCTGTATCCGTGGTATTTCTTAAGGTGACATTATTGCCAACTGTCTGAAGAAACTCACACCCCCCTCAGAATGTCCCCAAATTAGATTTTATGTCAAGGAAGAAGGCTGAAGTAAAGCATCAGCTTTTTAGTTGTCGCTATTTGGGTCAAGAATGACAGAGGAGGGAATTCCCTGGTGGTCCAGTGGTTAGGACTTGGTGCTTTCACTGCTGGGTCCCGGGTTCAATCCTTGGTTGGAGAACTAAGATCCCACAGGTCTTTATCTGTGCGGCCAAATAAAAAATAAAGTCTTTAAAAGAGAATGACAGAGAAAACAGCGTGTAGCAAGGATCCTCTTGACCACTGTCCCCTCCCAGGTCTCTGTCGCCAAGAAGTCACAGCCAAACACTCAGGTTCCTCAGGGATAGCATGGAAGAAACAGCATCATCGTCACCAACTTTAGATCAGATACAATAAACACTAGAGGAACCAAAGCAACTCAAGAATCAGCAGACTGGACTTCCCTGGTGGTCCAGCGGTTAGGAATCCACCTGCCAGTGTAAGGGACATGGGTTTGACCCCTACTCCAGCAAGAATCCACATGCCGTGGGACAACTAAGCCCGTGGGCCGCAACAACTAAAGCCTGTGTGCCCCAGAGCCCATGAGCCTCAACAAGAGCAGCCACCGCAATGAGAAGCCTGCGCACTGCAACTGGAGAGCAAGCCCCACTTGCTGCAACTAGGGAAAGCCTGGGTGCAGCAGCAAAGATCCAGTACAGCCAAAAATAAATAAGTAAAAAGGAGTCAGCAGACTTTTGGAACTGGTGTTAAAGGTTCCCTGACTTTAGATTTCACAGATCAATACAATGAAAATAAATTGGTTTTTTTGGACCAATTTTACTTTACCAAGTGAGGACATTTAAAAAACAACAGCAGTAACAAAAGCAAAAACCTACCATAGAGCATCATGGGGTGCTCAAAGATTCCCTCAGGTATAAGAAAATGTGATATATGATGACCAAAATCATGTATCAAATATGATTCATAAAACCATGATTTATATGATATATAAAATCATATATCAAATATTAAAAAAAAAGATACTGCAGATTGCTAGAGAGAGAGGACACTATTCAGCAAGTGTTCCTGAGCCAAGTTGCTATCCAGATGGAAAAAACTGAAATAGTGAAACTCACATCCTACCTACAAAAATAGTAATTACAGGTAGATAAAAGGCTTAAACGGGGAAGAAAAAACTTTATAAATTTTTACAAGAAAATATAGGAGAATATCTTTCTGCCATTGGGATAGAAATTTTCTTAAACAAAATATAAAAGATAAAATCATAAGTCTAAAAACATCCCAACACATTAAGATTTCTATTCATCAAAAGATACCATGAGGGGAGACTTCCCTGGCGCTCCAGTGGCTAAGTCTATGCTTCTACTGCAGGGGGTATAGGTTCAATCCCTGCTCAGAGAACTAAGATCCCACAAGTCTTGAAACATGCCCCACTCCATAAAAAGGAAAATGAAAATGGTGGTAACTTTTAGGTGATTTTGTGTATTTTATCCATTTCTTTTAATTTTATAATTTTTATTAGAGTATAGTTGATTTACAACATTTTATTAGTTTCAGGTGTACAAATTTTTTTAATTAAAAAACTTTTTAAGGGAAAAAACAACTGGCTGCATTTACCAAAGAAATACTAAATAATCAACATTCCCCTTGCTATGTTGTGCTTAGTCGCTCAGTCGCGTCCAACTCTTCGCAACCCCATGGAGTGAAGCCCGCCAGGCTCCTTGGTCCATGGGGATTCTCTAGGCCAGAATACTAGAGTGGGTTGCCAGGCCTTCCTCCAGGGAATCTTCCCAACCCAGGGATTGAAGCTAGGTCTCCCACGTTGCAGGCAGATTTTTACTATCTGATCTACCAGGAAAGGGCAACATGCCCCTTAGAAATGCTCTAAAATTAAAACAAAACAAAATCCTCCCCCAAACAAAACACAGCCCTGGTTAAAGCTGAGCTTCTCCTCCCCTGGGAGCCTGCTGCCTACCTGGGCACATCTGTAGGGCTTCCAGTTCATCGGCATCCAGGTGCACGTAGGAGTGAAGTATGGTCCAGTCCTGTCGATGCCATACCAGGGCAGGCAGACTCCTGGGGAATCAAAGTGAGAACACAGATGGTTGCCAGCCCACCCCTGGGACTCTGCCCATCCTGTTCCCTCTTCTTCTGGGGGAGGAAACTGGCTTCCAGATGCAGAAGGAGAACAAACGCTCACTGTGCCAACACCTCAAGGCTTCAAAGTAAAGTAACGCAGCGTTTTGCTGTTGTTTAGTTGCTCAGTTGTGTCCGACTCTTTGTGACCCTGTGGACTGTAGCCCATCAGGCTCCTCTGTCCATGGGATTTCCCAGGCGAGAAAACTGGAATGTTGCCGTTTCCTTCTCCAGGGGATCTTCCTGAGCCAGGGATCAAACTCCCGAGTCTCCTGTATTGGCAAGTGGATTCTTTACCACTGAACCACCAGGGAAGCCCAAGTGTTTTAAACATGACTTTTTGGGTCCGATAAGCTACAAAAAACTGAAGGAATTAGTTTCAACAGATCTCCATGGTGGAAAGAAAGTGAAAGTCAAGTCGTTCAGTCATGTCCGATTCTTTGCGACCCCATGGCTCACCAGGCTCCTCCATCCATGGGATTCTCTAGGCAAGAACATTGGAGTGGGTTGCCATTTCCTTCTCCAGGGGATCTTCCCCACCCAGGGATCGAACCTGGGTCTCCTGTGTTGTAGGCAGACGCTTTATCGTCTGAGCCGAAAGGAATGATGCTTTTAAAGTGTTCCCCCATGGTCCAGTGATTAAGACTCTGCCTTCCACTGCAGGGGGTGCAGGTTCCATCCCTGCTTAGGGAGCATCCCACATGCCTCACAGGGCAGCCAAAACAACAGTAATAATGAAGTGCTCTTCCCAATGCCCCACTCTGCAGGCTGCCACAGAAGTGGTCTGGGGGTAAAATCCAAAGTGGGCCCTGCAAGCAAGGAATTTTTTTGAAGCCTCCCATTTCATATTTAAAATTCCAGCCAAACTTGCAAACTACTTTGTGTCTGTTTTTATACGAAAATAAGTTTTCTTAAAAAACTTCCAGTGAGACAGCTACTTCATTCAGGAAGAAGTATGCATTGAATGCACCTGTGGTTTTGTGAACCCTCTGGTGGCCTACTAGACATCTCAGAAACTGAGGACACTCAGGTTTGCATAAATGTAGAGGAAGAGGGAAAATGGGTGGAAAAACACAGAATTTGGGAGTGAGAGCAGGATAACAATTCTGGTCCCATTACTGTGACCTAAGGCAATCACCATCCTAACAACCATAATCATTTCTAGAGTGCACACTATGTGCAAGGCACATGCTGAGCATGTTACACAAATTATTTCCAATCCTGAAACCAAACTTATGAGGTAGGTATTACCAGCTTCATTTCACAGATAAAGAAACTGAGGTGTAGAAACATTATATATCCTTTACGTGGTCACAAGGCTAAGAAGTTGTCTCCCAGGACTTTACCCCAGGTCTTTCTGCCCAGCAAGCCTTTTTTCTTCTCAGTATCTAACCACTTAGCCTCGATCTGCTTATCTATAAACAGGGCAGTCACACTTCCTCCCAGGGTTCTTCTTGTGAGTAAGTCTAATACATCCAAGTGACTTACACAATGCCTCACATACAGTGAATAGCATAAATGCTAGCTCCTCTGCTTTTACAAAAGAATCTAAGAACAAATCTAAGTTAGATTTGGCAAAGAAAACAAAACAAATCTATATTTACTATATAAATAAGAGTCTGGGATAAAACAGAATGGAAGAACAACTTGCCAAAAACAGGGGTCAGGCAACTATGGCCCATGAGTGCACCGCCCTTCTTTGCACGCAAGGTTTCACCGGAACATAGCCATGCTCATTCATCTACGCATGGGCTGTCCATGGCTGTTTTTATGCAACCTATGGCAGGTGAGTAATTGGGACAGAAAGTATATGGCTACAAGGCTGATATCTACTCTCTGGCAAGAGAATGTGTGCAAACTTCCTGCTCCAAAATATTCACATTTCAAAATTTAAAGAAGAATCTGTTCAAACTCAGTGACCTTGAATACGAAATCTAAACCAAAGTGGCATTTCACCCCTAAGCTAACACATCTTATTTATTCCAACGTGCAAAGCAACAGACCCCACAGTGACACAGAGGACCCCAAAGTGGCTGCCAACAAAGTTTACACTTGTTAATGATAAGAGATCATACCTGGTAAACTCCTGGACAGCTTCTATTTTGGGATGATAGACGACAATTCTTTTCTTTAGCATCAGTGCTGTGTGTAAGATAACAGTTTCCATTCCAAATTGAGATACAATGTCTTAAAACAAAAAAACAATTGTGAGTGCATTAAACATTATATAAGGAAATCAAGTTTTTATCAGAAATAATTCTTATCACATGAACGCATAATTATTTTCAATACAGATAATAAATTTCGGTAAATGTTATAAGTACAGAAGCACCTTAGTTGGTGGATGGTCGTATCACTCTGTACATCTGCTCCCCAGGATGGGTGCTACAGGAGCTATACCCACTCCCACGAGGGACTGGATGGCTGGGTGCAGAGGTGAAGCCAGATTCACAAGAAAAGGGAATTATATGAAGGGAATCAACATCTTTGGGGTCGTGAAAGCTTAAGTTTAAGAAAAAAGGTTCACTGACCCCCCAAACCTACATACACATCACTGCACAAGTCCTTGTGAGAGACAGCTGGACAAACACCTAACACCTCAACAGGGATGCTTAGAAACCAGACGAAACAGTGGGATCAGGGATGAGAATAAAGGCCAGCACCACCCGCGGAATCCTTTCTTTCCTTGTTTAAGGACACAAACTCTTGGCTCAGCTCCAGGCTGGACTTTCCAGCGAGGGAAAAGAGGCAGGGAGTTAGACTGGGAACCGGGGCAAGGGCTTTAGCTCCGCTGGAGGAAGAGGTCACTGCTAAGATCTAAGGAAAGGAAAACGATGCAAGTCAGTGGAGACTTCAACCTGCAAACTTCAGCATGCAGATCGAAGAACTCTCTATAGACAGTTGGAATCATATGGAAAGAAACACCACACAAGTCTGCATTCCTGACAGAGTTCTAACCACATAAGGAAATGGAGAACTACCTTCCCGCACAGGAAACAAATATCATGTAGATGAAAACATGTGGAAAGAGGAAATAACACTCTAACGTGAGACTGTCCTTGGCCTGGGGTTTTGTTATTGTTGGGATAGGTTTTTGTTTCTTTTTTGCATTTTTTTTTTTTTTTACCTTTGATGGAACCTGCAAGGTATGCCTTTCGGGTATCAAAGTCCTTGCTAAGGAAAGAGCCATTTTCTTCACTCTGGCATATCCCCTTCGTGAGAACCGCGATGTAACTCTCCATCATCTTAACTGGACTCCCATGCTTCAGGTACATTCTATGAGAAAGGACAAAAAAGCAAGCGTGCTTCTAGTTAGCATAGACCACCTGGGATAACGCACCAAGGCCAGGCATGGGTACATTCTAAAGAGCCTGAGCCAACTTGCTAACACACTTCTGAATGCCTGTATCTTTTCATGACATGGTTACTTCCATAAATTTACTTGGAAAACATATTAGAAAGATAAAACCACCACTGGAGAAACCTTCAACAGTTCTGTGAAGTCAGCTCTCGTTACATCTGGGGAGGCCGGGTGAGGTCCACTTAGGCAAGAGAATGAACTAAGGACTTCCTGAGGCCCCGCTGTTCTCAAGAATACTGTATCCTTTTTTTTTTTTTTTTTCCCCCCACCAAGAATACTGTATCCTTATCTGTTTTTATGTCTTACATTCACAGGTGGTGTCGTTGGGCATAACAACTCTTGTTTTATTGCTGGATTTCCTTTCATAAGAAAGGAGTTTATGCATTGTCCACAGAGAAAGCAACAATTAGTTGTAGAACATATACTGACTATTGGAGTTCTCAGAGGTAGCTATATTTAGATAATTAAGAAATCAAACTCCTCTAAATTTCTGGTGATAAATACACACTAGATACATTCATTAAATTTAAAAGGTCCAGAAAATGCTGACAGGAAGCCGGCTACATTTACAGCTCACATGTGATATCAGGCCCCTCCCCTGCAATCTCTTCCTGTGAGAAACTAAATGTGAACTCTTCTAGAGAAGCAGGCCTGGGTCTACTTGGGCATTTTAGTAGCTGAAGGGGTACAAAATTAGGATGAACATAAAATAACTATTTAAGACAGCTCCCTTGAAAACTATATTTATTGTAGATTAAGTGAAAAAAAGCATGGGATTTAACTGCTTGTTAAATTTCATCAACTGTCAGTGTTTTAAAATTATTTTTGTGCACACACTGGGGGAAATGAGGCCGAGGATAATGAATATGGTGAACTGTCACGTAGAGAAAACAGTCAACCCCATGAACTCATCCAGTGCTTATAGATGAAGAAAACAGCTCCAGTAAGACATAAGGCAGGCAAGTCCAGGAGCTGCCCTGGGGTGGGGGGTCAGGAGGAAGAACTGGAGACTGGGAACTGGGGAAAGAGGGGACTTAGACTTCACTGTATACCCTTTGGTGTTATTTGCATTTCTTTTTATTATGTGCTTACATTACCACTACCAAAGCAGAGCAGAAAACCAAATGGCACCAATAAAATGATTACATATTTAAAAAATAAAATAAAATTTCATTTAAAAAATTTTAAATTATAAAAAGGGGTCATGGCAGTGGGCCCAGATCCCACAGAGGGAATGGACCCTGCCATGTGGGATTCCCCGGCCACTGTGTGCAGCGTGCCGTGAAGGGCACCTCTCACCAGAAATGGGAGAGGGCACCTTCCCGCCATTAAAAAGTGCTTTTCTAACTAACACAACATTGTAAATCAGCTATACCTTAGTAAAAATAAAAAAAGGAAAGTGAAAAAGTGTTTATCTCTGCGTGTGTAAAGAGGCACATGTGTTCGTGGGGAGCCTGAGTGAGCGTGCAGAGAGCACGTGCATGTGGACAGGTGCCAGGGCAAACACTTAAGGGTGTTAGTGGGGGGCGGGCAGAGGAAGTGGTTGGCATCAGCTTGAGTCCTCATTCCTGTTGTAACTGTGACAGGAGGAGAGAATTCAGAGTGTGACAAGGTCACAGCACGGCACAAGCTGAGAAACCCTCTGGGCTTCCTCCAGGGCAGGAAGTACGGTCTAAAGCTACCTGGCCTTTGGAGGCCCAGAAGGGCCCAGAATATCTCCCAGTGAATTCAGTTGAGTAACCTAACCTCGACTCAATCAAATGAAATGGGAGTCCACTGTTTGTTCAAAAACACCTCTGCAGTGTCTTTAGTTCATGGCTTCTGGACAGTTGACCCTAATAGTAACAATCTCCCTTTGTGTCAGAGCCGTATTTGCAGACAGCTGTGTCTATTCCACAGTGAGCCACACTCCTAGAATTTATCTCATGGAGAGCAAGAAGTTTTTATCACAGCTGACTGCAAAAACAGTAAAACTTCGTTTTGTCAAAATATAACCTAACTGTAACATTTAGATCATGAGATGGTATTCTTACACTTTGTGTATGTATGTGTATACATATATAAAAATGGCAAAAATGCAACCATTTATCAAGCTTGTAGTGTGAAAAACAAAAACAACGCCTCTTATCCCGGCCCCCCATAAAAATCTACATACTGGATGTAAATCTGAGGTTAATACATAACACTGTCACTAGACAGAATTATAATTCTGTCTAGTGACAATATTAGAAAAAAAAAAAAAGCAAAACCCGTAATCCTGCAAAAGTCTTGTTTAAAGAAAAAGATAATGTCTCTCACGTATAAGAGAGATTTCATTAATTTCACTAGATACACTTATCAAGGCAAGAAAGCGAACTAGTATACTTCAGATTAATTTTTTCAACAGTTGTGAAACTGAAGGAGTCCACTTGAATCATGATTAACCAGTTCATCAGTTTCTCAACTCCTTAGCATTCCAGCTAAAAAATATTTTCCTGTCCTTAAGCATAATTCAAAATGCCTGTTAGCCTTCCCCAATGACTCCCACACACAGACTGACACAGATGAACCAGCTTACCACTTCCGTCCTAAGGAAAGTTCCAGCTTGGAAATGAGCAGAAGTAAAATGCCAAAAGTGGCAAGTGACTCAAAATACCCAGCACCTACAACAGTTGTGCAAACTGCCTTTTCTCCCCCCGTCTATCATTTTCCCTGATAACAGGAGCAGTACCATAGAAGTAAGACAAAATTCCTCTTTATAAAAGTGTCCAAACAGAAGGCTGAAATACGCTTCCTCATGTAGAAATCTGCTACATGACTATTGAGTAAGATCCTCATTTTTGTATATTAGCATTTAATACAGTTTTCATACAGACCTACACAATATCCTAGTGAAGGCGGCATATTTCTCTGGATTAAAATCTTTGGCGGTCAGAACAATAGAAAAATGAGTCACCTGTCCAAAACAAACAAAAAAAAGTACACTCTTTAAAGACACTTTAATAGAATTAATCTTTATTACTACATCCTAACAAGCCTCTTGTATAAGACAAACCAGCATTAAAAAGAAAAGACCAAAATGTAACAAGTCCTCACTTGCCTCTTTATACTTTTATGTGTATATTATGTATAAATATATACACACATAAAAAATATTTTATGTGTATATATATACATAAAAATTATATATACATATATTTAATTTCCTTTTAGTTAGAATTCTTTTCCTCAAAAACATAAAAATATTTCAAATGTCAGAAATGTGAGTTTTTATTTAAAACCCCTTATCCTCATCAAAGCAGAATTAGGAATGCTATATCAGACCTACCACTTAGTGACTATTTTTCATTAATGAAATAGAAGGATGGAAAACAACATATATATGTTTCAGTAAAAATCATACAGTTCCCAAAATATTCAAGTCTCTATAGGGTGTTATATAGGCTAAAGGGCATTGTTATAACCTTCATTTATTTATATGCCTCTATTACTATACACACAAATTTCTGATCATCATATCCCTATTATTCCCATTAGTATCTTTTTACAATTCACATTTTCTAATTATTAATCTCTGTTTTGTCTTAAACCTCTTACAGTTTCTAAATTGTTGCCTTCTTGTTTACTTTAAATGTAATTCCTTACATTTAAACTGGTATCCTGAACATGCTTCACACCATCTGGTGACTGACTATAGAAATAGCCCCGAAATGCTAAAAGAAGTCTTCACCCGGAAGCCGACCAGGGGCTCGGCCACTCGGTACCAATATTCTCTTCTCTGAGAAACCCTGCTGGTTGTGCGGGACTAGGAAAGTCCAAAATGACCACATACTTACTGGGTTTTAGCCTGTCACCTTGATGGTGTCCATATCAAATGACACACACACACAAAGTCTACTGAACACACAAATTTCCTTAGTTATCCTCTCTATTCTTAACATCCCCTTATCAAACATAAACCAATAAAAAAGTTTTCTTAACCAGGATAATTATATCCTTCAAAATAGTTTTTAATTATGGAAAATTACTTCTTCCCACTTTTAATCAGAGTCAAGGCTTTGAAAACTTTTCTACATTTCTATTCCATCCAAGTGTAACTTGGGAAAAGCTTCTCTATACCAACCACAGGTCAATCAACATAATGATTGAGAGTGAAATGTGAAAGAGAACATTCCCAATTAAAATCATATATTTAATATTTTCCCAAAACATATTACGAATGAGGAAGTCTAAAGCTAAGGGTTACTGGAATAATCTTACATCACTTAGAATATTTTTCCATTTTGTTGACCTTCCTACAGTCATACCTTTTTCAAAATGGAAGAATCTGGAACTTCAACTGTCGTGATATAAAACCA
Organism: Oryx dammah; assembly: GCF_014754425.2. Classification (NCBI taxonomy): domain Eukaryota; kingdom Metazoa; phylum Chordata; class Mammalia; order Artiodactyla; family Bovidae; genus Oryx; species Oryx dammah. The sequence goes on along the minus strand of NW_024070198.1, from coordinate 38,128,777 downwards.
CGTTCTTCTGTACTGACCAAAGACGAAGGGATGGAGCAGTTTGTTTTCATCTGTAAGGCAGCATTTTCTCAGCAGCAGATTCCTTAAAGTAGCTGTGGTGGAAGGGTAACACCACACCCACAGAACTTCTCCATTTGTGTCCTTTTCTACGGTGGAAAGATGGTCACTGTGAGAATGTCAAACAGCAGCAAGGAAGTGAATTGATTGGTTACTTATAAGCACTTCGTGGAATCAGTTTCAACACCCCCATTTTACAAAGAAACCCATGTGAGATCCCCCACCCCCATCCCCTAGTTCTCACCTACCTCTCCTGGTCCCATTAGCTAGCTCTCCTGATCTTGAATTTTAGGCCACCTGAGTAAGAAGCTTTTCTAACAATTCATGAGTGAAAATGTAGCTTTAGAGGTTTGGTAGGGTCTTCCCTTGGAGACGGCAATGGCACCCACTCCAGTACTCTTCCCTGGAAAATCCCATGGACGGAGGAGCCTGGTAGGCTGCAGTCCATGGGGTCGCTATGAGTCGTACACGACTGAGCGACTTCCCTTTCACTTTTAACTTTCATGCATTGGAGAAGGAAATGGCAACCCACTCCAGTGTTCTTGCCTGGAGAATCCCAGGGACGGGGGAGCCTGGTGGGCTGCTGTCTATGGGGTCGCACAGAGTCGGACATGACTGAAGTGACTTAGCAGCAGCAGCAACAGCAGCAGCAGCAGGGTCTTCCCTATCTCTTCCCATACAAATTCTCATAAACTTATAATCACTTTACCTTACAATCTAGTTGGAAGTATGTTTAATAAATACATAGAAAGGGTTTGTTGAAAACTGGAAATTAAGAAAATGGGGAAATCTCTGTTATATCATGCTATGCACTGATAGTATGAAGTCTATATTTAAAATTTTAATAATAATGGTTAAACAGTTATACATGAAGTTTCACCAAAGTCAACACCTCAGTAACAAAATAGGAGCAATTTCTAATAAAAACTCCAGGCAAAAAACAGTCTAAAATTTAGAGAAACAGTAACTGAACATATATCAGTAAAAATCCAGTTTTTCATCAACAGAGTTAAAAAAAAAAAACTTTTATTATGAAAATGTCAAGTATAAAAAAAAAGTAGAGAATGATAAAATGAACCTCCATCACTCAGCTTCAGCAATTATCAACACCTGGTCCTCCTCCGGTCATAAGGGGAAGGAGTTCCACTTAGCCCCATTATTTTAAGCCAATCCCTTTTAAGTTCATGTAAACATGAAAAAAATTTTTTAATGAATTGAAAATGTAGCTAGTCATCTTTTTCTTTGCTGATACCAGATAAAGTCGTGGTTTAATTCAGTCTTAACTCAAAAGTACCTTCAAGGACAAAGAAGTCTTAACGACAATTGATCAATTGTGAATGACTCTTTGGGACCCCATGGACTGTATATGGAATTCTCCAGGCCAGAATACTGGAGTGGGGATCTTTCCAACCCAGGGATCGAACCCAGGTTTCCCGCATTGCAGGCTGATTCTTTGCCAGCTGAGCCACAAGGGAAGCCCAAGAACACTGGAGTGGAAGATGTCTTAGGTACTTAGGTTTTGTTTTGAAACAGTTTTAAAATCACATTAGAAATAAACACAGAATCTGTTCCCAGATAAATGCACTCCTTTGAGACAGTGAAAATAATCAGCAACATTTAGTCACATTTCCACCAGTTTTGCTAAATCCAAGCAACTTGCTTGTGCACTAGGGTTTAGGCATATGTGAAGATCTCTGGAGAATATTTTTTCAAAGGACAACGGCATGCAGAGAACGACAGACGTTCACCTAAACCAACCCCAAGCTCACTGTCGCTGTAGGATGGACGTTGCTTCAAAACCCATTGCACAAGGCTCGGGCATGCATTTCCGGCAGCCCAAAGATCCTAACTTTCTTATACATTGATTTCCTCAAAAGAAACTGGGATTCCACCCACTATGATATTACATGTTACATGCATGACTTCTCTCTTCGGATGCAGGCAGTCTCCCCTGGTATGAGGTGGGGCTCTGGGGCTAGACTGCAAGGGTCCCCATCCTGGGTCCACCACTTCCTAGTGTGCCTTCTTGCACAAATGACACCTTGGGCCTCCATCTGCTCCGTGAAGTGGGCATCAAACATTAGCCAGACCCCCTGGAGCCGAGGTGAGAATCAAACGGGAAACAATCGATGCAGAACGCGCAACACCCCGGGCCTGCAGCAGGCCACCGCGTCTGGAACCGCTCGATCACATGACCGGGGCCAGCCGGGCGCCGGGGTGGCGCCCGTCTCTGCCTCGCTCAGAGGGACCCCGGCCCTGCAGCCTCACATACGTGCGGCCTGCAAGCTGCCCTCGGCCTCACCGGGGACTCGCCTGAGCAACTCGGTCAGCTTTCACGTCCAATCTCGTCTGCAGCCCAGAGCACCCAGGAGGACTTCCCTCATAGATCTCTGGAGGTCTCCGGGGTCCCCCCGCCCTGCCTCCCAGCCCCGGCAGGCCCCAAACAAGGCCGCGGGCGCACAGGCCCAGGACTGCAAGCCCGGCCCCTGCGCCGAGGAGGTCGGGCCCACAGTCCCCAGCCCAGGCCCAACTTGGAAGGGGCCGCGCTCTCCCCACCGCTGGCGGTGCTGCAGGCCGCGGGAGCAGGGGTCGCCCCGGGCCCAGGCGGAGACGGAATTGGGTGCGGGCCTGCGGGGCAGGGTGCCTGTGTCCTCACCGATCAGCCCGACTCCGAGCATCAGCTGAGTGTCCGCAGCCTCTGTAGCAGCCATTTTCCGCCGTAGCCGCTGCCACCTCAGAGAGCAAATCCTAGCTCCCAGCCCGTAGACCCCGCCCCTCCTCCTGACCCGCCCACGCAGGGGCCCCACCCGCTCGCAGGCCCCACCCTCCAGGCCTCGCCCCTAGCCCTCATCCAGGCCCCGCCCCCGCCCTGAAGACACCTCCTCCCTGACCCGCTCTCCCGGACTTCCTGCCTCGCCATTTACTTTCGCCCCAGGCGACTCACCCTCGAGTCCTGTCTCTGTCTCTAACCCAGATCTTCATCCTCTGCCTCCTCAGTTCAGTTCAGTTCGGTTCAGTCGCTCAGACCTGTCTGACTTTTTGCGACCCCATAGACTGCAGCATGCCAGGTCTCCCTGTCCATCACCAACTCCCGGAGTTTACTCAAACTCGTGTCCATTGAGTTAATGATGCCATCCAACCATCTCATCCTCTGTCCGTCCCCTTCTCCTGCCTGCAGTCTTTCCTTCCGTCCCCTTCTCCTGCCTGCAGTCTTTCCTAGCATCAGGGTCTTTTCAGGTGAGTCAGTTCTTCGCATCAGGTGGCCAAAGTATTGGAGTTTCAGCTTCAGCATCAGTCCTTCCAATGAATATTCAGGATTGATTTCCTTTAGGATGGACTGGTTGGATCTCCTTGCAGTCCAAGGGACTCTCAAGAGTCTTCTCCAATACCACAATTCAAAAACATCAATTCTTTGGCGCTCAGCTTTCTTTATAGTTCAACTCTCACATCCATACATGACTACTGGAAAAACCATAGCTTTGACTAGACAGAACTTTCTTGGCAAAGTAATGTCTCTGCTTTTTAATATGCTATCTAGGTTGGTCATAACTTTTCTTCCAAGGAGTAAGCATCTTTTGATTTCATGGCTGCAGTCACCATCTGCAGTGATTTTGGAGCCCCCCAAAATAAAGTCTGTCACTGTTTCCCCATCTATTTTCCATGAAGTGATGGGAACCGGATGCCACGATCTTAGTTTTCTAAATGTTGAGTTTTAAGCCAACTTTTTCACTCTCCCCTTTCATTTTTATCCTCAGCCCACCCTAATCTTTGCTCTTCCCCTCAGGCTTTCCTCATTCTACCTCTGCCTGCCGGTCTGGCCCTAAAGAGGTGTTGGGTTGAAGGGAAGGTCTCCCCATTCATTCACTGGCTTATTCATCCAGACATACCCCGCCCCCACCCCCCAAAAAATTGAGGATTTAAACTGACTTTGGAAATGCAGGGTTGACCAAGACAGAGTATTCTAGTGGGGGACTAAAACAGCCCAGAGTGATAAGGCTCTTGCAGTAAAATAGTGCTGCTTGTTAAAGAGTTGAATGGACATGTGGTGATCTGAAATGGGTGTTACGGAAGGATTCCCTCAGGGATATTTGAACAAAGATCTGAATGATAGGAAGAAGCCAGACTATTTGGGTGGCTCCAGGATCCTTCCTTCTGGATTCTCTGTGTCTCGAAACCCAAATCACACAAAACTCATCAGGGAAGGATCCTTAGAGTCTAGTCTAAGTCTGTGCACTGGCGCTCAGTTGTGTCAGACTTTGTGCCTCTACATGGACTGTAGCCCGCCCAGCTCCTTTGTCCACGGGGTTTCCCAGGCAAGAATACTGGAGTGGGTTGCTACCATTTCCTCCTCCAGGGGATCTTCCTGACCCAGGGATCCAACTTGAGTCTCTTGCATCTCATGCATTGAGATACATTGGCAGGCAGAGTCTTTATCACTTGGCACCACCTGGGAAGCCCTTGGAGTCTATAGGCAAACAATTCACTCTTCATCTCATTTGATCTTTAAAAAAAATTTTTAATATGAAATATTTCATACATAAATACCAGTCTAAGAAAAACTTATGACTACCACCCAGCTTAAGAAATAAAGTATTACAGGGACTTCCCTGGTGGTCCAATGGCAAAGACTCTGTGCTTCCATTGCAGGGGCCGAGGGTTCCATCCCAGGAAACTAAGATCCACATGCCAGTGAGGCCCAGTGGAAAAAAATAAACAGAAATAAAGTATTACAAATGTCCCATCACTTCATGACAAATAGATGGGGGGAAAAGTGGAAACAGTGACAGATTTTCTTTTCTTGGGCTTCAAAATCAAACGTGAAAATTAGCCAATCAAAACAATAGTACATAACAGAATGCTATGAAGCTATGAAGGAAAGGGAGGTGGACATATTTGAACTAACTCATTATAATCCCATAAACTTTATCATTACAGTGCTGCTAGTTTCCCAGGAGGCTCAGTAGTAAAATATCTGCCTGGTAAAGTTCTAAGTTCGGTGTGTACTTATGTGTATATATAACACGTATAGGATGGGAGGGATGCACATCTAAGTGCTGACAGTGGTTTCCTCAGAGGAGGAGCATGGGGGCTGTGGGGATACTGTGAAGGAAGGTTTGGGGCTATAGACTGTATAATAAAATACAAATATAAATATTTAGAAATGTTGTTCAGTCACTAAGTCCTGTCCAGCTTTTTGCAGTCCCATGGACTGCAGCATGCCAGGCTTCCCTTTGCTTCACTATCTCATGTCCATTTAGTCAGTGATGCTATCTAACCATCTCATCCTCTGTCACCCCCTTCTCCTCTTGCCCTCAATCTTACCCAGCATCAGGGCCTTTGCCAATGAGTCAGCTCTTTGCATCAGGTAGCCAAAGTATTGGAGAAGGCAATGGCACCCCACTCCAGTACTCTTGCCTGGAGAATCCCAGGGACGGGGGAGTCTGGTGGGCTGCCGTCTGTGGGATCGCACAGAGTCAGACACGACTGAAGTGACTTCGCAGCAGCAGCCAAAGTATTGGAGCTTCAACTTATTTCCTTTAGGATTGACTGGTTTGATCACCTTGGTGTCTATGGGACTCTCAAGAGCCCTCCAGCACCATAGTTCAAAAGCATCAATTCTTCAGCGCTCAGCCTTTTTTATGGTCCAACTGTTACATCCATATATAACTACTGGAAAAATCATCAGTTCAGTTCAGTTCAGTTGCTCAGTTGTGTCTGACTCCTTGTGACCCCGTGGACTGCAGCACGCCAGGCTTCCCTGTCCATCACCAATTCCTGAAGTTGCACAAACTCATGTCCATCGAGTCAGTGATGCCATCCAACCATCTCAACCTCTGTTGTCCCCTTCTCCACCTTATGGAAAAACCATAGCTTTGACTATATGGACTTTGGTGGGCAAAGTGACATCTCTGTTTTTACTACACTGTCTAGGTTTGTCATAGCTTTTCATCCAAGGAGTAAGTGTCTTTTAATTTTGTGGCTACAGTCACCATCCACAGTTATTTTGGAGCCCAAGAAAATAAAATCTGCCCGTTTCCACTTTTTCCCCGTCTATTTGCCATGAAGTAATGGGACTGAATGCTATGATCTTAGTTTTTTAAATGTTGAGTTTTAAGCCAGTGTTCACTCTCCTCTTTCACCCTCATAAAGAAGCTCTTTAGTTCCTATTCACTTTCTGCCATTAGAGTGATATCATTTGCTATCTGAGGTTGTTGATATTTCTCCCAAAAACCTTGATTCCAGCTTGTGATTTATCTAGCCCTACATTTTGCATGGTGCACTTTGCATATAAGTTAAATAAGCAGAGTGACAATATACAGCCTTGATGTACTCTTTTCCCAAATTTGAACCAGTCTGTTGTTCCATATCTGGTTCTAACCGTTGCTTCTTGACCTGTATACAGGTTTCTCAGGAGGCAGGGTAGGGTGTATAGTGCATAAGTATATATATTTACAAATATTTATAAATTTGTATATTTAGTACATAAAGGCTTTAAATATACTATCTGTAAGGTCCATATGTGGGTCAAGAAGCAACAGTTAGAACCCTGTGTGGAACAACTGATTGGTTCAAGATCGAGAAAGTAGTATGACAGGGCTGTCTGCTGTCACTCTGTATGTTTAACCTATATGCTGAGCACATCATGAGAAATGCTAGACTGGATGAGTTACAAGCTGGAATCAAGATAGGTGAGAGAAACATCAACAGCCTCAGATATGTGGATGATACCACTCTAATGGCAGAAAGCAAAGAGGAACTAAAGAGCCTCTTAATGAGGGTGAAGGAGAAGAATGAAAGAACCAGCTTAAGACTAAATATTAAAGCAACGAAGATCATGGCATTCAGCTCCATTCAGTTCAGTTCAGTTCAGTTCAGTCTCTCAGTCGTGTCCGACTCTTTGCAACCCCATGAATCGCAGCACGCCAAGCCTCCCTGTCCATCACCAAGTCCCGGAGTCCACTCAAACTCACATCCATCGAGTCGGTGATGCCATCTCATCCTCTGTCATCCCCTTCTCCTCCTGCCCCCAATCCCTCCCAGCATCAGAGTCTTTTCCAATGAGTCAACTCTTCACATGAGGTGGCCAAAGTACTGGAGTTTCAGCTTTAGCATCATTCCTTCCAAAGAACACCCAGGACTCATCTCTTTTAGAATGGACTCCATTACTGCATGGCAAATAGAAGGAAAAAGGTGGAAGTAGTGACAGATTTCCTCTTCTTGGGCTCCAAAATCACTGCAGAAGGTGACTGCAACCATGAAATCAGAAGATGATTGCTTCGTGGCAGGAAAGCAGTGACAAAACTAGACAGTGTGTTGAAAAGCAGAGACATTACTCTGCTGACAAAGATCCATATAGTCAAGGCTATTCCCAGTTGTCACGTATGATTATAAGAGCTGGACTGTAAAGAAGGCAGAACGCCAAAGAATCGATGCCTTCAACCTGTGGTGCTGGAGAAGACTCCTGAAAGTCCCTTGGACAGCAAGGAGATCAAATCAGTCAATCTTAAGGGAGATCAACCCTGAATATTCACTGGAAGGACAGATGCTGAAGCTGAAGCTCCAGTATTTTGGTCATCTGATTTGAACAGATGACTCATTGGAAAAGTCCCTGATGCTGGGAAAGATTGAGGGCAAAAGGAGAAGAGGGTGTCAGGGGATGAGATGGCTGAACAGCATCACAGATGCAATATACATAAACTTGGGCAAACTCTGGGAGATGATGAGGGACAGGGAGGCCTGGCGTGCTGCAGTCCAAGGGGTTGCAGAGAGTTGGACAGGACTGGATGACTAAACAATAACAACAAGGGTCCATAACTGTAAAAATACAGGAAAAAATTCAAATATTAGTAATAGTGGTTTTCTTTGGGTAGATAAGACTTCAGCATTTTTTTTCTCCTCCTATTGCTTTTATTTCACAATTTTAAAAATGCTATATTTCTTTGCATCCAAGAGTTCAAATATTTAAATCTCTGAAACTGGGACAGATCCTATAATTATAACTGGAAGTGTTTTTCTTCTTAATGCTACATAAAATGATATGCTTAATCATTGATGGCATTTCTAGACTTGGTGAAACATGGTAGATAGAAAAAAATTAAGAAAATTTGTTAAATCTGTAGACCCCAGATATCCTGTCTTTTCCACTTCACCACTTTGCTGAATCTTAAAGACACATTTAGCCCCAAATACATAATAATTTTGTGTGGTATTTGGGGTAACCAGTATTACCACGCTAACTGGTATGGTATTTGGGAAACCAGTTTCCATTAAATTAACAAGAATGTAGAATCAGTAAGACTTGATTTCCTTTGCTCAGTGTGCTAGCATCTGCAAAACAGACTGTGACGTGGACTAAAGGCTGGGGAGATGGTAGAGCACAGTTCATATCTGTGACCATCTCACAACAGGTGGGAACACAGAAGAGGGAACACATGACCAGATCTATTGCTTCTGGGACTTCAGACCTAGAGAGGCTAACTTGTGGAAAGAGAAAAAAGCCTCAGAGGTGGGGCAGGATGAGAGCACAGCCTTTTCTTGCCCTGTTCAGGTGGCTCTGCTGTAGGCACCTTAAGTACTTCCTCTAAGAGTGAGTTAAGGACAGCCCCCTGTGGCCAAGGCCCATCGGTGTCACCTTAGTTTCTGGCACATTCCGGAGGCATTCAGAAAATAAATGAGGATGAGATGATGACAGGTAGATACTGAGCCAAAGGACTGGAAGGAGATGGTGGTATATACCGGGAGGAAAGGGGGACAGGGTAGGGAGAGCAGAGGTTGTCTCTGCAAAGTGTGATTGGAATTTTCTCCCTCCCCTTTTACTTCCTGGTGTGGTCAGACCTGCCAGACAGGTTCTCCAGCGTCAAGGGGAAGAAGCAGAGGGTGGAGAGAGGAGAGGCACCCCAACTTTTGGTGATAAGACTGACTGCTGGGTGTGGCAACACAAACTTGAGTTCTAATCCTAGCTCTGCCCCTCGTAGCTGTTAAATCAATCTTCTCTGGGCTTGTTTTCTTAGTAATCAAATGGGGCTAATCTTATTTTCCTCTGTGTTTGTCTTAATAAGGGTTGGACCAAGAAAAATCTTTATGCTAATGTTATAGATAAGAGTAGCCTTGTGGAGAGAATGAACTAAACGATGGTGGCCAGAGTCATGGCAGGACAGGCATTTAGGAAGTTTCTTTCCTTCTTTGTCCAAGTATTAGTCAAAAGGAGTGCAGCAGAAACTGACCAGTGGTGGCATTATGCTTCCAAAACAAATTGCAAGGAAAAGTACGGCAAGCAACAGTAGTAGCTGCTGGATTGGGTTCTCAGGGAAGGGGTAGAGAGATTCAATCAGTTACCAAGAAAGTTGGAGATAAATTTCTTCTCCCAGAATATGGAGGTACCAAAGTATTTCTAGTTGACAAAGACTGTTTTTCATTTAGAGGTGGTGACATTCTTTAAAAGTGCGTGCTAAGTCACATCTGACTCTCTGTGACCCCTTGGACCACGGTCCACCAGGCTCCCCTGTCCATAGGATTCTCCAGGCAAGAATACTGGAGTGGGTTGCCATGTCCTCCTCCAGGGGATCTTCCCAACCTGGGGATTGAACCCGTGTCTTTTGTGCCTCCTGCATTGGCAGACAGGTTCTTTATCACTAGTGCCACCTGGGAAGCCTGTAGACTGAAATAAATCACTATTGAATTGGCATCTGCCCGTTCCACTGAAATATTTCATCATGTAAATAATTTCCACATCTCTCCTTTATAACAAACTAATGATGGCACCCCGATGTGGAGAGCATCTCCAAGACCATCCCAGGTTCAATGACATGTGGGGGCTCACAGGATTCAGCACATAGCTGTACTCATGGCTGTAACTTATTATAGCTGGAGAATACAAGCCAGACAGCAAAGGGGAAAGGCACGGGGTGATAGTTGGAGGAGACCAGGTCCAGGCTTCCGAGAATCATCTCCTAGTGGAGTCACGTACGATGCACTTGGTTTCTCCAATGACACATAGTGAGAGCACATGTGAAATGCTGTGCATAGGGGAAGCTCATTAGAGACACGCAATTTTTATTGAGGGCTGGTCACAGAGGCACTTCCTGCTCAACGCATACCAAAATTCCAGCCTCTCACAAGGAAACAGGTGTTCAACATGAGCCCCACTTCGTGTATGAATAGTTCAGGTGCAGACAGTCATTCTTATCAATTCTGAGAATGGTAGGAGCAACCCGCAAATCCGACTTCCCAGACACCAGCCCCAGGCCTAAGCTTCTCAGCAGGCTTCTCTAAGGATGGCGGTCTTTGGCCTGCTACGTCTGGTTTGCACAGCCTGCTTATCCCTTGCTCTTTAGGAAAAGAGTAAGAAATCACTGGCATCGATATGGGTTTGGAAAATGCCCAAACTGTCTGAGCATGTGGATAAAGGACCCAGTGTTTTCCACAAATGTTCCAATGCCCGGGTCCCTGTGCTCCAAGTGTGGCACTTCTTTTCATCTGTTTCAAGAATTGGATTTAAGCAGCCACCATGTCTGGAGAAAGTAATGGCAACCCACTCCAGTACTCTTGCCTGGAAAATCCCGTGGACGGAGGAGCCTGGTAGGCTGCAGTCCATGGGGTCATGAAGAGGTGAACACGACTGAGTGACTTCACTTTCATTTTTCACTTTCACGCATTGGAAAAGGAAATGGCAACCCACTCCAGTGTTCTTGCCTGGAGAATCCCAGGGACAGGGGAGCCTGGTGGGCTGCCGTCTATGGGGTCACACAGAGTCTGACACGACTGAAGCGACTTAGCAGCAGCAGGCACCATGTCAGCCAAGAACTTCTTTGGCGGGGTGGCAGCTCTTTTAAGGGATTCCAGGCCTGCCTGGGGACTGGAAAGTCACCTCCGGAAGGGGGTTCCATCAACTACCCTGACACTATCTTGATGGTTAACTTGCTTCCAGCCTATTCGAGGCTTCCAGAACATCGCCAAGAGGAGGTCGTTCTTGTACTCTCCAAGGTTTCAGGATGCTTATATTGGAAACTGACTAGAACCCAGGCCCCAAGAAGTCCAGCTTTGGAGCTGTGTCACATTAAAAGAAACAGTTCAGTAAGGAAAATGCAGTTAAAATGAAGTCTGATCTTTATTTGCATTTTTCAAAGAACATTAAAGACCAGAGATTTATTACCTACAGTGATACATCTTAAAATGTATTTCTGCTCATATTTTTAAAACATTTTATTTTATAATTTTTAATTAAAAAAATTTTTTGGTGCTGAAACCTGAGATAAATGTTTTGTTTTAGAACAGTTTTCGATTTCCAGAAAAGTTGCGCTAATAATACTGAGGTTAATATATGCGAGCATGGCAGTGTGCATGCTCAGTCCTGCCCGACTCTTTGGGACCTCATGGGCTGTAGCCCACCAGGCTCCTCTGTCCATGGGATTCTCCAAGCAAGAGTGCTGGAGTGGGTTGCCTTGCCCTCCTTCAGGGGATCTTCCCGACCCAGAGATTGAATCCAGGTCTCCTGCATTATAGGTGGCTTCTTTACCGCCGAGCCACTGGGGAAGTCCCAGATGACTGTCTATTCTTCACCCGATTTCTCCTATTATTAACATCTTATATCACAATAGTAGATTTGTCATACCTAAAAAATGAACTAAAAAGGAACCAATGTTGATACATTAGTAACTGAAATCCATATTTAATCCAGATTTCCATAATTTTTACCTAATTCTTTCTGTTTCAGGTTTCTAGTGAGGAAAACCTATTTAGTCAACATGTGTCCTTAGGGTTCTCTTGGCTCTACTTTCCTTGTTTTTGATCACCTTAACAGTTTTGAGGAGGAAACTGCCCTTTGGTTAGGGGTTATCTGATGTTTTTCTCATGATAAGCCTGGGTTTTGCATTTAGGAGGACCACAGAGGTCAAGTGCAGGTCTCATCACAAGAAATCTTGCTCACCTGGCTGAGGTTGTGTTTGTTGTAAAGCCACCCCTCTCCCCCTTGTCTGTACTGTTCTCCTTGGATAGAAGTCACTATGCACCACCCACACCTCAAGAGTGGAGGGTTATGCTCCACTCTCTTGAGGGCAAAATATCTATATAAATTATGTAAAATTCTCCTCGGGAAACCTCTCTATTCACTTGCATCTATTTAGTTATTCAATCATCTATTTGTGTTGGCACTGACTCATATTTTGGGAAACTATCTCTCATTCATCTGGCACGGGTTCTCATATCTCTTTCTGCTCTTCCTTACAAATAACTTTTTCCATTATTTTCATTTTTCTCTTCTTTCCTTTTCACTCCCATTAACCTGTTTTCCCACCCCCTTTCCCACGCCCTCTGTCTCTTATCTCATCCCTTTCCTTGAATCTCCTACCCTATTCCTCTAGTTGTCCTCCCGATTGGTCGATTGGTTACTCCACATACCAAATAAAGTATCTAGAAAATAAAGTATAAATAAAATAAAATATCTAGAAAACAGGGGGAAGGGAAGCAGGGAATGCTCATTAGTCAACATCAGAATAGTTTAGCAGTCGAGGGGCCAGAAAGAGGCTGTGACTATTTCAAGCACTGATTATTTTACCCATCTTGTATGTATATATGTGAAAATGATTTCTAGAGAGCTTGTATCGGGGGTGGTACTGAGAACCATACATGTAGTATCTTACTCAACCTCACAACAACCTCATCATGCTTATTTCAGAGCTGATAAATCTGAGACTCAGAGAGAGTACCTGCTCAATGTGAAGTTAAAAGGCAAAGTGGGGGTTTTAAGTCACAATTGACTCCAAATCTGGTGTGCTCATAGGAAGAACTGAGATGTATTTATAATCCTGGCTCCCTAGGAAATGAAACATACCTCTACTTCTAAAAACACCAATGTGGAGTACAGAAACATGTTCACAGTCTCAGAGAGTCTCAGCTCTCACGAGGCTTTGGCTCTGTCTGAATTTGTAGGTACACCTTAATTACAGTCTTGCCCTTTTCCTCCATTTAGCTGGTACCTCGGTTTTCACCTCCTGCAAAGCAGACTCCAGAGTGTTTTAGTCTTTTTTCCTCTGTGAGTTACTGTGGAGAAAACCGTTAAGGTCTCTGGATTCATTTTCTCTTGCTGTGTCACAGGTAACCACAAACAGCGGCTTAAAGCAATACCCACTGCTTAGCTCCCGGTTCTGTAGATTTGTGTGACAGCTCTCTGTTCAGGGACTTGATGGCCAGGCTGCCTTCCTTTCTGGAGGCTTTGGGGAAGAATCGGCTTCCAAGCTCATCCAAGTTGTTGACAGAATTCAGTTCCTCGCAGACTGAGGCCTCTGTTCACAGGGTGACTTTTGCCTGGGAGATGCTCTCAGCTTCTAGACCGCCCTCCACTCCCTGCCACAGTCTTTCTTGATGTAGCTCCCTCCAGATACTCTCATGCTTTGAATCTCTTTCCTACTCTGTCTCTGACTTCGAGACCCAGATTTAAAGGGCTCATGTGATTGGTTAGGCCCACCCAAATAATGAACCCGCCTTCCCCACCCCCCACCCCCCTTTTTCTTTGACCACACCATGTAGCAGGCAGGATATTTCCCCAACTAGGGATCAAGTCTGGGCCCTCTGCAGTGGAAGCATGGAGTCCTATCCACTGGGCCACCAGGGAAGTCCCAGCCTCCCCTTCTTAAAGTCAGTTGTGACACATAATATAACCTAAAAAAAAAAGTGAAAATGTTAGTCGCTCAGTCTGACTCTTTACGAACCCATGGACTGTAGCCCACCTGGCTCCTTCGTCCATAGGATTCTCCCAGCAAGAATACTGGAGTGGGTAGCCATTCCCTTCTTCAGGGGATCTCCCCAACCCAGGGATCAAACCTGGGTCTCTTGTATTGCAGGCAGAGTCTTTACCATCTGAGTCACCAGGGAAGCACAGCAGTAATACCCCATCACATTTACAGTCTTAGGTATTAAACAGGCTGTGTAAACCACATCTTACAAGTCTGTCTACCACAGCCTCCATTCCTTCATTTATTTACACATCTCATAGTTATGGAATCCCTCCTGTGCCAGGCATAGTTCTAGGAGTTGGAGATACAATGATGAACAAGACAAACTTGACCTCTTAAAGCTTACTATGTAGCATAATAAGACAGATAGTAACCAAGGAAACAAAGAAAACTCCCTGTTAGCGCTGAATGCTCTGTGGAGAATTAAAATGGGCTGGTTTTAGGAAAGGGCCCTCCGTGGAGGGACTGTTTTAGCTGCTCCATGAGAAGATAATATAATGAAAAGGTCCATGTGAAGATAATCTAACATCCACAAACCCAAGATGAAAGTCTACACGTTCCAGGGTTCCTTCTAATCATGTTTAACACGCTTCACAGAGAAGCCTTGTTTTAAACCACACCCAAAACCACTATGCACAGTGTCTTACTCATTCTGCTTCCTTGGCTGTAGTTGGTTTGTGCAGCTTTGAGCATAATCTCCCAAGTTCGCCAGCAGTAGCTGGGTTCCATGGCATGCTAACCTTGGCCTGTGTGAGCATGTATTCCATGTCCCATAAACAAGCCCCTGTTTCTCTCTTCCGCTTTCTTCTACAGGCAAGCACTATCTTTTAAAAAATTATTTTTAAATTAATTATTATTTTTTTTATTTTGGCTGTGCTGGGTCTTCGCTGCTCTAAGGGCCTTTCTCTAGTCACGGAAAGCGGGGGCTACTCTTTGTTTCTGAGTGTGAGCTTCTCATTGAGGTGGCGGCTTCTCTTGTTGTGGAGCACAGGCTCTAGGGTACACAGGCTCTGGTGCACAGGCTCAACAGTTGTGGAGCAGACTTAGTTGCTCCTCGGCCTGTGGGATCTTGTTGGACCAGGGATCAAACCTGTGTCTCCTGTGTTGACTGGCAGGCGAGTTCTTTACCACTGAGCCACCAGGGAAGCCCCAAGGCAAGCGGAATGTTAATTGAAGACTCCAGAGTGTAAGATGCATGTTTCCCAATCAGTAATAATATATCACCAGGACATGTTTCTGCTAAAAAATATACTCAACTGAATCTGCATTTCAAGTTCCTGCTTTAAATTTGCAGAACCCAAACTTTCAGTGAGGTGAGAACTGCCTGGCATAAGCACAGTGCACTCCACGTGTGCCCTGGGCATACCACTGTTTAAAGGCTTCCCAACCCCAGCTGGACATTTTCAAGGTGAGAAACGCCAGGCTGTGAGGTTTTGGACCTAGTTTATTTTCATAAAGTATCAGTGCCACTGATGTGCTCTGAAATACACACCAAACACTTTCTGGGTGTGACCATGAGCCAGGCACCATCCAGATACAAAGATGAACGGTCCCAGTCACTACCTTCAAGGGACTTCCAGGGCGACACAGGAGAAATGTGCAGATGGGCAATTATAATATAGAAGGCTTGCTTTAACCAACTGTCATTTATGCAAATGACTTTGACTTACTGAATGTTTACTCTGCGTGAGGTACTGCTACCGTTGCTACAGAAACAGCAGTTGGACAAAACAGACATAAATCCCTCCCTTCATCAAGCTTATATTCTAGGAAATTCCCTGATAGTCCAGTGGTTAAGACTCCTTGCTCTCACTGCTGAAGGCTTGGAATTGATCCCTTGTCAGGGAACTAAAAGTCCCACAGGCCACATGGCACAGTCAAACAAGCAAATAAACAAAAAACTTACCTTTTAGAGGGGCAGACAGTAAAGAAATAAACTCATAAAATATATCAGGGGTCAAATGGTGATAAATAAATGTTATGGAGGAAATGAAAGGCTAGAAGGGTGCTAAGAAGTATAGAAAGAAGGGAGGTTATTATTACTTTAAAGAGGTGAGATAAGACATTACTGAAAAGGTGACATTGGCATGATGTGAGAGGGACGAGGGAAGAGAAGGGGCTGTGTTGGGTCTTGCAGGTCATTATAAGGACTGACTTTCACAGAGTGATCTGGCGGCCACAAGAGGGTCTTGATTAAGAGACTGACACGATCAACTCACTTTTGTTTTGAAAAGGATCCCCCTCCTTGCTATGTGGAGAAAAACAGGTGAAAAGAGAAAGACAAGCTAGCTGGTTATTGTCCACTCTAGCTGAGAAGTGATGGTGACTCAGACCATCATTGGATAGCTGTGGAAGTGGTGTATATGGGATTTGTTGATGGGCTGATTGGACGTGGGGATATGACAGAGAAAAGCGGAGTCAAGGATGTCTTTAACATTTTTGTGGCTTAGGCAACCAGAGAAACAGGGTTGTGATTGTTCTCCGGGGGATGGTGAGAAGAGCAGGATGGAGCCAGAGAGATCTGGCATCTGGTTTGGCGCAGGCTGGGTGTACGCTGCGCGTCATTTAATGGATGTGTCAAACAGACATGTGGGTGTGAGCTGGGCTTTCAGGAAAAGAGGTCAAGTGTTGGTGTTACAGTTTTGTAACTTGACAGCACAGATGTGATTTGTAAAACTATGAGCTAGTATTTTGGGTGTCTTTGCTGTCAGCGTCTTTGCTGCAAGCATTTTCGCTGCAAATTGGCCATAAGACAATTTTGCCATGAAGGATATACTAACCGGTTGACAGTTTGGGGTTTGACAGTTTGGTTTCAATAAGTTGAAAAGTATTAGCATTTCTTCTAGTCAGTGACCTTATGGATGTCTTTATTGAGCTACCAGGTGATGTCTCTCCTTTACTTTTTGTTCTTTTAGCTTTTTCCCTCCCATTGTTTTATCTTTTACAGCAAAATTGCCTATGGCCAATTAGTTATGAGGTTAAAATATTTGGGGCAAAAATGCTTGCAGCAAAGATGCTTACAGCAAAAGCATCTAGAACCATGAGCTAGAACCAAAAGATGAAGGCCGTTAGAGGAGGAACAAGGTCCAGGAACTGACCTCCGAAACTTTTCAACCTTACAAGTCAGAGGGACGAGGAACAGATGGAGAGGTGAGAAGAAAATCAGGAAAGGAGGATCCTGGAAGTCAAGTGGAGAAAGTGTTTCAGGGAAGATACAGCGATCATCTCTGTGTATGAGAGGAGATAGAATCCAACACATTGGTAGGTAAGGGCTGACCCTAGATAGGAGCATCAATGAATGGTAATAGGAGGGAAGGCAGAGAGTCTGAGCATAGATGAAAGTGGGCAGCAGATGGCACAGTGTCAAACTTCTCTAATTTCTCCTCTGTTTTCTCTCAGCCATCAGTGGAAAGTAGAGAAAGGAGGGCCTGGAGGTTAGAGAGAGGGAAACGTATGAACTGGTCATCTAGGACAGTGAGAGCAAGGCCGAGAGAAGTGCAGTAGGATGGGTGAGCAGCAGCATGGCACTCGTTGAGGCTTGTGGTTGTGAATTTGAAGTGAGACTTCTCGATGTGGCTGTGCCTTCATCTCCAGTCAAATGAGGCTGCAGGCAGGAGTAGGTAGAAGGTTGAATTGGCCAGGGTTTGGGGTAAAATAGAGAACTGAGCAGACAATAACTAAATGATGGAGTCCATGTTGGGCCTGGAGGGACTTCCATGGTGGTCCAGGGGCTAAAACTCCATGCTCAATGCAGGGGGCCTGGGTTTGATCCCTGGTCAGGGCGCTGGATCCCACATACTGCAACTAGGGATCCTGTATGCTGCACTGAAGATTGAGGACCCAACGTGCTGTAGCTGTAGCTGAGACCAGGTGCAGCCAAAATAAATAAATAAAAAAGAAGGAAAAAGTTGGGTCTGGAGGAAACAGAGAACATGGGGGCTGAGAGCAGAGAAAAGAGGTACACTGGATGAGTGGATTGCAAATAAATCCCAGTCAAGCAGCAGGGTTGTTCCAGTTGGGATCTGATAGAATTAACCACAGCAGGGGGTGGTCAGAAAGTAAGATGCTTGAAATCTAGATTTGGGAACTGAGATAGTTAGTGTGACAAGATCTGGATAGAGGTCAGCATACTATGGCCTTGCAGGTTAAATCTGGGCCTGCAGCCTGTTTTTATATAACCTTGAGATAAGAATGGTTTTTCACATTAAAAAAAAAAAGAGTATTATCCTTTTAGCAAGAACAGTTGCTCCAAGAATTGAAGGTATTTCATGGCCCACAAAACCTAAAATAATTACTACTTGGGCCTTTATAGAAAGAGTGCTGACTCTTGGTCTAGACTCTAGGGTATCAATGGCTGTGTGAGTGGCTGAGGTCAGGTAGAGGACACAATGGTGAAGGCCAGGTGGCCAGGATATCTGCCAGGATCAATTACTTGGATACAGAGCCCACCAAGCATTACAGTGGTGATGCTGGAGAGAGTGACAGGGAACCAGAACTAACAGCCAAGGAACTGAGGGGCTGTGACCTGGGATTGGTAGATGACTGAAGAGAAAGGGCCACAGCATGAAGGAATCAAACATGGCCTAGACTGATGATGTGAGCACCAGAAGCGAGAATTTAAGGGAAGAGAGAGGGAGAGGAAGAGACAGAGAAAGCATGCTCTGGGATGGAAGGAGTTCGTGGGTTAAAATTAGTTGGTCACGGATCCACCTCCCGGTGCCAGTGGTTTGACAGAGAAACTCTAAAATTTATTATGTTCAGTACAAATACCTTCATTATAGCATTCTTGTAAACAATGAATGTGAAAGTGTAAACTGTGAAACGATACTTGTTTTAAAGCTGTGACGTATTATGTTGCAAATATGTATAATGTAGTACTTCAGTTGTACCCTTAACAACCACTGTTTGTTTTTTTTTTGAGAACCTTATTTATTCCACTCAAGTCAGAAAAATCCTACACAACACTGTATTAGAGAAAGTATCCAGTCATATACAGTATAAACGTAGCTTGATTAGGGGGAAAAAAAACCTTCATCAGCCTGATTACATCCTTTTGCCACTTCCTGAGTGGCTTTTAGCATTATTCAGGTTGCTTGTTTTCCACTAAGTGAGCATTAATCAACAGCAAGTAATTATGCTTTTCTCCAGGCCCAGAATAGATCCCATCTTGTCCCTCTTTGTGTACTAGTCTATTTTCACCAGTGAATCATCATCTCTATGAAAGGAGGCATCGTGCTTATTTTTATCCCCAGCATCTTATATTATGGCTGTTAGCTGGTACTGAATACCTGTTAGTTGAGTTTAATAGGTAAATTTATCCTGGAAATTGACATTATACCTTTACTCATTCAAAAATATGGTAACAGACTCTAAATACTTTTCATGCACCTAAATGGCCCTTTGGTATTATTGCTGCTGCTGCTACTTAGTTGCTTGTCATATATGACTCTGTGTGACCCTAAGGACTGCAGTCCACCAGGCCCCTCTGTCCATGGGATTCTCCAGGCAAGAGTACTGGAGTGGGTTGCCGTGCCCCCCTTCAGGGAATCTTCTAGACCCAGGGATTGAACTGGGTTCTCCAGCATTGCAGGCAGATTCTTTACCACTGAGCCACCAGGGAAGCCCCATTTGGTGTTGATATATTACCAAATACTTCAAATGCAGTCTTCCCTTGGTATCTACAGGGGACTGGTTCCAGTTCCCACCACATATTAAAATGTGCAATACTCAAGTCTTATGGCATAGTATTTGCAGGTAACCCTATCACATCCTCCTATATAATTTAAATAATCTCTAGATTATGTATAACTCTCATTGCAGTGTGAGTGCTAAGTTGCTTCAGTCATGTCTGACTCTTTGCGACTCTATGGACTGCAGCCCATCAGGCTCCTCTGTCCATGGGGTTCTCCAGGCAAGAACACTGGAGTGGATTGCCATGCCCTCCTCCAGGGGACCTTCCCAACCCAGGGATTGAACCCATGTCTCCTATGTCTACCTGCATTGGCTTTACCACCTGGGAAAAAGCCCTAATGTAGTATTGCTGCTGCTAAGTCGCTTCAGTCGTGTCTGACTCTGTGCGACCCCATAGACAGCAGCCCACCAGGCTCCCCCATCCCTGGGATTCTCCAGGCAAGAACACTGGAGTGGGTTGCCATTTCCTTCTCCAATGCA
>NW_024070198.1:37994463-38108809 GCF_014754425.2 Oryx dammah | reverse complement strand
CTGCAGCCTACCAGGCTCCTCCATCCACGGGATTTTTCCAGGCAAGAGTACTGGAGTGGGGTGCCATTGTCTTCTCCATAATTCGGTGTAAACCTATGTAAATAGTTGCCAGTAACAAATTCAAATTAGGTTTTTTGAAATTTCTGGAACTTTTTCCCCAAATATTTTCTTTCTATCTGTTGCTCTCTCTTTTAAGGCTTTTTTTCCTTTTTGGCTGTGGGATCTTAGTTCCCCAGCCAGCGATTGAACCTGGACTCTCAGCAGTGACAGTGCAGAATCCTACCCATTGGGCCTTCAGGGAATTCCCTTCTGAATATTTCTGATGCACGTCTAGTTGAATCTGAGGATGCAGAACTCCTCAGGTGTGGGTGCAGAGGGTTGACTGTACTTTTAAAATAACTTCAAAGAGAAAAGGATGAAGATGTAGAAACATTGGATTTCATTTTACCTCCCAATTTTCTAGTATTTTTGTTTCAGGTCTACCAAATAATGAGCAATAATCAATAATGATTTTACCATTTTGTTTGAGATATGACAATGGAAAGTTAAGAATGTTGGAAAGCTTTTTTGATACTTAGGTCAGGTTTCTATTTTATTCTGTTATGTACCTCTCTGGTCTACTGAAAAAGTTTTCTATCTACAGCATTTAAAAGCTATATTTGCTCTTATGTTTAGCTATTTTGACTTAAGTATTTTATACACAAATAAGCCTCTTGATCTTGTCCTATAAAACAGTTCCCATGGCTTTTTAATAACTACTGCTCAACTCTGCTCTTATTTTTTGAGGTGTAAGCTCACGCATCCAGTCCCATCACTTCATGGGAAATAGACGGGGAAACAGTGGAAAGTGTCAGACTTTATTTTTTTGGGCTCCAAAATCACCACAGATAGTGATTGCAGCCATGAAATTAAAAGACGCTTACTCTTTGGAAGAAAAGTTATGACCAACCTAGATAGCATATTCAAAAGCAGAGACATTACTTTGCCGACTAAGGTCCGTCTAGTCAAGGCTATGGTTTTTCCTGTGGTCATGTATGGATGTGAGAGTTGGACTGTGAAGAAGGCTGAGAGCCGAAGAATTGATGCTTTTGAACTGTGGTGTTGGAGAAGACTCTTGAGAGTCCCTTGGACTGCAAGGAGATCCAACCAGTCCATTCTGAAGGAGATCAACCCTGGGATTTCTTTGGAGGGAATGATGCTCTAGCTAAAACCCCAGTACTTTGGCCACCTCATGCGAAGAGTTGACTCATTGGAAAAGACTCTGATGCTGGGAGGGATTGGGGGCAGTAGGAGAAGGGGATGACAGAGGATGAGATGGCTGGATGGCATCACGGACTCGATGGACATGAGTCTGGGTGAACTCCAGGAGCTGGTGATGGACAGGGAGCCCTGGTGTGCTGCGATTCACGGGGTCGCAAAGAGTTGGACACGACTGAGCAACTGAACTGAACTGAACTGAACTAAAGCTCAGGGTGATCTAATCATTTGGAAGAAGAACTCTCTGAAATGAATTTTGATTTTTTTTTTTTTTTAGAATTTGTGATTTATTTTCTGTCTATGTCTGCATTTCACAAATATTCTTTCTAGTGATAAACTTAAATAGAAAAACCTCTTTGCTGAGGCAGAAGGAATGAGGGGGAAATGCTTTTTGTGTGTATATACTGTAGTTTTCTCATTCATTAATGTGGTACTCTCATTAATTTACACATCCCATCTATTATTGTGGTGGTGAGTTTAGTCACTAATTCTGTGTCTGACTCTTGTGACCCCATGGCCTGCAGCCTGCCAGGTTCCTCTGTCCATGGGATTTCTCAGGCAAGAATATTGGCATGATTTGCTATTTCCTTCTCCAGGTGGTCTTCTCCACCCAGGAACTAAATCCACATCTCCTGCATTACAGTTGGTCTCATCTATCGTAGGCAGATTCTTTACCACTCATTATTACAAAATGTGTAATAAATTTGCAACAATTTATTCCACTGCTGCTTTCTGAATTTCTCTTCTGAACTTATTTTAATTTTTTTGGTCATGCTGCAGGGCATGCAGGATCTTCTGTTTCCCTGACCAGGGATGGAACCCATGCCATGGCAGGGGAAGTGCAGAGTCTTAACTGTTGGGACCACTGCCACGCAAGTCCCAGAACTCATTTTGAATAATTAGATTAAGTTTAAATGGCTTTCAAGTTCTAGGTATAATGTTTGAACATTAAAGTTGTTCATCAAAAATAGAAGGCCTGTAGCAAAGGGCCTGTTACAGAATTTTTTCATCAACACTTTTCTTAGGTTTGTGTGCAGTATATGCTCAAAATAAAGGTGACGACAGTCCCACGTATTTTCCAATATTTTGAGGGTCTGGTCTGCTGCATGTCTTTTCTCCCCACGGCAGACTGCTGTCTCCAGTATATCCCCAACCTTCAGGTCTTGGCTCAAAATGAGCTTTTTCTGAGGGCCCAGGCACTCTGTGTCACCAACTTTAGGCCTGCTTGGTTGTTTAGTTTCTTATTGCAACTCTCCTCCCCAGGCTAGTCCGTCATGTGACAGGTCTCCACTAGAGGTGAAAATCCTTGGCCTAATGATATGTTCTCAATGCATTTGTGTTAAGCGAATAAATTCGGTATTTTAAAACTCAGCCAAGCCAGTATCCTTGTCTGGAGAATTCCAGAGAGGGAAGCCTGACGGGCTAAAGTCCATGGGGTCGCAGAGAGTCGGACAGGACTGAGAGACTAATTTTCACTTTCAAGTCAGATCATTCTCTTCCCTAGGCGAATGAAACTCCAATACTTTGGCCACCTGATGCCAAGAACTGACTCAATGGAAAAGACACTGATGCTCGTAAAGATTGAAGGTGGGAGAAGGGGACGACAGACGAGATGGTTGGACGGCATCACCGACTCGACGGAGATGAGTTTGAGCAAGCTCCGGGGAGTTGGTGACGGACAGGGAGACCTGGCGTGCTGCAGTCCATGGGGTCGCAGAGTCGGATACGACTCAGCTGACTGAACGGAACCGAACTAAGGCGAATGAGACCGATTCTAACTTTGCAGGACTCCGCACAAATCTTATTAGAGGAAGACTGCGCTTTCTCGCCAGACAGTAGTTCTGACCCAAACTGCATCTTTCTTACCCCTATTCTCACTCGAGGAGCTAGGGGCCTGAGAACCCTCTCCCCAACGTTCGTCTCGCAGAATCCAGAGGTGGAACCCGAGCGCCCGTCCGCCGAGCACAGCCGCCACGTCAGCCGACGTGCGTGACGCCAACGCGCTTGCGCGCGGGAGGGGCGGGGCGCGCCTGGAGGCCCGCCCCCTACATCCGGGGCCTAAGCGGCGGCGGCGGCGCCGCCGCGCAGGGCGGGTCACGTGGCTCTTTCCTTTCCGTCTCTGGCCGGCTGGGCGCGGGCGACTGCTGGCGAGGCGCGTGGAACCTCGCGCTGGTTCCCCTTCGTCTCCTCTCCCGGCCCGGGACCCCGAGGATTCGCTGACGCCGGGTGAACAGAGCCTGCCGCCAAGATGCCGGCATATTTCCAGAGGCCGGAAAATGCCCTCAAGCGCGCCAACGGTGAGGAGGGGATCGGAGCGCGCCGGACTGGGGCGGCCCGAGGCCTCGGAGGTCGAGGGGGCCCGGGCCTGGTGCGCGGTGTGCGGCCGCCCGACTGTGGCTGCACGGGAGGCCCCTGCGGCCTGCCCGCCGCCGACCCAACCCAGGGTTGGGTATGGTATCCCTTCTCGCTCCAACCGACATGGGAGGTAGAGCGGGGAGGGTGGGAGGCACGGAGCCGGGAACCGTCTCTGCGGGGCTCGCTTTCCTCCCGCCGCCTCCCGGTGAGTCTCGGGGGGCAGGGTGGCGGCGTCGCGGCTCCGGAGACAGGCGGACCCGGGCCGGAGCTCTCCTCTCTCCCCGCCTCTGCTGGGCACCCCCTCACTCCAGACCGCGGGGCCTTGTGCGATTCGGCCCCGCGCCCCTAGCCGCCATCTGGGAGTGCCGGGGAGGAGGAAACATGGCTCCCTCCCGGGGACAATGCACGCGAGAACCTCGGCTCCACCTCCCGCCGGGCCGGGAGGCCTGGCAGGCCCACCTCCGGGCTCTCCTGCGGACGCCTCCGCGCCCCCGAATCCAGCGCCGCTCTTTGCCGGCTCAGGGTCCACTACCCCTTCCGACCCCTCTTCTCCGCTTCGGGGACTCTGACCCCTTTAATTTGTTCCCTATTTTTTGGCATTGATTATTGGCAGCTGCGAAGCCTACTCCGAGTCACAAGGAAGTTGGGACAGAGTTAATACTATAAGAGGGACTTGAAGTTTCTTTCAAAGATTAGGAAAGTGAGGCCTAGGGAGACTGGTTTGCCCAAGGTCACTCTGGGAGAGTTGTTGAGCTAGAAGCCTAACACCAAGGTCTCTGAACTTCAAGATCCATCGTGGTCCCCCCCCGCGCCCCCGCCCCCGCTATTGCGCTGGGGCTTGCGATTATTTCCATATGTGTGCTTGAGTCGGCACTGTTGGGAAAACTTGTGTGTGTCCTGATCTGTTCAAGAGGCATTTATTACGTTGTCATTACAGGGGGTGCAAATGTGTTCTCTGGTCTTTCAATAGATTCTTATTTAGGGTTTATAAGTGTTAAGAGTGTCCATTGCTCTTTAATTTTCACGCTTCCTCAAGCCAAACGAGTTTTCCGTCTTATCCCTGTTGTGGATCGATGTACCGTGTCTGTTAACCCTTTTATACTTATTTTGTTAGTTCGTTTTAAAATCCTCTTAGGAAAAGGTCAGTTTCAGTCAGTGTGTACAATTGGTACTACTGATAATCTGTCAGGGCCAGAGAGCTGTTTGTCGTATGCTTGTTATTTTTACTGTAAGTTAACAATTTCGGGGATAAGTAACCGTCTGCGGAATAGGATAATGCCACATTCTGTGGAATAGAGTAAGTGTTCTAAAAAACAATGGAAACTACAACTTTGATCTAATCACTCACTCTAATTCTCCATGCTAATAGTTTGAACAGGCAGGAAGTTTACACATGCTGATTAATTTATAGGAAAGAAAATAAGATTGAGATGGAAATTTAACACTACAAAATAAACTAGCAAATTTAGGGAAAGCATTATTTCTCAAATGTTTTGAAACTTAAGAGAATTGTATATTGTGGTATACAAATGGCTTGGGCGAAATTAGTACTGTAGATCTGTTTTACAGCCCTTTGAATGCTTTACCAACACATTTTTTTCCATGTTAATTGGCTGAAGCCCTGTAATCTTCATGGCCTAAATACTACATATTGATGTGTTCAAGCCTTGTATCCTTCACTCCTCCCTTTTGAATCTATATGAACTTAATATTTCAGTAACTTTAAAATTAGAAGTGATGTATGTTAACATCTTAAATCTTTTTTCACAATTTCTAAGTTGAAATAGATTTGATTCATGAAGAGCAATTTGTGAAAATGTCAGAAATTCAGGTAGGCAAGATGAGAAAGATATGGGGATGGGGACTTGAATTTGTTAGTGTAGTTTTTGTAAAAGGCCTTTTAAAAAGCTGTTAAAAGAGTGCTGGTATGGTAGAGATGCCTTCCCTGTCAAGTAGTATAATTTCTGTCCCTTTCATCTTAGGTCCTGTCTTAGTATCAATGAGCAGAATGTGGATGGCATATGACACTGTTGACAAAATTTTATAAATAGGGTAATCAGAGCACATTTTATTTTTAATGGAAATCTCATAACATTTGTAATATCAAATCAAATCACATTTAGATCTCATCCATTCGAGTATCCTAATAAGATGTGAATAAATTTAGGTGTAGAATGGTTTATCAGAGCAATAGTTTTGGAAGCAGTTGGAAAACAAGCATTCTGGAAAATGAGACCCGAGTCCCAGCAGTTACCGGCAAGAAATTTGCATACCCCAGAGTCATTCAGAAAAAGCCCCTTTTCCAGTTCATATTGATGATAGTGCCAGTTCAGTTGCTTCTGACTGTATAACGGCCTTTTAACTTACACTCTACAACCATTGTCTTAAAAATAAAGTTATTAAACCCACAAATTATGTAACATTATAGCTTATCTACTTGGTCTGTTACACAAATAAACTAGTAAAATTGAAGGGCTGACCTAAACTTTACTATAGGTAGATACATAGATCACTCACTGTGTCTTTAAGAATGCCTACCCTCCTAGGAATAGTTTGTAATTCCAGATTTTATTTTTAAGACGATATCAATCTGGAAATGAACGTCTCTTTAAAGATTGCAGTACAGCTTTTGGTGTGTGATAGTTTTCTATCGCATAGCCTCAAAAACTTGTTTTTTTTCCCCTAATTAGATGATTGTTTTGGAATTCGAAAGTATTTGGAATCTTGACTAGCTGTTGAGGAAATGAAAAGTACTTTCAGTTTTATCACTAAACAAGGCTTACTATTTTTTTAAGTGACATTGTTACCACAGTCATTTAAAAATAAGAGATTGGGAATTATTTTTTGATAGTTTATTTTGTCACCACATCATACTGGGGCCAGCTCTTAAATTTAACTCTTGGTGCCTATTTTGCAACATATTGACAGTGCTTATATACAGTAGTATGGGATTTAAATCCTCAAGGTAAAATTGGGAATTGGATAAGTCATTTAGGTGGGCTGCTGTGATATCCTTAATGTAAAGGATAAACGTAAAAACATTTACTCCCAAATTTTTGGCTGATAGAAGCTGTTTCTGTTAAATAGTTTTGGAAAAAATACTAAAATATTGTTGAATTTTAAAATAACGATGTGTGCGTGCTCCAGGAAGATGATGAGTAGGTCATTCCCTTGAAACAGAAAACAGCAAAGTATCTAGTTGTATTCAGTGTTACAGCTTTGATTGGGAGGGGTGTAATAAAATTGACCTGAGTGAAAATGGCCTTGCTCCCATATTGGCAGATTTGATATTGAGATTATTGAAGTATTGAAGAGGGGTTTATATTAATTTGCTTGTGAGGAGTATGATTTGGTATAATATGTGATGACATAGGATATTGTGTTAAAAGATACTTATCAGACTTCAGTGTGTTTTGTGATTTCTCCTGTATAAGGTTTTAAAAATATACTAGAGTAGAAATATTGTTGATAGTTTTCCTGGAGGAAGGAATGTTCAGAGGCAGCATTCCTGAAAGATATGATGATTGAAAGAAGAAATAACAGTTACTAAATCCATAGATCTAGTAAATCCTTCAGATAAGAGACATTTTGGTCTGTGTTTGCCCTAGAATAGTTATATCTTAGATAATGTTATACATTGTTAGGTTAATGCCTAAAATAATTATTTGTCAAGGATTTTTTTTTTAAGAAAAATGAACATTGATTTTAAACAGATGTGTTTTAACTTTTTTATAGCGTAAACTACTGTTCTGCCAAATTATTTTGTCAAATTTTCAGTGGAGAAATTTTTGTGTGTGTGAAATTTGGCACTTAACTGAGTTTTAAGTTGAACATAACCAGAAAAGAACCACGCGAAGTCTGTTAAGTGTATTAAGAAAGTTTAAAAAAAAAGAGAAAAAAATATGACAAATTTTAACTTCGGTCAGAAATGTAATGGAGGAGCTTTTGCTTTTATTTTCAAAACAAGCAGTATACCCAAAATCTGAAGTTGGAACAGATTTTGAAATATTGCTACATACAGAATGCCATCAGATTTAGGCAGTGAATTTTAAAAAGAGTATACGTTTGTTTGCGCTACATTCAAATATTTTTTTCTCAATTACAAAATAAACTTAATTTTAGAAGTTTGAGATTTACAGAATTATTGTAAAGATAGTACAGAGGGTCACACCACACACAGATTCTCCTGTTAATAAATATCTTAGATCTGTGTGGTATGTTTGTTACAACTAGTGAATCAATGCTGATCCATTATTATTAAGGAAAGTCCATACACTGTTCATATTTTCTCAGCTTTCTGTAATGTCCCCTGTGTATTTCCGGATCCCACCTAAGATACATTACATTTAGTTGTCTCCTTAGGCTCCTCTTGGTTGTGGCAGTTTGTTAGGTTTGTTGATGGCCTTGACAGTTTGAGGAGTATTGGTTGTCAGGTATTTTGTCTCTTAGCTGGGATTTGTCTCAGTTTGTTTCTGTGTTTAGATTGGGATAAATAAGTGGAGAGATACTTCGTGCTCATGGATTGGAAGACTAAATGCTGTTGTCAGTTCTTCCAAACTTGTTATATAGGTTCAATGAGATCCCAGTGAGCTATTTTGTAGGTATCGACAAGCAATTCTGAAGTTTGTATGAAAAGGCAAAAGGCGTTACATAGCCAGCTAGTACTGAAGAACAAAGTTGGAGTACTCAAACTACCTGACTTCAAGATTTTGTGTCAGGCTACAGTAATCAAGACAGTGAGGTATTGGCAAAAGCCTAGGCAGGTCAGTAGAGAAATGATCAAAATACAGTCCCCAAATAGACCCACACAGTCAGTTGATCTAAAAGGAACATAGTCAATCTAATTTGTTTTTTGTACCTCAAATCTTAATACAAACTAGCAAAAATTGCATCAGCCAGATCATTGTGACTGAAGTTACACTTGCTTTTTCTGCCTATTCAACGGGGAGGTTGTTACCCTCATGACTTGAATTTCTGGAACTTCATAAAGTAACTTAGACATAATTGGTGCAGAGGAATTGAGTGAAATCTAGTTTTACCTATAGGTCATATTTGAGATAGTATCAGTTTTCCATTTTTTTACCTTGGCATAGTGTTAGAAATCAAAAATAAATTGTGACCTCAAAAGAGGTGGTAATAGGTTGGGAAATTAAAAACAGCCAAGTTAAAAAGCAAGATTTATATAGCATTCATAACTAATTTTCTTCTGAATTACTTTTCCAGAATTTCTTGAAGTTGGCAAAAAGCAACCTGCTTTGGACGTTCTTTATGATGTTATGAAAAGTAAGAAACATAGAACATGGCAAAAGATACACGAGCCGATTATGTTGAAATACTTGGAACTTTGTGTGGATCTTCGCAAGAGCCACTTGGCTAAAGAAGGCTTGTATCAGTATAAGAACATTTGTCAACAGGTATGAACAGCTGGGTTTTTATATTTTAGTAAGTGCTTTTAGTCATTTTGGGAGGCATTTACCTTTCAAATTTACTGTTTTATACCATAAAGTTTGCTTTTAAAATATTTTTTGATAAAAAAAATAATAAAAAAATAAAATATTTTTTGGTTTGTTGGGAGACGAGTTTTATTTATTTATTTATTGGCTAGGTGAACATCAAATCTCTAGAGGATGTTGTTAGGGCATATTTGAAATTGGCAGAGGAGAAAACGGAAGCTGCTAAAGAAGAGTCCCAGCAGATGGTCTTAGACATAGAAGATCTGGATAATATTCAAACTCCTGAGAGGTATGTGGGCTAAATTGCTAAATATATCTTTCTCATTGTTTTTCTTCACATGTGTCTCCATTGTCCCCATTTGAAGTAAATGTTTATTAGAAAGAATGCTTGTCTTTGGGAATTTAAATGTACAGTAACTTCAAGTCATGTACCATTCAGAGTTCATAAAAGTGAAAAATTAAACCATCCGATAGGGTGTATACTAATTTAAATGGCTTTAATACAGATTGAGAATTCAAATACTTGGACTAAGTGATAGCTTTACAGTATGTTCAAAGTTGTAGGTAGGATTTGAACTATTTTATAATGATCATTGTTGGTTTTGGTTTTATAATCATATGGCAAAGTAGGAAACCATGTCTAAAATTGTTTTCAACATTTTTAAATATTTTTGTAGTGTTCTGCTAAGTGCTGTAAGTGGTGAAGACACTCAGGATCGTACTGACAGATTACTTTTAACTCCATGGGTTAAATTCCTGTGGGAATCATACAGACAGTGTTTGGACCTTCTTCGAAACAATTCTAGAGTAGAGCGTCTCTACCATGATATTGCCCAACAAGGTAAAACAAGAATTGATTTGAAAAGTTGACTTAAGGATAGGTTTTGCAAAAGATTTGACTGTTAAAGTTAACTTCCTTTTCTCTGTAGTACTTATTTTACATGGTTTTAATTCTTTCTTTGATGATTGGCATTCATTTAAATATTAAATAAGAAATTTGTTTCATTAGTCAAGGTAATTTTGTGTTTTCCATTGATGTCTGAAGCACCTTTTAAAGTCATTTTGGAATTTTCTAAGTGACTGAAAAGATAAACTTTTCTATTGCTTTCTGGCAAACTTGATTCTATCAGTACTTTTGACTAAATAGCATACTCTTCAGCAAGCTACCTAACCATATACTGGGTTTCTGAGGTCTTTTTGAGCTCCAGAGTGTTACTGAATATAGAACTAAACCTTACTGAAGACTCAGGATCATCATAAAAAGTATCCAGTAGTGCACTTTTAATCTGAAGAACTGTTATTAAGTTTGTTTTCCTAATCTTGTCTTTTTGCCTTACTGTTGCAGCTTATCTTCCTGTCAGTGCAGCCTTTTAACTATATATGACATGAGTGGCTCTTGGCTTTTTCTTACTTTTAGCCTTAGGCACAAGCTTGTCACCATTCTTTAATATGGTATTTGTTTTTGTTTATTCGAGTTTTAAGTGATTATGTGACTAAGAGTAGCTTACTAGGAGCATTAGAATCTGTTTCATTTTGCCCACATGGCTAGCATTTAACACAAGTCAACTCTCAACTGTTTTGATAACAGTTGAGATAAATATTAACTTGTAGTTAAACTGCATCCTTTTGTTTCAGGCCTATTGAAATAGAAATACTCTTTTAAGGGATTGACAAAGGACATTCAAAGAAGTTATTCTAGTATTGCATGTGTGATAGTAGAGAATTATGTGTTTTAATGATAGAGCAAGTAGTTCATTTATACATCTGTGCACAATTGAAATTAGGTTACCATAGACCCCCAATTTGTATTACTCAGTTTCAGTTAGTGCAGAAGCTTTGTTTTCTAGTAAATTAGGTAAGAGAGTTAATTATATTTCAGACCAGAATTTTTTTGCTCTTTTAGGGTTTGAAGTGATAAGTGTTTGAAAGGTGAGTCCCTCTTAGACCTAAATTTAAATAGCTTCCTTAGCTCTCAGAACCATTTCAGTCATAGACCAGGACTGATGACTATTTCTAAAAGGTGCTCAGGGCACATGAAGTGAGTTATAACTGATCATTTCTCAAAACTGATGCTGAGTTTGGTAAATCTTGTTAAGATAACTGACCTTAATACATGAAGTAGAACCTGTTTAAATACTAAGTTTATGGTGGAAAGTACCTAATGTGTTTTACAATTATGCTTATAGCTTTCAAGTTCTGCCTCCAATACACCCGGAAGGCCGAATTCCGTAAGTTGTGTGACAACTTGAGAATGCACTTGTCTCAGATTCAACGCCACCATAACCAAAGTACGGCAATCAACCTTAATAATCCAGAGAGCCAGTCTATGCATTTGGAAACCAGGCTTGTTCAGTTGGACAGTGCTATCAGCATGGAATTGTGGCAGGTATTTTGTGAACTATTTTGGCTTTCCTTTGTAGTAATAATAACCCATATTACCTTTTTTTCTCTTAATGAGTATCTGTGTCTTGGTATCTCTTGGTTAATTTCAATAGCTGGTAACAGATTTGAGGTTGTCTAATGAAGAAGGAAGAGTTTGGGACAAGAAGTCTCAGTTATTTTGGTTCTTGATGCCTGCTGTCAATTCCAAGCCAAATCATCTAATCTCTTTTTCAGACCTCAGTGCTCAAATTGTGGCTCAGTGCATGGAGAGTATGCATTTACAAAATTTTGTAAATAATTTCATGGTAGCTTTGTCTCTTTTACCTGGATTTAAAAAAATCAGTTTGTCTTTCCATCTTATATTAATAGTAATTTATTGTACTTTATAAAAGTATTGATGGCAACAGTTTAGAAATTACAGACTTGTCCTTTACCGCAGAGAGTTGGAGAAATGTAGCACTACACTGTCCCCTAGATTTCTCAGTGCTGCGTAGACTTAGTAAGCTTGCACAGTGAATATCCTACATCAGAGATCTCGGTAGTGGGCATTTTGTTGTCAACATGGACTTTTTTACTCTAAGGATTCTGCAGACATTTTCTTATGAGTTATTTTTATATATTTCATTCCCCCACCAAATCTTATTGAAATTGCAGAGGCAGAAACTAAAAATTGGTAATTTTCAGCCAACGAAAATATGATCTCCTGCTCTCCCATATTTTCCTTTTCTGCAGGTACACCCTTAAGATACCTGAACTAAAGGAAAAAAGTTTTAATAGAAAACAAGTAAACATGTCTAATATGGAAAAAATGGATAAGTGAAAGGAAGAAAATATTTATCCATTATCTTAACATTCAGAAATAGCCTTTATATTGTGTTTTATGTCCTTCCAGATTCTTCAAAATTGTATTCCCCCAAGTGGTACGATACTCTTTAAAGGCTTGGGCAGTCTAAGAAATTGTGTTAGTTTTCTGAAATAATCGCTTCTCGGCCTTTTGGCTAAGATCAAGTGTAGTTTTCTGAAATATATCAGATAGTTAAACTATGAATAAAAAGAACCACACATGAAGGTATTTTATTTGCCATTTTTATTCTTAAGTGTAATATATTTTAAGTTTCATAGATTTTTGTTTGTTTTTTTAGAATGTAATGACTGTAATTTATACCACTAATTTTAGGAAGCATTCAAAGCTGTGGAAGATATCCATGGGCTATTTTCCTTATCTAAAAAACCGCCCAAGCCTCAGTTGATGGCAAATTACTATAACAAAGTCTCAACTGTATTTTGGAAATCTGGAAATGCTCTTTTTCATGCGTCTACACTCCATCGTCTTTACCATTTATCTAGAGAAATGAGAAAGAATCTTACACAAGAAGAGATGCAAAGGTAAGAATCTTATTGTTGGATAGTATTGAGATATAAAAGAACTGTCTTGTAAATGGTATGATAATGTTAGATTAGGGTTTCTCAGCTGCACTGTTGACATTTGGGGCTGGTTATTTTTTTGTCAGGGGACTGCGTTTAGGATCTTTGGCAGCATCCTTTGTTTTCTCACTGCTTACCAGTAGCACGCCTTCTAACTGTTAACTACCAAAAAATCTCAGTGGTATTCTTGGGCAGTATTCTTGGTCTTTGGTAGCTATCTTTTATCTGGTAACCAACCCTCCAATTGAGAAAATGGAATGTTAGGAAAGGCAGTGTTAAGGTACTAGCTTCCTTAACTGAGTGTAGGTATTTAGGTAGGAACTAATTAGACCCTCTCCCCCAAAAATGAGTACTTTTATCAAGTAACTTTCCCCCCAGCTATAAAACATTAA
Organism: Oryx dammah; assembly: GCF_014754425.2. Lineage (NCBI taxonomy): Eukaryota > Metazoa > Chordata > Mammalia > Artiodactyla > Bovidae > Oryx > Oryx dammah. The sequence goes on along the minus strand of NW_024070198.1, from coordinate 38,095,545 downwards.
CTGTAAATAATTGGCATGTGTATTTTTATGTAGATAGCCTATAACCTAACAATCTAAAGACTTTTATTTTTTTAGCATTACGTATATACTTTTCAGTCATGCTTGGTTTTCATTATACATTTTAGTTGGGTTTAGGCAACTCACATACCATTTCTTACTGGCAGACCATGTTATTTTGGTCTCTAGCAGAAGTATGTACATCAAATTGTTTTTCTTAGCTTGTAAGCAGCGCATGGAACCAACTAAGTTTTTTCTAGTGTATGTGGCAACCCACTCCAGTCTAATTGCATGGAGAATCTTGGACCAAAGAGCCTGGTGGACTGCAGTCCATGGGGGCTGCAAAGAGTTGGGACAGGACTGAGCAACTAAAAGTTGCACTTTCATGTATATATATGTATCTTTTGCCACACAGAGCATCATGTGGGATCTTAGTTCCCAAGTAGGGATTGAACCTGTGCCTCCTGCATTGGGAGCTCAGAGTCTTAACCACTAGGTCACCAGGAAAGTCCCTTAAAAAACTATTGAGGGCACTGTTCCTTATGTCATTCACTATCAGTTATGTATATAATCCTTGTCTATTGGAATAAGGGAAAAAACTTGATTTTCTTTAAGTTATTTCTATACTGTTCTGTTAGAAAATACTGTAAGAGTACTGTCATAATCATTAGGCTGTTTGGCTATATGTACATTATTTTCCTTAATCCTCCCAACACCTTGTGACTTAGAAAATTAAGTAATCTTGCCTAAGGTTCCAGTCTTGGAAATGGTGAAGCTGAGATTCCAACTCTTGACTCTTGGGCTCCAGAGCCCACAATCCTTAGTGTCCTATGGTGCTCTAAATTCAACCTGAGTTTTTGTGTTTTAAGGAAGCTAACATTTAACTTTTGCCCTCAACTCCCATAATCCGTTTTTGTGATCCTTGTAACTTTTCCCTCTTTTCTTAAGTGTCAGTTTTTTCTTAGTTTTAAAAATCTTCCCTAATAGTTTCTATAAGGAAGTAGGGGTGTATGCAGATGTGTCTGTGCTGGCATTCAACACAGTCTTTCTAGCTAGAAAACACTGACAGTAGTAAGTGGGTGGGTGAAGTTCTGCTTCTCCAAGTGTTCATTTTAGGATAATCCATTTCTTTTTTAATTAATCCCATGCTTTGATAAACACTAAGGAGGCCAGTTCATCGTGGTGGTATACATATTCTATCACTGGCACATTTTACTAATTAAAGAGAAGTGTCTTTCTCCTTATCAAATAACATTTGCAAATTTAACAGATTGTATCTTTGTTCTCCAGAATGTCTACTAGAGTCCTTTTGGCCACTCTTTCCATCCCTATTACCCCTGAGCGTACTGATATTGCTCGACTTCTGGATATGGACGGCATTATAGTTGAGAAACAGCGTCGCCTTGCAACCCTGCTAGGCCTGCAAGCCCCACCAACGCGAATTGGCCTTATTAATGATATGGTTGGTATAAGTTTTAGCACTCTTCAACAGCTTTGAACAGAACGCTCTATGATCAGGTTTTATAATTTATGATTAAATGAATTCTGATGCATTGCCAGGGGATTCTGATGCTTGGACAAGTTTGAGAACCATTGGTGTAAGTCAGCCCTGTGTTGAGGTGAGATGTTTTGTCTTGAGTGAGCTGGAGTTAAATTGGATGCAGCAGACAAGACTCAGACTAGCTTTGAGGACTAGCATGGGCCCCTTAATAAGGGAAGTATGATGGGCAGGAACGATCATGGCTTATTTCAGGGGCTGTAGGAAAAACTGAAGCTGATAGGTATTAGAAATATGATGAGTCCAGGAAAGCATGGAATTAGATTAGGCCCAGTTCTGGACAACTGAGGTGTTTCTAACTTTAACTTACTAAGGCAGTGGTTCTTAATTAGGGCTATACACTGTAATTGTGTGTGAAGTACTTTTTAAAATGCAGATTTCTAGGTTTCACCCACTGCAGATATTAAATTGATTTCAAAATATAGAGCCCAAGGTTTTGTATCTCACAGTGTTTTACATTGGACTCTTTAATTCAGTGGGAATTTATCATGTTAGTGTCTTGTTATCTGCCAGGCAAGTGATAGTTAAATGGAATTTGTACTCCAGAGGAGTTTGATTCCCAGTAGTTTGACTTAGTGGTTACTGTGGTACAGCTCTAGCAAATTACTTCAGGATAAGAGAAAAAAGAGGGAATATAGGCCTTATTTCTTCACTGACAGAGTCAATCAGTTTGGATAAAAGTTAATACATTTTGTATATGGCAACATCCTTCACTGGCAGAGTCAATCAGTTTGGATAAAAGTTAATACATATAGTATATGGGAATACTTTTTTATCTTGTAACAGTTCTCTGTTACAGTAGCAAGGCAAGTTCCTTTTGTGGTCAATTTTTCAAAAGAACTAACTTAACCTCTGAAATAGTATTTCTCTCAATGCCTTCGTGTTTTATTCTGCTGCCATTTATAAAAACCGGCTTTGTGTGTTGGCATGTTTTTATGGGACTGAATTAGGATTACTGCTGCTGCTATGTCGCTTCAGTCGTGTCCGACTCTGTGCGACCCCATAGACGGCACCCCACCAGGCATCGTTGTCCTTGAGATTGTCCAGGCAAGAACACTGGAGTGGGTTGCCATTTCCTTCTCCAATGTGTGAAAGTGAAGTCACTCAGTCGTGTCTGACTCTTAGCGACCCCATGGACTGCAGCCCACCAGGCTCCTCTGTCCATGGGATTTTCCAGGCAAGAGTACTGGAGTGGGTTGCCATTGCCGTCTCCTGAATTAGGATTAAACGTAATTAAATAAGAGCATTGTATTTAGGAAGAGGTCTTAACTAGCAAATAAGTATTAAAAAAATTTTTTTTTAAATACTGAAAAGTGTGCCTGATGGAAGTATTATCCATATCTCTTGAGCTCATGTAGCATACCTTGATGTTAAAGTTGATCAGTTATAATACTGATGTAGGAATCTGTTGGTGAGGTCAGAGTCAGTAGGCAGGACATTCACATTTGGGTCCTCATTGGACCCATAAATAAATTTCTATAAGAAGGCTTCTAGTTGGTGCCAGATGAATGGCTTAACTAGACGTCAGGATGCATTTTATAAATCTTGAGTTCACTATATGTACAAGATTGAGACCTGAGTATTATGTTTATGTAGCTAAATTCATAATCACCTAGAGAATGATTCTAGAATCAATCTCAGGAACAGACTCAAGTTAATCAAGTTCATAAGAGATTATTAAGCTTGGGAAGCAAGTTTGTTTCAGTAGATGGATAGCCTGTCTCAGTACATTCCTTATTGGAGGTGGTGCTCAGTGGAAAATCCAGAGTATTCATTTATTTAAAATACAAGTATAGTTGATTCATAATGTGTTCATTTTTGCTATACAGCAAAGTGATTTAATTTTATATACATTCTTTTTTATATTCTCTTCCATTATGGCTTATCTTGGGATACTGAATATAGTTGTGCTGTTCAGTAGGAAATCTTGTTTATTCTGTATGTAACAGTTTGCGTCACTAAACCCCAACATCCCAGTCCATCCTCCTGCAAGCACAAGTCTGTTTTCTATGTCTGTGGGTCTGTTTCTGTCTCATAGTTTAGATTTCATACGAAAGTGATCGTATGGTACTTCTTTCTCACTTGGTACGATCATGGCTGGTTGTATTTGTGTTCCAGCAAATGGTATTACTCCATTCTTTTCCACTGTGTGTGTGTGTGTTCTTTATCAGCTCATCTGTTGATGAACATTTAGGTTGTCTCCATGCACTGGCTGTTGAGAATAGTGCTGCTATTCACAATAGTAGGGGTGCATGTATCTTTTTTGAATTACTTTTTCTGGGTCTGTGCCCAGGAGTAGGATTGCTGGATCACGTGACAATTCTAATTTTAGTTTTCTGAGGAACCACATACTGTGTTCATTAGTGGCTGCCCCCGTTTCCATTCCCATCAGCAGTGTAAGGGGGTGCCCTTTTGTCCATACCTTGTCCAGGATTTGTTATTTATAGACTTCTTTTGCTAATGGCCATAGAGTAGGTGGCCATTTGTGTTGATGAGTCTCTATCATTTCATGACAGGTGTATGACTGATGCCCCATGACCTGAGGGCAGGTTAGACAAGCTACATCTTATTGTGCAAGGAAGCTCTATTCACATATCAACTTAAAATATGACTAAATTGTAACATACATTTTTAAAGTACATGTCCTAAGTATAATTGTGTAAATTCTCAAAAAGATTTTTCCATTCACCACTTTTTCCTATTTCCTCCAAGAGTAGCCACAGTCCTGATTTATGACACCACAGGTTAATTTTGCCCGTTTGTGTATTTTATATGAAATTTAAATCTCACATAAATATGTGAAATTCTCCTCATTGGTGAGATATATTCATGTATTGAATATAGTTGTTATTTCTTTGACTGTTTCTGTATATTATGTGAATCAGGGCCTGTTTTGTCCTGAGTTCTCTCTTTTTTTTTGAGTTTGTGGCTTTCCGAGTAGTGTTTCTGGAATAACTTTTCTCTGATACAGCTATTTGTAAACTGGTATTTACTTTTTATTGATAATAAACTTATTTGTATTGGCTGCATGAATTGTCTTTGTAAATATTTTGATTGTGTTGATGAGTTTTTATTTCCTTTGTAAATTCCTCTGGGGTTTCACTGTAGAGAGTTGCATAATTTGGGGCAAGAGACTCAACATAGTGGTCCTGGATTTCTCTTTGGTAGAGGTGGTTGAGGCTAGATAAATACCATTCATTTCTCAGATCTCCAGTGTGATATTTTTATTTAATTTATAATCAATTCAGAATCCCAGTTACAAAATACCTTCAGCAGTTAATCCTTTTGTTTTGCTCACTGTAGGTCAGATTCAATGTGCTACAATATGTTGTCCCAGAAGTAAAAGACCTTTACAATTGGCTGGAAGTTGAATTTAACCCACTAAAACTCTGTGAGAGAGTCACAAAGGTAAGCTTTGGTTATATTATCATGTAGTCATCCCTGTTACAATTTTATGTTGTGTTACTTTCTTTTTTATTGGAATATAATCACTTTACATTGTGTTAGTTTTTCTGATGTACAGTGAAGTAAATTGGCCATATGCACGCATATGTCTTCCTTTGTCTTGGACTTCCCTTCCACCCTGGTCATCGCAGAGCACTTGCTGAGCTCTGTACTGCAGCGTCCCACGAGCTGTTTTCCACCCGGCAGTGTGTACTTGTCAGGCAGAACCTCCCAGTTAGTCCCGTATTTGTTAACAGAGAAGTGTTATCCTATGTGTTCGAATTCGGTGCACATTTCATTGTCTTTTTTCTTTATGTCAAGAGAAAGGATATTTCTGATGTGCTAAATGAACCTTTGGAGGTAAATTAGCAGCATGACTTAATTTAGCCATTGCTGTCAGTCACCTTCATACAAGAGTCAGTAGCTTCCTGTTACATTTTGTATTTCTTTGCATAGTGTGGTGATTTTGTCTGTGAAGAAAATGAAAAAGTATCACAAGTATTTTAGTATTTATTGTAGAGAAAATATAACTCTTAATGAATTTTATAGGTTCTCAATTGGGTTAGGGAGCAACCTGAAAAGGAACCAGAGTTACAACAGTATGTTCCACAACTGCAGAACAACACCATACTCCGGCTTCTCCAGCAGGTAAAGATGGAAAAACGGATGTTTCATGGAAGAGCTGGGAATGTTCCAGTGATTGTTCTGATCACAAAACTAAAAAATTTGGAAATAGCCCAGAAAAAAGCTTCCTCAAATTCTAACCCTCACCAAAATTATTTTATGTGTTTGATTTGAAAAATAGTTATTTTACATAACTCATAGCTGCTTTTGTCTCTTTTGTTAGTCATTGTCTCCGTACGTTTTTCCTTGTTGGCCATGTACATCTTTCTTATTCCTTTCAATACCTATGAAGTTTTTCATTGTCTCAAAGTACCATGGTTTGTTTATTCAGACTGTTGGTGGAAATTTTTTAGTTTTTTTGGCCATAATAAAAAGTTGAAATACTGAACATTTTCTTTACAAGTGTATTTGCATATTTCTTTAACTTTTGTAGCTAAGAAGTAGAGTTAGTCATAGTCTACACATTTAAAACTTTTAACAGATCCTCAGAGATTGAATTCATGGACCCTCCCAGCAGTAGTTAAGAAAGCTTTTTTTCCTGCTAACACTAGTATTGTCAGTCTTTTAGTTTTTTTGGCAACCCTGTGGTATGTGGGATCTCAGTTTCCCACCCAGGGAACTTGGATTGGACGTGTGGATTCTTAACCACTTGACTGCTAGGGAAGTCCCAGTATTGTCAGTCTTTTAACTATTGCAGTTCAGCTTTGTACTTGAGTTTGAATATTATGGTTTACAGTATGACTTAAATGATCCTGTTGTGTCTTCCATTTGTTTCGTTGATGGTGGAGAACGTTTACTATATGTTAACTTCCATGTTTGTGCACATGTCATTGACCTGCTTTCTCTCCTATGTGTGAGCAGTGTTATTTCTTCTGTGCTATACAAATAGTTGAAGGTTAATTAGCAGTATAACTAAATAGTAATACTGCCAGTCTCCTTCAGACAAACAGTTTTATTAAATGTTCAGATGAATTAGGTAAGTAGCAGGTCTCTATCTACAAATATGTGACCATTTAGGGTTTTTTTTTTGGTTTGTTTTTATGGAACTAGGATTTGAAAGGATTATGTGATGGTTTGAAATATGGTGTAATCTTTTCATTAGCCTTGGATTTTAATTCTAGCTCCAGCAGTGCATGTTTACATACTTTGAGCTTCAGTTTCTTTTCTTTGAAAAATAGGCTAACTTTCTAACTTTCTACTGTTCCATGAGACTCCACGTAACAATTGCTGAGTAAATGATAGCTATCATTCCTAACCTTGTGTTTCTTATGCAGGTGGCACAAATTTATCAGAGCATTGAGTTTTCTCGTTTGACTTCTCTGGTTCCTTTTGTTGATGCTTTCCAACTGGAACGGGCCATAGTAGATGCAGCTAGGCACTGTGACCTGCAGGTAGGTGCTAGCAGGGGACATTGAGGTGGTGGGAGGCCTAAGAGGACTACAACACACACTCTTTGCTTCTCTGCTTTTGGCACTGCTTTAAAGGTTTAATGAACTGAGGCTTCTAGCTTTGATATTTGACATTCTTCGGTTGATTTTTTTCCTTAAATTCAGTTGAAATTTTAATCAAAGTTACTAATTTGTATAAAGACTTCATATTTGCAAGTAGATTTAACTATTGATAATACTCTTCAATTTTCATAGGTTCGTATTGACCACACTTCTCGGACCCTTAGTTTTGGATCTGATTTGAATTACGCTACTCGAGAAGATGCTCCAATTGGTCCTCATCTGCAAAGCATGCCTTCAGAACAGATAAGAAATCAGCTGACCGCCATGTCCTCAGTTCTTGCGAAAGCGCTTGAAGTCATTAAGCCAGCTCATATCCTGGTGCGCGTCTATGGGAGAAATGGATGACAGAGCTATGAGGGGCCCTTTAGGTCTTTCACAAATACGGTTGACATGATGTCTCAGAGAAGGGATTTATTATATATTTCCTCTTTGGTTGTGTTTGATACTGTTGATAATTTATAAAATATCTTTGTCAGATAACACAGACCATTGAGCTGCCTTCTGTGGGTCAGAATAACAGGTTAAGGTGATCACAGGAGTACTGTGATGAGTGATAACAAACCACAGGTGACGACCCTCCACCTAGGGAGTACTGTGATCATGCCTTTGCTTTCTGTTTAAGTTGTTTGTGAACTCTGTATTTTCTCCTTGGCTTGAACACTTTATAGTATACGTGGTTCAGATGAAAGTTGGCCTAGCAGATAAAGGTTCTTCAGCTGTGTCCTTGCTGTTCAGGACTTTGCATAGTTGTAGCATCATAGTATTTGGTGCTAGAAACCAGTAGTTGAATAATGTCATCTTCTCTTTTCAAATGCAAATACATGTTAGGATAATACATTAGGAGTATGTAGCAATATTTTTGATCTCAGATACTGTGGTATGTCACTTAAAGATATTTTTAATGTATTTGTTCTTGAAGCAAGAGAAAGAAGAACAGCATCAGTTGGCTGTTACCGCATACCTTAAAAATTCACGGAAAGAGCACCAGCGTATCTTGGCTCGCCGTCAGACAATTGAGGAAAGAAAAGAGCGGCTTGAGAGTCTGAATATTCAGCGTGAGAAAGAAGAACTGGAGCAGAGGGAAGCTGAACTCCAGAAAGTGCGGAAGGCTGAGGAAGAGAGGCTGAGACAGGAGGCAAAGGAGAGAGAGAAGGAGCGGATCTTACAGGAACATGAACAAATCAAGAAGAAAACTGTTCGTGAGCGTTTGGAGCAAATCAAGAAGACGGAACTGGGTGCCAAAGCATTCAAAGATATTGACATTGAAGTATGTAGCGTATTAATGCATTAAAATTCCAGTTTTATTCAGGTCTCTTAGACGCACAATTTACCATTTATTGGTTTACTTTGGGTTATTTGGTTATTTTGCTCAGTTTGATACAGCTATTAATAATAGTTCATTAGTCTATGAAATAAGCATTTGTTTTGGTGATGCCACAGTTTTTAGTCACTGTTGAAATGGAATTTGGATACAGTAGAATACAGGAATAAGAAGTAGATGTTACGATTACATTGTTTTTCCTCACAATCAAATAAGCCTGTTGTAAAACATTTTTTGTTGCCTGAATTTACACATTGTAAGCATTTGCCCTTTTGAAATAAAGTAATTTAGGATCCATTTCTAGGAAGAAATGGTGCTCCATATTGACTGGTATGTACTTTTATACTCTTATTAATTAATTATGGTATATTTCTATTACTTTTCAGGACCTTGAAGAATTGGATCCTGATTTCATCATGGCTAAACAGGTTGAACAACTGGAGAAAGAAAAGAAAGAACTTCAGGAACGCCTAAAGAATCAAGAAAAGAAGGTAAATGAAAGAACTGCTGAACTTTAACGTGCCAAGTTAAAGAAATTTTTTTTAACATTTGTTTTCATGATACTCAGATTGACTACTTTGAAAGAGCTAAGCGTTTGGAGGAAATCCCCTTGATAAAGAGTGCTTACGAAGAACAGAGAATTAAAGACATGGATCTGTGGGAACAACAAGAAGAAGAAAGAGTAAGGCTTTAATTGTAATATTTTTAGACTGTAAGCAAGCTATAATAAAGCCAGTAATGGGAAAAAGGTTTCAAATTGATTTCTGTATTATTTCGCCAGAAATTGTGTTTTAATGGCTGTATACAAACAGGTTAGTAGACATTTACAAAATAGAGATTAAATAATGAAACTTGTAAAGTGCAAAGGATAGATGAACTTTATTTTTTTTTGAAAACTGCTTTATGGAGATATAATTCACGAATTTAAAGTGTGCAATTGACGTTTTTAGTATATGGAATTGGGCAACACTCTGATTTTAGAACATACCCCAAAGGAAACTTCATACCCATTAGTGGTCACTCCGTTTTCTCTGCACTCCTTCAGCAGCCACCTAACTCCTTTCCCTCTCTAGACTTGTCCGTTTGGGTATTTCTTACAGATGGAATCATATAGTCTGTGTGTGAGAGACTAAACAGCTCCTTCAGTAGCTTTATTTATGTGTACTTAACAGTACAAAAGCAATATTTGCAAATGCTTATAGTGGCCAGATTTGTAGTAAAAACGAGTGACCTCATTTTGGTTAGAAAAGTAACCACAGGCAGGAGACAACATATATCTGTGGTGGCTGCCTCCTCTTAATTTCATTGGATTGTTGACATTCTGGGCCTAGTGTTAACCATCTTTTCCAGTTTTCTTAGAAGTTGGAATTTGTGTGATAATTCTTTTAACATGACATTAGAGAAAGCTTGAGAGGATTTGCTGTTTTTTTAAAGTTAATTTATTGAAACAAAATTAAATTTTTCTTTTGCTTGTGCCTCATGGCATTTGGGATTTTAGTTTCCTGATCAGGGATCAAACCCACACTCCCTGGAGGGGCCAGAGAAGTCCCTCCAGTTGCTTTTAAAGAAGAAAATACAGTAAATAATAAAGCCATGAAGTATTTGTTGTTTTGTCACACACATTTTAGTTTTTCCTCCATAAATTTTGTGGTTGTCTTTGTTCAGTCTCTTAAGTCCTGTCCAACTCTTTGTGACCCCATGAACTGCAGCCCTCCAGGCTTCTCTGTCCTTCATTATCTCCAGGAGTTTGCTCAAACCCCATGTCTATTGAGTTAGTGGTGCTATGGTACCGTGGGGTTAAAGCTGTTTCTTACAGGTGCCCTGAGTCTTTTTTATTCATCTTCTGTTCCTCATTGTCATCTTAGGGAGCTGTTGGTATGGCAGAATGGAGGGGGCAGAGGAGACGCTTATACTTCTTCAAGAATATCTGTCAGAAATTTGGGATAAATTCATCACCAGATAATGAGCACTTTGAAATTTAATTTTGTATCATGTGTTTGCAGATTACTACGATGCAGCTAGAACGGGAAAAGGCTCTAGAACATAAGAACCGGATGTCACGAATGCTTGAAGACAGAGATTTGTTTGTAATGCGGCTCAAGGCAGCACGACAGTCTGTTTATGAGGTGAACTTCTTGGTTTCAGGGAAACCTTTATTCATGAGCTTTGCCTTAAGGGTTCTTCAGTGTGGTGGTACATTCTCTGTCTTGAGCTAACATAATCATCATTCAAATAATATTTTAATAGAGATGTCTTGAAATTATTTCCTGGACTTAAGTAGCCATCACTATAAACGGATTTTTTCTGAAGGTGAAAATAGACTGCATTAAACTTGCTTTTGATATAAATTTTTGTTCTTTGATTCAGAAAGAGAAAAAAACTAAATTGAAAAGTCCTGCTCTTATACTTTGATTTAATCATTTTACTTATTTTGTATAAATAAATCCACTGTGTATAGATAATACTGTCAATTCAGTTTTAACCATTTGACATGCAAAAACTAATTATTTGGAAATTTGATTTTTAGGTTTGTAGGTTGCTTTTTATGGTTCCACCAGACTTAACCATGCTTTTGTAACTTGCTGCAGTTTTGTAGCCCTTGATAGTTTGATTCCTTTCTTTTGGTGATCATTCAATTACAGGAAAAACTTAAACAGTTTGAAGAGCGGTTAGCAGAAGAGCGGCATAATCGCTTGGAAGAACGTAAAAGGCAGCGTAAAGAAGAACGAAGGATAACCTACTATAGAGAAAAAGAAGAGGAGGAGCAGAGGAGGGCAGAAGAAAAGATGCTAAAAGGTAACTAGTTGGACTGAGACTGGGGCTATACGGCGAGGCTGATAATAGGTCTCCTCTGTACAGCCTTACTTAGGAAACAGGAATGTGGAACCAAGGCGATTAGCTGACTAGTTCTCAGGTTCTGACAACCTGACTTAGTTCTCTGCAGTGTGTTACCTGTGAGGGTGTTAATGTCCTCTGCCAGCCTATTTCAACGATTTTGGTGTTCTTTCACAAACTTTGCCCACGTATTTTTTATCATTGTAGTCTGTATAGTATTAACATTTATTGAGCAAAATGTGCCACATGAAGTTTCTCAAATGATCCTTTTTGTGGCATCGCAGATGCTCAGGTGTTGGCGTGGGATTCTAATATCTTGTGTTGAGTGGGATAAGACTTGTTTTCTTGAATATTTTCTGATATGCAAGTTTAGCTGATTGTAAACTGTTTCAAACTTTTTTAAAAGAATTTTTTCTACATTATGCTGCCTCTAATACCAGAAAAGTAGACGTATAGTATAGCACCGATGGAAACGTGTGGGTGGGAGGGCACCCTTTATAACCTGATGTGTTGTGCAGAGCGAGAAGAGCGAGAGCGGGCTGAGCGTGCGAAGCGTGAGGAGGAGCTTCGGGAATACCAGGAGCGGGTCAAGAAGCTAGAAGAAGTTGAAAGGAAAAAACGTCAGAGGGAGCTGGAAATTGAGGAAAGGGAGCGTCGTAGAGAGGAGGAGAGGAGACTTGGTGATGACTCGCTTTCTAGAAAGGTAAGTACGGGCGTCAGTGCTACGTGAAAGTGCAGTGAGGTCGCTCAGTTGTGTCCGACTCTGCGACCCCATGGACTGTAGCCTATCAGGCTCTTCCGTCCATGGGATTTTCCAGGCAAGAGTGCTGGAGTGGATTGCCAGTTCCTTCTCCAGGGGATCTTCCCGACCCAGGAATCCCAGGTTTCCCACATTGCAGGCAGACGCTTTTACCACCTGAGCCACCAGGGATCAGCCAGGTCTCTACATATCAGAGCTGTCTGTGTGTGTCAGTGTCCGGGCATGGTGTTTTGAATCACATCGTTCAGATTTAAGTCTGATACTGCTTTATCTTTCCAGAGAAGGAGGGTTCCTAAGGAGGATGGGGAGGGGATAAGACTTGTCTTAGCAAGCTGGGATTTTATAGGCTTTAGAGTACTTGTCAGGAAGAACTAATCCCATGAAATTAAGTATTTGATGAAAAGTAACACAGTCATACGGAAGAGGAACTGTTCGTTCCTTGAAAGGCGTTGCTGTGATGGAAGGGTCCTCAAAGATGAATTTGTGGGACCAGCCAGTATTCAACATCCCTTGATAGAAATGCAGTCTTAGGCTCAGAGCCAAATCTTTTGAACCAGAATTTGCATTTTAACAAGATTACCAGGTGCTTCAAATGCTGGTATAAGTGTTTATTTTTAATTTCCATTCGTGTCCAAATCGACCAGTGCTTCTAACTTTATCTTGTGTAAAGAGGGTATCTGATACCTTCTCATGGCAGTAGCTTTGTTACCTCCTTAAACCACATTGTTTCAAACCCATCCCTCGTTTCTGTCCCTATGCTCCTGCCTTATGTAATTCAGCTGGTTTCTTTTGCCTGTATTACTTACAGGTCTTATCCCTGGTTGTCATCTTTCCCCCTGGCCTCAGACCTTCATCTATACTGTGGCTTGCTTGGTTTTTCATAACGCATACTTGATTGTTACCTCTGCTTTTGGTTTCAGACCTTCCTTTGGGTCATACTCATTGCTTGGAGCCCAACTAAATTAAACACACCTTAGCAGCCAAGGTGTGTTTAATTATGTTTTATGTTTACTGTTGTTTCATTAGCTTCATCAGTCGCTGTTTTCTTAGTCACTTCTACTCTAGCTATTCTGAGCTAGTGTTAGCTTTTATTGCATCTGTGACATCTGCCTGCATGCTCTTTGTTTTTCCTGCAATGTGTCCGTGCTGTCCTTTAAATGAAATACTGCTGTTTTTTTAAGGTTAGTGGTAAGTAGCTGGAGGGTTTATTGCCTGCCATGTCTCTGAACCTTTATCTGTGCCACACCTGTATCAAATGCTTCCCTTTATTGGAGGGTCTGCTCCTAGTTACGTAGCCTTCAGTTTGTTTTATGATATATGAATGGATTTTTAGTTTTGTTGGTCTTGTTGGTAATTATTATGAGTGTTCTTTTCCTATTGGGCACAGAGTTGGGTGTGTGGGTGGGGGTGTGGGTGTGTGGGTGTGTGTGATTTGCTACATCCTGTTAATTTAGTTCTGAAGCAGATGAGGTAGGCCACCCATGGTTATGGATTTCAAAAGTTTTTATCGGTTTTTGCAGTTCTGTGTTCATCCTTTGTTGCTGTTTCTGTTTTGTTAACTCCCCCTTCGCTTTCAATTGGAGAGTGTTCAGTTTTCTGTTCATGTTTAACATGGTAGCTAACTGTGGTAACTAACTAGTGCTTGTGCCTTTATTCCTGACATTTGTTTTGGCATTTATGATTTTCTCTGCTCTTTTACCATCCATTCTTTTCAAAGTGTAAACTTACAGTCTGTAGATTTTGAAAACTCTTCCCTTTCTTTAGAACAAACAAAATGTGCAAAACAAAGAAAACAACCACTGCTGTGCTTTGTCGCATCTGACTCTATGTGACCTCACAGATTGCAGCCCGCCAGGCCCTTCTGTCCATGGGGATTCCAGGCAAGAACACTAGAGTGGGTTGCTGTGCCCTCCTCCATGCTCTGCCAACCTAGGGGTCGAACCCAGGTCTTCTGAACTGCAGGTGGATTCTTACTGACCGAGCCACCAAAGATGAAAAGGCTTAAGGCCTGTTTGTCGCTTGTAGTGGCACTTGTGTTGGTTCTGCAGTTGTGTCCGACTCTGCAGCACCATGGACTGTAGAGAGCTGGCCAGGCTCCTCTGTCCTCAGAATTCTCCAGACATGAATACTGGAGTGAGGAGCCATTCCCTTCTCCATGGGGAAATCTTCCCAACCCAGGGGGTCTCCTGAATTACAGGCAGATTCTTTACTGTTTGAGCCACATCTATTTAAAGGCTTTACTTAAATGTATTGCCTCCAATGTATTTAAGCAATGTTTTCTATTTAGAATTCACTTAGCAGTTTTACAACTGCATTGGCAAGGTGATTTAGTTTAAAATATGTTTACACTGTATCTTTTCCCCTTTGCATGTAAATTTTTTGTTTTGTATATTCTATATTTTATTTCTGTGTATGCCTCACAAGAGGTTTTGTTTTTCTCTCACAGTTGCATAACAGTTCATTGGTTTAGCCAATTCAAAATCATCCTCCTTCAGAAGTTGAGAGACCTGTCAGTGCTCACTGCCCTAGTACTTAGTGGAAAGAGGATTCTTGACAATAGTCTTGATCTTCTTAGTTCAGTAGATACTCTGCTGTGTTCCTAGGAAGCTTAGGAGAAAAGAAGTGCTAGTGTTTCACCAAGTCTTGGTTTAGCTGCCTAAGCTTAGGTCTTTACTGTTCACCCTTTCTGGCATGTGCGCCCCATCAGTCAGGATTCAGTTTACGTAGAGCATATTGAATTGTCTTAACTCAGGAAGATTTTTTTCTCCTTTTCTCTTCTTCTGGCCTTTCAAAGTCCTATTCTTTATCTCTTTTAATGTTTCACTTATTTTCTTTCATCTCTTTGTGTTATAGCAACTAGCTCTTTGAGGTTCCCGTTCAATTTTATCAGCGATGTTGCTAATGTAGTGACTCTCACTTTGCTCAATGTAGGACTCTCGTTGGGGAGATAGAGATACAGAAGGCACTTGGAGAAAAGGACCTGAAACAGATTCTGAGTGGAGAAGAGGCCCTCCAGAGAAGTAAGTAGAATTAAGGAGAAGAGACTAATCATAGGTCCTGTTAGTATCTTATTAGTGTTTTTCTAATTTGGCATATTTTGTGGGGGTGGGGAAAGGGGAGTCATGAAGAATTGTATGCATATCTATTACTGAAATGTTTGTCATGGTTTACTTCAGTGCTGCTGTAATTACATAGAATAGATATCTTGGAAAATACGTGCTTTAGGTTTTTCTTTTATTTTTAATTTCCTAAACTAATGGTATTGAGGTTAGAGTATACTGAATGGTTTCATAGTATTTTTCTTGTCGTTTTGAAAGCTGGTAGTAATAGATTTAGAAATTGCTAAGGCATTCCTCATAAAGTGCAGATACCTTTTAGAGGCAGTTGTCTGCTTACTGGTTCATTTGTTGACATAAACTTTTGGATTTTGTGTTTTGTTTTTTTTTTTTTAATTGGAACATACTCTTATAGGACTGAGATTAGTGAATTTACACTTTGGAAGTGAGTAAAATCATTGCCAAAGAGATCATGTACTTTCTTAAGAAAGTATACTCTTAAAGGTGTTTGGCTTGTTACTCTGTAGGGAGTGGAGACGTGGAGAAGGGCGGGACGAAGAGAGACCTCACAGAAGAGACGATGACCGACCGAGGCGCCTGGGGGATGATGAAGAGAGAGAGTCCTCTCTCAGACCAGATGATGATCGCGTTCCCCGACGTGGCATGGATGACGACAGAGGCCCACGACGTGGTCCTGATGAAGATCGGTTCTCTCGCAGGGGGGCGGACGATGACCGGCCTTCTTGGCGTAGTGCAGACGATGACAGGCCTCCCAGACGAATTGGAGATGAAGACAGGGGTAGCTGGCGTCACGCAGATGACGACAGACCACCTAGACGAGGACTGGACGAGGACAGAGGAAGCTGGCGCACGGCTGATGAGGACAGAGGACCCAGGCGAGGGCTGGATGAGGACCGGGGGCCGCGCCGAGGAGGTGCAGACGATGAGCGTTCGTCCTGGAGGAATGCTGACGATGATCGTCCCAGGCGGGGCTTGGATGATGACCGGGGTCCCAGGCGGGGCTTGGATGATGACCGGGGTCCCAGGCGGGGTTTGGATGATGATCGAGGACCTTGGCGGAATACCGACGATGATAGATTTTCCAGGCGAGGTGCAGATGATGACAGATTTTCCAGGCGCGGTGCGGATGATGACAGGGGGCCTTGGAGAAACAT
Organism: Oryx dammah; assembly: GCF_014754425.2. Lineage (NCBI taxonomy): Eukaryota > Metazoa > Chordata > Mammalia > Artiodactyla > Bovidae > Oryx > Oryx dammah. The sequence continues at coordinate 38,079,264 of NW_024070198.1, read as the reverse complement.
GGATGACGATCGGATCTCAAGACGGGCTGATGACGATCGAATTCCCAGAAGGGGTGATGATTCACGACCTGGTCCCTGGAGACCATTTGTCAAACCAGGTAAAATTGTGGTATTCAAAAAACCAAATTGGATGCTTTATATGTATTTACAAATGCTACCTGAAATTTTACACCAGCTAATCCCCACTATTCTGTAGATTGTAGCAGCTTATTTCAAAGAAAAAACACAAGTCTCAAAAGGACAACTTATATTTTGATTGTTAAGTAAGACGTGTTCCCTGCTATTTCAGGGCTTTGAGGTTCTTCTTTCTGTGCTTGTCTGTAAGTATCAGTGTTTTTCAGAATCCTTCCTGGACTGGACTCCTTGTAGGAGTAATGAAAATATACTTATCATTTGTTTGTACTCTTGTCAACCATGGCATTATGTTCATGAGAGGAGCCCGTTTCCTTTCTCCGTCTTGGGCCTGTTCATCCTTTCGTACTTTTGTTTTATTTATTCAGCTGTGCTGGGAGAAGGCAGTGGCACCCCACTCCAATACCCTTGCCTGGAAAATCCCATGGACGGAGGAGCCTGGTGGGCTGCAGTCCATGGGGTCGCTAAGAGTCAGACACGACTGAGTGACTTCACTTTCACTTTTCACTGTCATGCATTGGAGAAGGAAATGGCAACCCACTCCAGGGTTCTTGCCTGGAGAATCCCAGGGACGGGGGAGCCTGATGGGCTGCCGTCTATGGGGTCGCACAGAGTCGGACACGACTGAAGTGACTTAGCAGCAGCAGCAGCTGGGACTTAGTTGCTGAGCGCAGGATCTTAGTGGCATGTGAGTTCTAGTTCCCTGATCAAGGATCGAACCCAGGCCTCCATTGGGAGCGTGGAATTTTTATAGCCGCCAGACTACCAGGGAACTATTCTCCCTTCATAATTTTTATTATTCTCGAGTAATTGTGTACAGGTCTATGCTTTCATTTCTGTCTTGCCCAGATGACTTTTCCCCATACCTTCAGACCTGTGTTTCCAAATTTTATGTAGCACCTGGTCACTGACACTTCAGACTCAACCTATGAAAACAGAATTCCGCCCTGCCCACCACCACCCCGGGGGGTGGGGTGGGGTGGGGAACATAACACACGTTTCTCTTCAAGGGCATCACTGTCCATCTAATTGTATAAGATGGGAGTTCTCCTTTACTCTGCTCTTTCATCCTTCTTTTATCTTTTCAATGACTGATGTCTTTTCAGTAATTTGTTTTAAAAGCAGTTTGAGCACCTGCCTGCCCCTTAGCCTTAGAGGTTTCTGTTGCATACTTGTGTTTCTTCTCACTTCATTCCATTGTGAAGCTATGTGACTTTTGGGTAAACTTAACTTTGCTGTGCTTTATGTAACATGGGGATAATAGCATAGTTGATTCTCATTAATTCATGATAATTACATTTTTATAAAGTCAGTGAATACTGAACCATTGCTACTAAGGGAAATACTAGGTTAGGTTCCTGTTTTTTCCTGAACCCTCTGGTCAGTTTTTTGCAGCCAGTCATTACATAACCTTGTTTTAACTTTCTGTTTAAAGATACCTCATTTAATGTATATTATTGATTCATTAGCATTGAACTCCCTGGCCAACAACACAGTCATTCATTCCTGGAAGAAGTTTTATCTAACACCTGTATTTTCTCCCTAAGTCATGTCCATTACCTTTTTGTCTTTGGGAAAATGCTGGGGGTAACTGAAATTACTAAAAAGAAGCACAAAAAAAGTGGAAATGTGCCACTAAATAGGCCATTCAGAGGCTACTTGTTTAAAGTAGGAGAGCTGCAGCCAGAAGACAGCATTGCCTTGTTTGAGCTCAGCTAAGAACAGGCCTGTCAGGTGGCCCAAATATTTCACCACTGGGTACATGCCTGGGAGTGACTTGTGAACATGCTGGAGTGCTAATTTTGGGATTACAGATTTTTAGCAAGTAGCAAATTAGCAGGTATGGAATAATCTGCTTATCTCAGAGCTGTGGATAGGATTGAAAGAGCTAATAATAGACAGTTTAGACTAGTGCTGTAGCCCACCGGAATATAAATGATAGTGATGATAATTGTTGGCCTTGCAGCTATAAGAGATTTTCATCGAAATAATCTGCTTCCTTTCATTTCCTTTTGTGTATACGCCTGTGCACTTGTGTGCACACATTTTCCCTAGATTGGGACATTGCATGGCTAAGTGAGATACTGAGCAGGGCCAAAGGCTTTGTCCTTATTTCATGACCTTATGGTGGTAAATGGTAGGGGGCAGGATTGTGAAAGGAAAGAGTCTTTTTAGTTAGGTTTTGAAAATGTTGAAAGATATAAGTGAACTCATAATTGGGGCTCTGTCTCTCAGATCTAGATCCTACCCCTCACCCTTGAAGTTCTCTGCTTAAATGAGTTGTCTTCACTGTCAGAACAGGTTTACAGATTTTTATACCTGAAATCTCTGCATATGGAACATAAAGTTCCTATGTGTTATATGTTAGAAAAACAATAATAGGTAGTCAAAATAGCAGTTGGTTCTGTGAAATGAGGTAAATGCATTTAGTTTTTTAAAATTATGTTAGAGTGTCTTAATTAGCCATTACAGAGGTGATGGATTAACATCAAGATTTGTGGTTGCCAATCTGTTTCTTGAGTGGAAATTTTCATTTTGTTTTATAAAAACCTAGGTGGATGGAGAGAGAAAGAAAAAGCCAGAGAAGAGAGTTGGGGTCCACCTCGAGACTCGAGACCATCAGAAGACCGTGAATGGGAGAGGGAAAAAGAGAGAGACCGAGATAATCAAGATCGAGACGAGAACGACAGGGACCCGGAGAGAGAAAGAGACAGAGAGAGAGAGAGAGACAGAGAGAGAGACAGAGAGAGAGATGGTGATCGAGACGACCGCTTCAGACGGCCAAGGTTTGATACTCTGGTTAAGACTGTGGCCTTACGGTTAAAATTCCTTTAATGTCCTATGCATTCCCAGCTATTTTTGAAAAACATGCTCCCCCTTTGCATATATTTGTCTAGTAGAATCATAGATTTTTAAAAATTTAGAGGTCATCTGATTGAACCAGATTCCTCTCTTCAAGAGGAGACAGGCACGCTCGCGCTGTCTGTAGGTTGTGTGGCTCTATGGTGGTGGAACCAGTCCAAGTTCTTCACTGTCCATTACTTTTGCCTTGTGGTTGAGGTCAATTTATTGCTTTTAAATTTTTAAAAAGCCCCTTTGCTTTTACTAGTTTTAAGAGTTCTGGCTAGCTTCATCTGGTCAAAGTGGCTTTGTACTAAGCTAATCTAGATCAGCACAGTTCAGTACAGTTTCCTGCAAGGATGAAAGTGTCCTGTAGCTGTAATGTCCACATAGTAACGAGCTGTCACGTTTGACTGTTGAGTGTTTGGAATGGGTAATGACTATTCTGTTGGACAATGTGGAGCCAGATGTTCTCATTTGACTTCATGCCTGAAGCATCAGTTTGAGGTCAACTCATGAGTTTAAGACTTCCCTGGTGGCTCAGATGGTAAGCGTCTGCCTGCAATACGGGAGACCCAGGTTCGATCCCTGGGTTGGGACGATCTCCTGGAGAAGGAAATGGCAACCCACTCCAGTATTCCTGCTTGGAGAATCCCAGGGACGGAGGAGCCTGGTAGGCTACAGTCCATGGGGTCTCAGAGTCGGACACGACTGAGCGACTTCACTGCACTTCACTTCACGTGTTTAAAGTTTATTCCTGTTATTTGCTGACCTGGGTATTATATATCCACTTAAATTTACCCGTGTTGTCTAACAGACCTTAACGTGTCACTTGAATTGGCTTCCAGGGATGAAGGTGGCTGGAGAAGAGGACCAGCTGAGGAGTCTTCAAGCTGGAGAGACGCAAGTCGTCGTGACGACAGGGACCGCGATGACCGGCGTCGTGAGAGAGATGATCGCCGTGATCTAAGGGACAGACGAGACGACAGGGACCGAAGAGGACCGCCTCTCAGATCAGAGCGTGAGGAAGGTAGAGATGTGCTTTCTGTGTGACCGCTGAACACTGGGGAGCCATAGTTGATGAGGGGATTTACTGTCTCTTTAACTTCTCTGAACACCAACAATAAGATGGCCAAGCGTATCATTTATTCCATTTAAAGTTCATGGTCTTCACAGAGTTACTGGAGAAGGAAATGGCAGCTCACTCCAGTACTCTTGCCTGGGAAATTCCATGGACTGAGGAGCCTGGTAGGCTACAGTCCATGGGGTTGCAAAGAGTCGGACAGGACTGAGCAACTTCAGTTTCACTTTCATTTTGTTTAAAATGACCATGGCACTTTTGCCTCAAAGGCTTTTACTGTTTATTTGGTTTTACATCGAGGGTATTTCTTCTTTTATAGTATAATGAAATATATTTCACTTATTTGCTGTTGAGTCTTCAACAGGAGCCAAAAATTCTGTAAAAAATTTTTATCCAGCCAGATTTTTGTCACCTTACCTAAATTTTTTAAAAATTAGGACACTTACCAGGCCAGTGATTTATTGCTTGCAAGTTGGTATTTTTAAGTCTATTTTAAAGGTTTTTCAGAAATTGTATCAAAATGATTTAAATGTATTAGCTTTTTTTTTTTTTTTTAATGAAGATTCTCTATCATCTTCAGTACTGAATTTCTGAGTAATTTGAGGCATTCCTTTTGCTTCAGTTCTGTTTAGTCTGAGCTGGTAGAATACAGTACAAATTTATTTTCTCTCCTTTTCTTTTAATTAAAGTAAGTTCTTGGAGACGTGCTGATGACAGGAAAGATGACCGGGCCGAAGAGCGGGATACCCCTCGTCGTGTTCCTCCCGCAGCTCTTTCGAGAGACCGAGACCGAGACCGAGAAAGGGAAGGTGAGAAAGAGAAGACCTCCTGGAGAGCTGAGAAAGATAGGGAATCTCTTCGTCGTACTAAAAATGAGACTGATGAAGATGGATGGACCACAGTACGACGTTAAGTCTCAAATATAATGGATTCAAACTCATGTCTTTACATAGGTTTGATCACATTCAAGGATTATTATATTTGTGCTTCAACCAATCTAAATTGGATTCTTTAATGTCTCACCATAACACAAAAAGCATGAACTTGTATTAATCCTATATAATAGATTGATCAGGCACCGCATCCACAGACGGTTGGAAAACCACGCCATGTTTTTGAATTTCAGGTGTTGCATTATTTCGTCAATCATTTGTTTACAAAAAAGAAAAACTAAAAATAAATTTAAAATGAGAATTCTTCAGGTATTGAGTAACACCTGTATCTTGGTATAGAACTGATCTTTTTTCTTTTGATTTTGAAATATTAAGGTTCTGTTACAGAGAATGTATCGGAAGTCTCTAAAACAGGGAGCTGAAACAGTTCTCACACCATTGAGACATACCTCTCGATATTTTGAGGTATTTACTGTTTACTAAATTCAGAAGGTTCTTAGGTTTACTCTGAGTGCGGTAAACGTTACACACATTGGAGACAGTGGAGCTTTTGGTCGATTTTACTTGAAAGAAGGTGAGTGTAAACCAACTTGGGGTCATTATTATAATGACGAGAATACTGCTGGAGTGTGAATCCAAAACAGATATAGCTTTTAAATTTTAAAGCATTTGGTAAACTGTGGCTGAGTTTTTTCTGTTGCCAATAGCAAACTGCTTTTCCATTTATGGAGAATTCATGCCTTTCAAGCATTTTAAATATGACAATATTTATAAATGTGTGGTTTGGAAGAATTCTTTAAATTCTTTTTCCTAATTTCCTTTTCTCTTCAGGATAGATTCTTTCAGTAAGTAATTTGTAGTAATGACTGTGTTGACTTCAATTTTGGAGTGTGGTAGCTATGTTAAAGATTAACTATTTGGTCTTATTGAAGCCAACACAGAACTTGCTGCTGTGTTTTTTCTTCAATGATAAATAAAACACTTACAGAATTTGTTTTAGTGTTGATTTGTGGTTAGAGTTAGTGTTTCATATATGTTTAGCTTGCATATTCGTTGAGTTTATTTCACTTGAGGTTTTACCAGTGGTATTAACTTTCTCACTGTTGAGTATCAAAGAAAATAACCTAAATATAACAAAAAGCAAATGTGGCTGGGATGTTTCCACTAAAGTGTCTTCCTCTGTTACTGGGTGAACCTCTTAAGTTTCCCTGTAAAGTTGTCCTGTCTGTATAGGGGGTGTGTGTGTGTAAAGTTGTGTTTCCCTGTAAAGTTGTCCTCTCTGTGTGGTGTGTGTGTGATGTACATCTTGAGTTTCCCCCTGAAATTAAAAGCATAATTGATTTCACAGAATGTTAATTGCAAATTTATAGTGGCTCTAGGCACTTAGATTCTTTCTGGTGTTGAGTAGAGGTGAGAATTACTCTTGGTGCAGCTGTGAGGCCAGAAGAGGGAGTATTGATGCTTTTTTACAAAAACTTTACCAAATGCACCCTTTCCTTTTTGATTTTAATAATGATAGAACTCACTTTAAAAAACGTTTTTCTTAATTTATATTTCAAACAAGTGAAAGTCTTGTGAGAAGAGGGCCTTTTGTAACAAGTGAAAACTTGGGACAGTAACCTGCTCTGTCCTTTTACTAGAACAGGACATACCTGTGCAATCACATACAGGCCCCAGCATTCATTCATTTGAGCTGATTTGTTTAGATGGCTGTCTGATGGTTAGGTTTCCAGGCTCATCTGCAAACGACCCTTCCTCCCCAGACCCTCTCCCAGATGTGCTGTCCTCCCTAGCTCTGTGACCTGGGTGTTGGAATCGGAGCACAGGGCAAGAGCAGAAGAGTGCGGCTGCTTGTGACCCTGCTCAGGGCCTCAGTCTTGCCCCCTCCCTCAGTGTTTATTCTGCATTTGTAGACAGGGTGTCATCACTATCAGTATGGGTGGATCTGAGGGTGGAGGCAGTGGCCCAAAGAAGGTTCCACATCCCAGTGGTTGTCCAAAGTGGCTACTAGAGGGAGGCTAGCATCTATGTGTGACATGGTTTGGCTGGACACTGACTTAAGATTTTGTAAGTGTAACTAAAATATACTACAGATTAATGGAAGGAATGTTCATGTTGTAGCTAAGAACAGATTAGAAAATTGGGACTAACCCTGAAGTGTTTCTTTGATAGTACATGTTCATTTGTGGTGCGATTTTAAAATGTAAGGCAGTCTGTGGCTGCACAGTTGGTAAAGCTCTTTTGAGGACTCCATACATCTTTTCCCAAAAATATGCAGTCTTTCGAAAATAAGTACTTTTGTCACTATTTTGTATACTTTCTAGACTTCAAAAAATTGGATTTCCTTTTATCTTAAATTTAGCTTTTCAAGTGCTTAAAACGTGTTTCAGGTTGAGAGTTGCTTTTAAATGTGTTAGAGCCTGTTTAGTAAACCTTTTCAGAAGAGAGTTCTAGAGAACTACTGACATTCTCCGTTATGCTTTAAAATACTAGAAGCTAAAGTTAGCTGCAAAACAGGCAAATGGCTGGTGGGGGATGGGGTATGCTGCTGATAGGTAAGTCACCTGCCTAGTCCTTCCCGTCTGGAGAATGCACCCATCTGTTAACGTGACTCTTGAAAAGACAGCATTAAAGCAGTGGCAAGAGGTGACAGGAATTCATGTGACCTAAAAACAACCCAGAAAGCAAAACTCTTTTAAATTGATACGTTTTCTAGCAAAACTGAAGAGAAGTTAATGCATGCTTTTGAGTTTAGGTATATTCATATCTGAAGTTTTCTCATTTGGAGCTATACTAACGGGTATAGCTCTTGTTATAGTTCTTGACCAAGAAATGAATGGTTTGCCTGTGTGCCCCCATCCCCTTCTCCCACCCTTTGACCAAAAAAGCTCATAGCTATCTCAGCTATCATGGCAGCTTCTTAGACTTTAAAATTTGCTGTGGAGGGAGGTAGTTTAATATGAAGGCAGCCTAATTTTTAATAACCTAGCTAAGCTCTCCTGGAACCTCTAAAGACTAAAATCTGTTGCTGTTATTTTCAGATAGTGATTTTGTACATTTTAGATGACTTCATGTTAATTTCCATTTTTACCTTCTGTGTCTGTTCTGATGGTACATACGGTGTGGGTAGGTTAAAGTAGAAGTCAAACACCTTTGCCCAAGATTAGATTTAATCTCATGGATGAAAATAACTGGTGGGATTCCAGAAGGGTTGTCTTCTAATGAGAATGGGAACACAATAGAGGGAGGCTGTGTTCCATGTCTTACCCCGCCTACCCCCAGTCAGTTCCTTTAATTGGTACTTATACTGGTTTGAGGACTTCTATGATGGTTTAAAGCTGACACAGTCCAGAGTGGAACCTTCCTGAACACCAGTTGTTCTGTTAACCTTCCAGAGCTCAAAGGATTCCAGCTTATATTTAGTCTGAGAGGCAACAGCTGGAATGAGATTTCCACTATTTAGAGACCCTGAAATCGAGCAATTCAGAGTGAATGAATACTGCACCCTTTTGATCTTAAGTACGACATATTTTTGAAGAACTGGAATAGGAAGGGGCATAAAGAAAAAGCCAAGTAGTAGAGTTAAAGGCAAGGTTAATGAATTCATATACTGTTACTGTATAAATACACATTTTTTTTTAAACAGCACCATTTTCAAGTGTATACACAATATGATTATAACTTGGCACTAATTTTAAAGGGGGAAAACGGTAGTTGCTTGTTCAGTAATAAAAAGATCTGGTACATACATGAGCTGTATTCTACCTGCTACCTACAAATTGTACATTTTATACATCTCCAGCTAGGACAAAAACAAGCCACAAGGAGGGAACACCCACCCAAACTAACACTGTAAAGTATACCAAGTCTTCACTTAATGCTGCTACCAGGCAGGGCTTCACCTGGAATTATAACTGGGTAAGGACAACAGAAATATTACTTGTTTCAAACAATAAAATAGTCATTTTGCTGACACTCCATAAAATCGCCGGTTTTAAGTTCAGTTGAGAGGCTTTTAAAAAAATATTCTAGACCTAGTAAAGTGCCTCCATTCATAAAATTAAACATCCAAGATTAGATTGAAACAATTTCATACTGATGCGCATCTAAAATAGGTCGACGTATAAATAAACCACAGCGCCTCTAAGTTGCCACATTTCAGTTAGTAAATACCCAGCCTTCACCGTCTGGATGTGCACAAACTAGAAACAATCAAGATTTTAACGTCTAGTCTCAACCGCTCTTCGACAGGAAAATAGTACCGTCGGCTTCCTCTGGAAAAACCAAGACGAGCTCCACACTCCCCGGCAGCGAGGGAGAGATGGTGCGGAGACCAAACACGAGAGTGGGCGGGCGGCTACCCTGGTGGCATCAGGTGGCAGCAGCAGACCGGGATCCGGGCCGTTAGCGCAGCTTCTTGCCGGGCAGGCCGTCCCGGGCGCTGCGCGGCGGCGGGCGGGCTGCAGGCGGAGGCGGCACTTTGGAAAGCGGGCAGTACTTGATGGTGTGCGCGTTGTCTCCGCTGGCACCGCACAGGGGACACGTGTACCGGCGCAGCACGGGGCACAGCACCCGCCCGTCGGGTCCCTTCAGGATGTGGGTGGTGTAGAGCGCCACCGCCTCCTTGTTGTTCCGGCAAAACACGCACACCTGCAGCTCGGGTTTGAGCAGCCGGGTGGCGGCCGCCCCGTTGGCGGCGTGCAACTTGGACTCGGCCGCCCACGCTGGGGCCCGCTCCTCTCGCGGCGCTGCTTCGGCGGTGGCCGCGGCGGCGGCGGCGGGTGCGCAGCCCAGAAGCACGGCGGCGGCGCGACCAGCGAACGGGCTCAGCTCAGCGAAACGCTCCTCCAGCAGCCCGGCCTCAGCAGGGTCGGCGCACAGCTCCAGCGCGCGCAGCTCCAGTGCGCCCCCCAGGTAGCGGCTCCGGGACCCCGGGTCGTCGCTGTCGTCGTCGTCGTCGTCCTCGTCGTAGTCGGGCGGCCCCAGCGCGGGCCCCAGCGCCCCGGGCCCGGCCCCCGCGTGGGGGGAGCAGCACGACGAGGAGGAAGAAGAGGGCGGGGAGCCGTCCCCGCCGCCGGCGCAGCCGAAGCGCCGCTCGCCGTCCACCGCCTTGGTGATGAGCGTGGCGAGTCCCAGATAGTCGTTCCACGAGCTGAAGGGCTGCGGGTGCGCCGGGCCCTGGGTGCTCACGTAGCGGGCGCTGGGCACAAGCGCCATGGGCGGGGGGGCGCGGCCGCGGCGGGGCGAGCGGGGCGCCCAGGGGAAAGCCTCCATGGGCGGGGTGCGGGCCGCGCGCGCCACCTCCCCGCCGCCGGCGCGGGCCGGACGGAAGGGACGAGCCGAGCCTGCCCGCCGGCCTGCCTCGGGGTGGGGCTGCCTCGCTGCCTTTTATCGGGCCCCGCTCCTCCCCTCCCCGCGGCCTCTCCGCCGCGGCCCTGCCCCCTGCCCTCCCCCGCCCGGGCCACCTCACCCGCGCCCGGGACGGAGGCGGAGCCGAGGCGGACGCGCCGGGGGCGGGCGGGCAGTGAGCGCGCGCTGCTCCGGCAGGCGAGGCTCCAGCACCCCACGCGCTGCGCCCGCCTCGCCAGCTGCCGGGCAGCTTTCATTCTGGGAGGGGGCGGACAGGCACCGCCTCGGGCCGCTGCGCTAATTGGCTGCTGACCAGAGCCCCCTGCGCCACGGGCGCCGCTCCGGACGGTGATTGGTTAATCCGGGGGGGGGCGTGCCCTACCGAGCAGCTGGGAAGGGAGGGGGATGTAGGGGAGGGGCGGCTGCTGGGGCCCGCCTTCGCCTGTTCCCCTGGTTTGGAGCAGGTGACCAGTCCTGGATCTCTCTCAGCCTGGGGGTGAGACCCACCTCCCAAGCTTTTAGTGCCCTGGGCCAGCCTTCTGCCTTCTGAGAAACCCCTTCTCTCCTCTCTCCTTCTCATCAGCATCAGCAAGGAAAGATGTGGGGAGGCAAGACTTGGTACGAGCTAACGATGCAGTTTTTAAGTGGGAGCCGCCCAGCAATCAAGTAACTTCCTTTTGCACAGCGTTTTGGAGAGCTTTCAACTGAGTGGAATCCTCGCACAAACCTCAGAGCTTCAGAGAGGTTTTAGTTCTTACCTCGTAAGTAGTGGAAGGACACATCACTTTCCCACAGCAGCACTGTAGCACCTCCCAACAGGTGTTCCGAGACCAGGTGGTGGCCAGTGGCTGGTGACAGACAGGTAGGGGTGAGGGCCTTAGGACAGTGATCAGTGTGTGTGTTTCTAACTGTGTGTGTAGCTCCTCACTCCCCGCTGCCCCTGGGGTGAGGGGACCATACTGACATATGAGGTGTTTGTGCAATTGAAATAACAAAGCGTATTCAGGGGCCACTTCAGCGTCACCATTTAATACTTTGAAATGAATACTGTACTTTTGTAAAAACGGTGGAAAATAAATCAGAAGACTTTAGGTGGCTACGAGATGGTCATGCCCTTCCCAAGAGAAGGAGCAACACAGTTTTTTAAAATATGGAAAGTAGGAAAAGTATTAGGTGGGGGGAGGGTTCCTGTAGGGTGCCAAGGGGCGGGGACAGTGCCTCCTCTAAGCTGGCAGGCAGGGTTTTCCTTCCTCTCTCTGGAGGAGCTCTGTCTGTTGAAACAAGGGTTGGGAGACTGGTGTTGCAGCTGTCATTAGTGGGTGGGTCTGGGTATGTCCCAGCAGGTGTAGAGTGGCCCCGTAGGGATGCCCAGAACCTAGTGCTGGCTTGGGTTAACAGTAGAATGAATGAGTGAGTCCCGATGTTCGCAGTGAAGGGGATCTTTGGTATCATTCAGTCCGATCTCACTTTACAGATGAAGAAAATGAGACCCCGAGAAGAGAAGGCTTCTTTAGGCCACACAGTGAATTTATCACTGCCAGAGTGAGGACTCAGGCCTCTTCATGACTGGCTTGGTGGCCTTCCCTCTACACCGTGAATCTGGAAGCTATTTCAGACTTTGAGACTGTGCGTACATCAGCAGAAATCAAGTGTAGCACATGGAGGTCCGGAGGAAGAGAAGCGAGATGGGGCTTTGTGCCTTTGGTATGGGCCCCTGCCCTCAGGCCTGATCCAGGGACCACGCAGCAGGGACAGGGAAGGTCTTGAGGCAGTAACATGGTGCCTGTCCCGGCCACCTGTCTACATGCCGGGGTGGAAGGTATATTTTTCAGCCTCTTCCTCACCTCCTACTCCCTGACGGTTGATTTAAGTCCCCAAACCAGGCAGTGATATTCAGCACTTGCCAAGCCGGTTCCTTTTCCAAGTTTGTGTTGGCACTCAAGTTGAAAAGCTATTCCTTTATTTCCTCCTGTCTCCCACCAAAAATAAATAAAAGGGCCTGGCTGGCGTGGGGCTCCTGCAGAAGCGTGGTGGGTTTGCTGACACTGAACTTACCACGAGAACGCTGGCCCCCAGAGTGGTATGAAGAGTGTTATTCTATAAATGGAAAATTCCACTCTGTTCTTGCAGCCTGCGTACTTTCAAGGTATGCGGGCTTTTCAAGCTCTGAAGACTGTGAGCTACTATTCTGAGAAAAATCTCTGCGAGCAAAGTTTAAAGCCACCAGCAGCTGGGGCCAGCCCCTCTTGGTCAGACCAGAGAGAATGGCAACTAGGAGAGGCTTTCTTTCCTCATGTGGATTTTTTAGCCCTTGTGGATTTGCAGGGAAATAAACGCTTTTAAGTGAACTTGAATGGGAACAAATGCCTGGATCGGGAGCTGCAGCCTGGGTGGGTGGGTTGTGGTAATCATGAGGCAGATGTCCTGGGGAGAGCTGGCGGGGTGCATCCTGGGGCCCTGGCTCCATGCTGTTTCCCAGGGCTACTCACCTCATCTGCTGTCAGCCTTGCCCAGAGTAGGTGTTTTGCCCTGAAAGAGTGTCTGGAAGTGAAGGTCAAGGGCATGAAGGCTTCTTTTTTTTTTTTTTTGGCAGGGGAGGGGGTACATGCTGCACCTCGGTATACTGTCAGTGACCCCAGAAAGGCTAGAGTGCATGCCTGCCCCAGCTCTTGGCTCAATCAGCAGTTACTTTTATCACCAAGCGCAGACCTCAGATGAGCTCTCTAGCTCTCTTTGAGGCTCTTTAGCAGACTTCTGAGATGTGCTTATTACCTCTGTTGGATGAAGTCTGACTGCCTTTGGTTCCACTTCCCGAAGTCCAGACTGAAACAGACAGAAAAGCCTGAGTGTTAAAGTTTCTTCGAGGGACAGCTTCAGGTGGTTGGGGGCAGGAAGACAGAGCAGGAGGGGCCTCATCTCAGAGCTTAGACAGTGTATCTTCCGTTTCTTCTGGAATGGGGCCTGCGTGCCACAGGCAGGGCAGGGCAGGGGTGAGTTGTGAGATGCTTGGGCTCCGGGTGTCCACCTCTCCACGTGGCCTCCAGGCCCCATCCTGGGCCGTTGCCTTTGCTGGCAGCAGAACTGAACCAGGAGAGGCAACACACAGACCCCAGGCGTCTTGAGGCTCTTCAGAAACATGAGGTCAGCCCCAGGGAATGAGGCAGCTTGGCGGGGGTCCAGGCGGCTACAGAGATGCTGTTTGTCAGGCTCTGGGATCCCGTGGCCCGCCTGCCAAGCTCCTGTGAGGGGCAGGAATTGCTCTGACTGCCCCAGCCCCACACGGCCCTGGGGCCTAGAGGTGCCTGGGGCCTAGAGGCGCATTTGGGCGCATCAGGGGTTCACTTCTGTTAACGGTCTTGACTTTGTCCGCGTCATGCCTCTGGCCAAGCTCAGAGGAGTGCCCTCTGGGGCTTAGGGTCAGCCACAGTTGGTGAAGAAGCCCCGTGGTGATGTGGCGGGAGCTGGCTGGGCCAGTGGTTAGGATTTTACCTTGGTCATTCTGCAAAATCTTGAGTGGCCTTGGATGAGGGACTTTACCACTCTGGGCTCCAGTTCCTTCCTCCGTCAATGAAGGGGCTCTATGTAGAGGGACAGCCACATTCTCCTTCCTGCTTTCTTACTTTTATCCAGTCTCTCCCTTGAACCTGGTGAAGTGAGCTGTGATAGGTGTAAGCCAGCAGAAACAGCCCCTGTTCCTTGATATTTTTAGGAGAGGGCTGGTAACCCACGTCTGGTGCCTGAAATATAAGGGAGTTGTCTGTCAGGGAGGCTCTGGAAGAGAGTTTGCTCCTTTCTTCAGAAAAATACAAAACAAAACTAGGAACCTCACCTTCTTCTAGTCACTGGCAGGTTGAAAATCTGAGGCAGCCCAGAGGTGACAAAGCTAAGTTTTGGGGACAAAAAGCTGGTACACTGATGGCTGCCTGGAAAAGTTATTTAGAAAAATGAAGCCTCGATGACATTTCTGTTGCTGTCCTATGACTTGTCACACAAGATAATTAAGCATCTTTATTGTTTCAGCCACTGCAAGTCAGGTATTGGCTTGCAGCTGAATTCAGTCTAATTGAGACCTGCTGTGCTCAGACTCTCGGTTGTGTCCGGCTCTTTGTGACCCCATGGTCTGTAGCCCACCAGGCCCCTCTGTCCGTGGGATTTCCCAGGCTGGAGCACTGCAGTGGGTAGCCGTTTCCTCCTCCAGGGGATCTTCCCGACCCGGGGATCAAACCCGCATCTCCTGCATTGGCAGGCGGATTCTTTACCACTAGCACCACCTGAGAAGCCCACCTGAGACAAAGTAATTAAAAAAGCATTTGGCAATTCTGTCAAGAAGGTGAGACACCCCATTCTGGCCAGATGGAGGTGACAACCATGTCAGCATTGTGTGTGTGTGTGTGTGTACGTGTACAGGGGACGGAAGGAAATCCAGAGGACTGAGAACAGGAGCTTTGTGGGGCTCTTCTCTTACCCAGCCTGCCTTGCACTGAAGCCTCCCAGCTGATGGTAGTATTGATAACACCACGACCATCAGACCAGGTGCTTCGTAGCGTCGTCTCAGTACCACCTACGTAACTGCTGCACGAGGGCTGGCTAGGATTGCCCTCGTGTTATCCATGAGTTGAGGCTGAGCTCACATGTCAACCCATGTCCCTCTCCAAAGCTGGGCTGTGCTTCCTTGGGTTCACCTGGTCATCCTCTGGCCCTGGGGCTTCAGCGCACAGCTGGGGGAGGCTGGCCAGGAGCCCGGCAGGGGCTGAGGGAGGCAGAAGGAGACATTCAAGGCCAAACTGGGCCCATCCATTGTGTCAGAGATTGTTCCCCAACAAAATCAATTTTGTTCAAAAGTGGTGTGGACTTTTCTATTTATCCAGTACTGGGTACTTTGGTTCAACGAGTAGTCCTTTCTGTTTGTAACACACCCTCCACCTCCCGGCCAATATGGTTCCAATTTTGTTTAAAGCAAGTTATGCCTGGAAGCTGAGGGCCTGAAGGGCAGATGTCCCTGGGCTGATGGTGCTGATAATAACAGCAATAACAACAGCTGGCACATCCGGAGCCCTCACAAGCTCACGGTTTTTTTTTTTTTTTTTTTGGCCTCGCCGTGCAGCAGGCAGAATTCCCAACCAGGGATCGAAACCATGCTCCCTACACTGGGAGCTCGGAGTCTGAACAACTGGACCACCAGGAAAGTCCCAGGCTTGTAGTTTCTTAAATTCTTCCAACAGTCCTATAATCATACCCTTTTCACAGAAAGGAAAACAAGGTTTGGGGAGGCTTACAAAGTGTGCCCAGGGCTTCCCTGGTGGCTTGGTGGTAAAGAATCTGCCTGCCGATGCAGGAGACGTGGGTTTGATCCCTCGTCCAGGAAGATCCCACATGCCGTGAAGCAGCTAAGCCCGTGCACCGCGACTATTAAGCCTGTGCTCTAGAGCCCTGGAGCCGCAACTGCTGAAGCTTCGGCCCCTCTGGAAGAAGAGAAACCACTGCAATGAGAAGCCCGCGCACCACAACTATAGAAAGTTCGCGCACAGCGACAAAGACCCAACACATTAGACCCCGCCCCCCGCAAAAAAAAAAAAAAAGTGTGTCCAGCATCTTCCGGTGGGTAGTGCATGGCTTTCTCGAAGGCCTGAGCTGGGAGCGACCCTACTTCCTTGACCACCTCCTGGCCTGTGGATATTGAGTTAGAATTCCCCACTTCCTGTCTTCCTACCGCCTCACCTTTCTAACTGGGACTGTCCGCTCTCTTTGCTCCTTTTCAGTCCCTGCTGTCTGCGGGCGGGGGCGGGGGAGGCGAAAAGGCTGGGGCCCCAAGTGGAAGAGTTAGACATAAAATGGTATACTATGAGGGTAAGGTTGTTCTCCAATGGGCCTGCGGGATGGGGAGGGGGCAGCCTGCTCAGCAGGGCTGCTCTGTATGGTTCTGCAGGTTGTGCAGTGTGCAAGGGCTTCCCCTCTCAGGGAGTGCCTGGTGCTTCCTAGATGTGGTAATGTTGATATATGTAGGAGTACATCTATGATAGTTTTCTGGCAAATTGGGAGTAAGGTCTTTTTCTAATGAAATAACTATATGATGACAATATTCTGACATTTGGAAAAGCCCTCTGGAAGGAATGCCTTTTCCTAATTTGCCCAAAGCTTTGACTCTGACCCGAAGTGTGAAATGCTAAAATTCTTGAAAGCTACATGCCTGTGGGGGTTTTTAAGCTTCAGGTGTTAGTGTCTTTCTAATTGAGCTGATCAGGCGGGTGCTGGCTGCATTTCTGCCCTAGTAGTGGTGGTGGACCAGAAGCTCCACTGGGGTTAACATTTTTAAGATTGCTCATTTGAGACATCTTCTCTCCATCTTACCTGCCTTATGCTAGCGTGTCCCCAGCTGTCTCGAGTTCTCTAGGCCTTCTTGTGCCCTGACAGTGCCTGCCCTTGATGGTGAGGCGGCAGTTGTGCCTGTCCTGGGGCTTCTATGGCTTAGGAACCAGAAGGCAGGGTGGTGGCCCAGGCTGGTACAAATTGAGTGGCTTTAAGCAAGTGATTTCCCCTTGCTGGGCCTCAGTTTTCTCTCATTTAAACTAACGAGGTGGCCAAGATTTCCCTGAGGGTCCGGTAGTTAAGACTCCACGCTTCCAATGCAGGGGGTTCAATCTCTGGTCAGGCAACTAAAATGCCACATGCCATGTGGTGTAGCCAAAAAAGCCAAACAAACCCAAAACACACCCCAGAAAATAAGCAAAAAACTGGGGACAAATTCTACCTCAATAAAGTTGTTAAAAAAAAAAACAAACAACTTAGGGATAGGATATAAACTCAAGATAAAAAAAAAAATTAGGTGGCCTAAGTGATTTCTTAGACTTTTCCAGCTCTCAGATTTATTTGTTCACCATCAAGGCCTTGGGCTGAATGTGAATAAGACAGACATACTTCTGAGCTCATGGAGCTCATACTCTGATGGGGTGGACAGACAGACGATGATACTTTGGAAGAAGGCATAACAACTTCCTTTTGCAGCTGTAACAAATGATCACCAATATAGTGGCTTAAAACAGCACAAACCTGTTTTCTTACCATTCTGGTGGTGAGACATCTGAAATGGATCTCAGGGCTAAAGTCAAGTTGTCTGCAGGGCTGTGTTCTTTTCTGGAGAATCTAGGGGAGAAACTTGCCTTTTCCAGTTTCTCGAGGCTGCCTGCGTCCCTTTGGCTGTCGTCCCCTTCCTTCTTTAAAGCCAGCAACAGCAGGTTACGTCCCTTCCATGCTGCCATTGCTCTCTTTTTTTTTTTTTCTGCCTTCCTCTTCCACTTCTCAGGACCCTTGTGGTTACATTGGGCCCATGTGATAATCCAGGATCATCTCCCTATTTGAAAAGTTATGACCAACCTAGACAGCATATTAAAAAGCAGAGACATTACTTTGCCAACAAAGGTCTGGCTAGTAAAAGCTATGGTTTTTCCAGTGGTCATGTATGGATGTGAGAGTTGGACTATAAGGAAAGCTGAGCGCCCACGAATTGATGCTTTTGAACTGTGGTGTTGGAGAAGACTCTTGAGAGTCCCTTGAACTGCAAGGAGATCCAACCAGTCCATCCTAAAAGAAGTCAGTCAGTCCTGAATATTCATTGGAAGGACGGATGCTAAAGCTGAAAGTCCAATACTTTGGCCACCTGGTGCAAAGAACTGACTCATTTGAAGAGACCCTGATGCTGGGAAAGATAGAAGGCAGGAGGAGAAGGGGATGACAGAGGATGAAATGGTTGGATGGCGTCACTGACTCAATGGACATGAGTCTGAGTAAACTCTGGGAGTTGGTGATGGACAGAGAGGCCTGGCGTGCTGCGATTCATGGGGTCACAGAGTCGGACACTGAGTGACTGACCTGAACTGAACTGAACTGAATTAGCAATCTAATCTAATGATCTAATTAGATCTAAACTTGATCTAATTAGCAATCTTAATTCCACCTGGAACCTTAATTCCTCTTGTCTTGGAAAGTAGCATAGTCCTTTGGGTTTGGGAATTAGGATGTGGGTATCTTTGGTGGAGGGCATTATTCTGTCTCCCACATGAGGAGTACAGAGGACGGTGGGACCCCTTGGCAAGGGGCATCCAACCAACACACATGGGTCCCAGGACCTTTGCATGTCCAGAAGTCAGCTGGGCTGGTGAGCTGAGGTTTCCTTTGCCAGTCAGGACCTGAGAGCATACAGGGGACTCTAGGGGGTGCAGGAGCCGTGTGCCTGTGTGCAGGCGTGTGCGTGTGTCCCTCAGGCAGAAGAAAAGTAACTGCTGAGGGTCTGAGTTGCAAGAAGGGATGGTGGGCAAAGGAAGTGGCATATTAAAATCATTAAAAATAAGGATTATGATGATGTTATTTAATTTGTGGTCAAAATAAACAGCCAGTTTCAATAAAAATACCAAGCAGCATGTACAGCAGTATGTACATCATGGGGGAGGTGACTGGAGTTAAGCACTCTAAGATCCTGTGCTCTGATTCCAACACCCAGGAGAGTAAAGACACTAACTCTAAAAATTTTCACTTATGGAAAATTTTAAGCATTACAAAAGTAAAGGTCCCAGTGTAAAGAATCCTAACTGGCTTTTCCCTTAATCCACGACGACTCTTATTTTATCTCTCGGCCCCACACCTGTCTTTCACTCCATTCCCACACTGTGGATCATTGTGAAGTTATGAACATTGATAATAATTTTGATAGGTTAAGTATGTGTGTGAAAATCTGTTGAGCACCACTGTTAAAGGAAAATAGGGGCTTTATATAGTAGATGTAAAGAAGTGGAGTGAAGAAAAAATAAATCTTATGAAAGAAAGCATGATCAAGGTGAAAGTCATGAACATGGTAGAAGAAATTAGTTGTATGGCAGAGACTAACACAACATTGCAAAGCAATTATCCTCCAATTAACAATAAATAAATTAAAAAATAATGATAGAAGATAATTGGAAAAGATTGATACAGAAAAGTGAAGGAATGAATGAAATAGAAAACAAAAATGTGACATGATCCCCAGAACCAAAAAGCTTATTCTTAATAAAAAACAAAATTTTGTTAATTAACTTATTTGGCAGGATTTATTTCTTAAAAAAAAAATGACACAAAGTGAAAAATTTTGTGACTAGCTGCTTCTTAAATTTGAAAATGTATAGGAAATTGAAAAATTGCTGAAAGCAAAAACTCAAGAATTTTAAAACCACAGTAGTCCTGTAACATTGTATAAACTGAACCAGAGTTAAAAGTATCATAATAGTGACTTCTCTGGCAGTCCGGTGGTTAAAACTCCAAACTTCCATTTTAGGGGGCCCCAGTTCAATCCCTGGTAGGTGAAGTCCTGAATGCCACATGCTCTGGCCACCTTAAAAAAATTGTCACAAAGAAAATGCCAGATCCAGATGACTTTAAAGAGAAGCTCTATCATTCAAGGAACAAATAATTTCAATCCTACGCAAGCTGTTCTAGACGTTAGCTAAAGAAGAACCATTTTCTAATTAATTTTATAAGACTAGTATAGCCTGATATAAAAATAACAAGTATAAGAAGGGAAAATTATAATCTAAGCTCAGTTGTAAAGATACATGCAAAAATCTGAACATATCAGCAAATCAAATTCAGCAATGAAGGGGAAAACAAGATAATTTGCAGTTCTAATGCAGATGGACCTATAGAATGAAATATTGGTTTAACAAAGAAGTCAGTTAATGTAACTGACCATATTAACATAGTAAAAGAATGAAAAAAAGATCATCTCAATAAAAAGCATTTGATAAAATACACGTAGAGTGATGATAAAAATTTTTGTAAAATTAGAAAAAGATTTCCTTAACTGATAAAGCATGTCTATAAAACCCTATAGAGAACATTATAATTAATACTTCTATTCAGTATTGTCCTGGAGGTCTCAGAGGTCCTAGCCAGTGCATGTTGGCAAGAAAAGTAGAATTATAAAGATCAGGAAGGAACAAACAAAAAACTGCCGTTATTTACAGGTCACATTTTCTTTGTGGAAAATATAAGAGAAGCTTGCTAGTCTGGTAAGATCCTATATGCCACGGGGGAACTGCTAAGCCTATGCTCCGCAAAAAGAGAAGCCCCCGCAATGAGAAGCCCCCATACTGCACCTAGAGAAAGACTGAGAAGCAATGAAGACCCAGTGCAGTCAAAAAATTAAAAAAATTATATTTGGAGAATTTAGCATATCTTTTCCAGAATCAAGCAAACAAAAATAATCGGAGGGACAGACAATCTGAACCATACAAATAATATACTTGAGCATTAGCTATCTATAGAGCATTATACTCAACAGAGAACACATTCTTTACACGTGGGACAGTTATCAAAATAGAACAATTACTGACCATGTAGGAAGCCTCAGTAAATTCCCAGGGATCATATCATATTTCTGCCATGTTGTAATAAATACAAATTCTAAAAAAAATCCTGTACATTTGGAAATGTAACAATGTATTATATTTAAAATTTACAATGAACTTTCAGAAGAAAAATAGAGTTTAGTTAAGTTTCCTGGATACAAAATCAATGTTTACTGGGAAGATCCCCTGTAGAAAGAAATGGCAACCCACTCCAGTATTCTCGCCTGGAGAATTCCATGAACAGAGGAGTCTGGTGGGCTACAGTCCATGGGTCACAAAGCAATTAACACTTTTCATGCATTTCAATATACCAACAGAAACAAAGTATTTGCTGTTGGTATATTGCCAACAACATAAACGATAAAATCTCACTTAAGTCAGCACTAAGAAATCGCCCTCCAAAGAAAAATACCAGATCCAGATGACTTTATAGATAAGTTCTCCTATTTGAGGAAAAATAATTCTAATAATAAAACATGTACCTGATCTCTATGGAAATGATTGTAAATTTTATTTGAAAGACATTAAAGGAAACCTAAATAGGAGAGATATACTGTTTGTGTAAAACTCACTATTGTAAAGTTGTTCTTCCAAATTCATCTATAGATTCAACGCACATCCAGTCAAAATCCTAACTTTGTATGTGTGCACATATGTGTCAAACTTGACAAGATGACTTTAAAACTTGGACGGAAAAATAAAGATCAAGAAAGATAATGCACTCTTGAAGGAAAAAAGGGCTGGATGGGTAGGAGTAAGAGCTTGCCTGGCCAAAGATCAAAATTATTAAAGATTTAGTTATTCAGACGATGTGCTACTGAGACAGCTGTAGACTGAGTGGCTTAAAACCAGAATCACACATATAAAGAAACTTGTGGGACTTCCCTGATGGTCCAGTGTCTAAGACTCTGCATTCCCAATGCAGGGGGCCTGGGTTAAAAAAGGAAAGATCCCATGTGCCACAACTAAGACCTAGTATAGCCAAATTAAAAAAAAATTTTTTTTAATAAATAGAAATGTAGGGAAAAGAACATGAACACATGATTCATGGTTGACATAACGATTTTTAAATATATGAGAAAAAGTTTCAGTTCCACTGACAACCCAGGAAAGGCAAATTAAAACAGACTATTTTTATCTATCAAATGATTTTTAAAAATCCTTCAGGTTTTCAAGAATTTGAAATGGATTGTTTGCTGTACTTATCACTTTGGACAACGATTGGCAGTATCTGTTAAGAGCCTCAAAATGTTCATACCCATTAGATTGATGATTTAACTTCTAGGAATCTATTCTAAGAAAATAACCCAATCAGTTATTCTTACCCAGCAGCCAGAAACTCAAGCCAAAATGTTTACTGCAGGGTTGTTTGTAATAGTAACAGAATGAAAAACAACTTACTGGTCAAATAAAAGGGAGCAATTAAATAATGGTGCACTTATGTGATGAACTATAATAAAGTCAATGAAAGTTGGGTATTCTATTCATTTTTAATGACATAGGAGAATGCTTATGATGTAATTTGTAACCATAGTATTATTCTGGAATATTAAGAGTGGTTTTCCCTGGGCTGTGGGGTTATCGAAGATTCCCCACCCTTCTTTTTTTCTAGTGTAGTCAAGAGCTATGCTTTGGAGCCAAACAGACCTTCCATGTCAAAGCCAGCGATGGCCAGTTGAGTCTCTCTGATACTGACTCTCCTGCCTCCCTTCCACTTTTAAGGACCCTTGTGGTTATGCTGGGCCCACCAGGGTAATCCAGGCTACTCTGTTTTAAGATCCATGGATCGGCAATCTTATTTCCATTTCCAGCCTTAATTCCCCTTTGCCAGCTATTGTGCCTGTGCTCAGTTGTGTGTGGGGCGCTTCCCTGGTGGCTCAGAGGGTAAAGCGTCTGACCTGGGTTCTATCCCTGGGTTGGGAAGATCCCCTGGAGAAGAAATGGCAGCCCACTCCAGTACTCTTGCCTGGAAAATCCCATGGACGGAGAAGCCTGGGAGGCTAAGTCCATGGGCTTGCAAAGAGTCGGACACGACTGAGCGGCTTCGCTTTCGCTTTTAACTTTCAGTTGTGTCTGAGTCTTTGTGACCCCATGGACTGCAGCCCACCAGGCTTCTCTGTCCATGGGATTTCCCAGGCAAGAACGCTGAAGTGGGTTGTCATTTCCTCCTCACATGGTACCATATCCACAGGTCTGGGTGGTCATATTCTACCTGCCACAGTTGCCATGTGACCTTGGGCACGCAATTCCCTTAAACCTGTATTTCTTCATCTGTAACAAGGTTTCTTCAGTTCAGCACCATTACATTTTTGGATGGATAATTACTTTGGTGGAAGGGGGGCACCCTGTACTTTGTAGGGTGTTCAGCAGCAGCCCTGGCCTCTATCCATTAGATGCCAGTAGCAACCACCCCCTTCCCTACAATGTGACAAGCAAAAACTTCTCCAGACTTTGCCATGTGTCTCTTGGGGGCAAAATCACCCCTGGTTGAAAACTGATCTATAAAACAGGCATAGGGTTCCCTGGTGGTCTAGTGGTTAAGAATTTGCCTGTCAATGCAGTGGGGAAGGGAGAAGGCAATGGCAGCCCACTCCAGTACTCTTGCCTGGAAAATCCCATGGACAGAGGAGCCTGGTAGGCTGCAGTCCATGGGGTCGCTAGCAGTCGGACACGACTGAGCGACTTCCCTTTAACTTTTCACTTTCATGCATTGGAGAAGGAAATGGCAACCCACTCCAGTGTTCTTGCCTGGAGAATCCCAGGGACGGCAGGGCCTGGTGGGCTGCCGTCTCTGGGGTCGCACAGAGTCGGACACGACTGAATCGACTTAGCAGCAGCAGCAGCACTAGCAGTGGGAAGAGTCCACATTCTCTGCGGCAACTAAGCCCATGCGCCACAAGTACTGAAGCCCGTGTGCCTAGAGCCTGTGCTCCACAAGAGCAGCGACCACAGTGAGGAGCCTGTGCACATCAGCAAATACCCAGTGCAGCAGCCAGGAGTGAAAAAATAAATCTTTGATCAAAACAAAACAAGAACACTGGTATAGTTCTTATCTCGTGGTACAGCTGTAAGGATCAGACGAAATGGCATGTGTAAAAGGTTCAGCATAGTGGCTGGTGCGTAGAGAGGTTCCCCTTTCTCTCTGCTTCCCTCTCCTCCGCACTCTGCCGCTGCAAGTAGCTATGTATCTGTGTTTTACTTTTCTGAATGCACTGTGTGTGTGTGTGTGTGTGTGTGTGTGCGCGCCCGCGCGCGTGTGCTCAGTCATGTCTGACTCTTGGTTACCCCCTCAACTGTAGCCTGCCAGGCTCCTCTGTCCATAGAATTTTCCAGACAAGAATACTGGAGTAGGTTGCTGTTTCCTACTCCAGGCTCTCACTTTGCTGTTATGCTAATTAAAACAAGTTATCAGAAATTCTTAGCAGTTGTGCAGTAGGTTTGAAAATTAAATACCCTCCGAGGCAAAGGTACATTTTCAATGAAAATATTACAAATAAATTTCAATTATTCAAATAGCAGGTAAACTCCAATTATGAAAAATTCAAACAGTAATCACAAGGCTAATATTTTCTTTCATTTTCCCAACCCACCCTCCATCATTATCTTCCCAGAGGTGTTCTCTGCCTGTAAGTGCCACGAGGACAGGGATTTCACATGCACTGTTCATCATTTTAGCTCCAGGGGTTGAAGTAGAGCCAGGCACACAGTAGATAGTCAGTTCAGGTTTGTTGAATGAATGAATGAGTTTAGTGTGTAGCATTTCAGTTCTTTGAAAAAAAATTGCTATATAAATCTTAGTGGTGGTTATTATTATATTCTAGTTCAATGGTTTATTAGCCATGTGATCAAATTACCTAACCACACAGAAATTTAATAATTTCATTGTCTGAAAGTGCATGGAGTTGTTGTAAGATATCCCAAGTCTTTGACTATGCATTTAAATAGACACACACACACACACACACACATATTCTTTTAAATTTAGTGTTTCTGAGATCCTATGTATTGTTCTGCAATTTAAAACAATTTTTAAAATTTATTCGGCTGTGCTAGGTCTTAATTGAGGCACACAGGATCTTTTGTTGTGGCATGTGGGATCTAGTTCCCTGACCAGGGATTGAACCCAGGCCTTCCAGCCCTGCACTGGGAGCTCGGAGTTTTAGCCACTGGACCACGAAGGCAGTCGCTTGTTCTGCAATTTGCTTTTTCATGTAATATGTCAGAGGAGCTTTCCAGGTCAGTATATATAGAGCTGCTTCATTCTTCTCAGCTGCTCTAAAGATGAACCATGGTTTATTTCAGGGATGGTGTCAAACTCCCGGCCCTCCTCCTCCTAGTGTCTGGCAGGTGCTCACTGAACAAATATCTCTTGCTGAATCACCGCCTGGGCAAAGTGCTCCTCAAGCTGGAGGAGCCTGTTGATATTTTAGTTTTCATCAACTGTGCAAATCTTTGAATCTTTTTGGTTTAAATGCGTCAGAGTCTGGTCTGGAAATCTACCCGAGATTATTTTTAGCCTGTTTGGCCAGGGGATCAGCTGCTCTATGGAGATGTTCACTCAGGGCCAGGGGTCAGCCTGCACGTACTACCTCCAGCAGGCAGTCACAAGCATTTAAAGATACTCCTGGGCCAGGGCTGGAAGTGGCTGTGGGATCCTGAATCCCTGAATCTGAAAGCAGGACTGCGGGGCTCTCCTGAGATTGGCCCCGGCCAATATGTAAGGACCTCAGGGGATTCATGGCTGGATCCTTCTCTGGTCCTGCTCGGACTCTCTCTATGGTGGTGGTTGCCCGCTGATGGAACACTTACACTCTGGGCTTAGTCTCTGTCTAGGCCTCCCGTGCAGAGAAGGCAATGGCACCCCACTCCAGTACTCTTGCCTGGAAAATTCCATGGATGGAGGAGCCTGGTAGGCTGTAGTCCATGGGGTCACTAGCAGTTGGACACGACTGAGCAACTTCACTTTCACTTTTCACTTTCATGCATTGGAGAAGGAAATGGGAACCCACTCCAGTGTTCTTGCCTGGAGAATCCCAGGGACGGGGGAGCCTGGTGGGCTGCCGTCTATGGGGTCGCACAGAGTCGGACACGACTGAAGCAACTTAGCAGCAGCAGCACCAGCAGCCCTCCCTTGGCTCCAAACAAGCTGTGGATGTTCATACCTTTGTACAAATTGTTTCTTCTGCCAGGAATATCCTTATTTCTTTTTTTGCATTCAAGGCTCAGCTCAAATGGCTCCTCTTGAGTAAAGCTTCCCCCTCCCACTGAGATGACCTGGTCACACTCTTCTCTAAGTGCCCAGAAGCTCTGTACCTGCTACATCCTGGTCACAAGGAAGGAAGACCTGTCTGCTCTCCTCACCCAATGGGAGCTTCTGGAGGCAAGGACCCCTGGTGCGCATCCCAGTGCCTGGCACATCATGGGACTTTGCACATGGCTGCTGGGTGAGGGAAGCTCCGTGGAAGCAGGATGAGGTGCTGGGAACAAGCAGGTGAGTGGAAACAAGTGCTCTATGGAGAAGGAGCTGGGACATCGTGGGGTTAGGAGCCCTGGGCTCTCCTCAGGATGACTTCTTCATCGTTATCACAGTGGTCCCTTCAGGCTGGAACAAGATACTCAGCGTATCAGAGACTTGAGTTCGACTCAGGCAAAATCTTGTCTAATTTCTAAAAAAGAATACTAAAAGAAGATGGCAGTTGTTTCTGTGGTACTGATTTTACATGAATCTGAAAACCAAAGCACTTTGAAGCACCCTCCATGTTGGAAGTCACATCAGCTGATCATAGTGATGGTCACTTTTCTAGGGGGGTGACCCCCTCAAACCTCAGCCATCCAGGATGAGGCCGAGAAGTGGGAAGTGTGTAGGCCTTGGGTAACTATCTCAGAGAATTCTATGAGAGCATTTTAGCTGTGCACAAGAGTCAGCTCCTTGCTGGGATCCTATTAATTCATACTTTACATACATTTGTAACAGGTACCTTTCTTATCTGGTGTCTCAGCTCAGACTATAAGGTGGTGGGGATGGAGAACATGTGGATGGGTTGGGCGGTACCTGTTGAGAGCAATGAAAAACAGTAACTGAAAATCTGACAGTGAGAGAAGGGACCAGTCAACTCTCAAAAAGCTGATGTAGGCACAGTTAGAACAGAGTCACCTTGGGTTGGACCATCTAGCATCTGGACAAATAGCCACTTGCATCCAGTGACCTCTAAAGATATTGTAGACATTACCATATGATGACAGGATATAATTATTTGGTAATGTTGATTCTGAGGGCTTCCCTTGTGGCTTAGGTGGTAAAGAATCTGCCTACAATACTGGAGACCTGGGTTCGATCCCTGGGTTGGGAAGATTCCCTGGAGAAGGGAAAGGTTACCCACTCCAGTATTCTGACCTGGAGAATTCCATGGACTGTATAGTCCATGGAGTCGCAAAGAGTCGGACACAACTGAGCAACTGTGAATTTAAGAAAAGTATTAAATTCCAATTACTCTGTTTAAGAAGGTAGGAAACGTATAGTACAGTTTAGAAAATGATATAACACAGTTTGGAGTATCGATCATGTAGGCACATATACTTATGTGGCTTCTCTCCCTTCTCAGAACCACCAGGTAAATAATAACTGTGGTTCAATGTGTCCAGCTATGAGCTCTATCCTGTTACCTCATTTAATCTCCAACAACCTTGCGGGGAGGGGTTATTGGTAATCCCATTTTATAGATGTGAAGGGTGAGGATCAGAGAAGAAAGGCAATGCATCCAGTATCACACTGCCAGCAAAAGCTGAAAGGGACTTTGATCCCAGGTTAATAGACTCCAAAGCCAATGCTCTTAACCCATGGGTCCTGACTCTGCTGTGAATTTCCTCCCTTGCCTCAGCAGCCTGCAGCTCTGCTGGGTGTGTCTTCTGCTGCCCATTAAGTATTCCACTTGCCCTGGCTCCCAAGGAAACGTTCAGGGTGATGGAGTTGTGTCTCAGGATGCTTGATGCATCATCAGGGCCCCTGATGTCCACTGCCGTGACATTTGCTAATGAATAGCTCCCTTCCTGGAGCCAAATGAAATTCACTGTCTAGCCACCAGAAAAACACTCCATGTGACTCCTGACAGCTCAAAGATGAATGCTGACTGCCTGGACATGCTTAGGGTGTACCTTTGACCTTTGGTTGAACTGACCACACCTGTCTCCGGGCTAGAGGTGAAGTCTAGGGCCATCCCTCTGCCGAGTGACAGGGCTCAGCTGGATGGTGGAAGGGAAGCAGGGTCCAGGGTCCCAGCCAGGAAGCCACAAAAGCTGCCCTGTGGGATGCTGAGAGGTTATAAGAGCCCCAGAATCTCCTGGGGGAGTCCAAGGTAGGAATGGCACTGCCTTCCCCTAGCTGCTGCCTACAACAAGGCCATAGCTCCCTCCTCGCCCCTGTGGTGAATACAAGTGTCACCTTCAGACAGGAACTCACCACGCAGCATCACCTGCTAGACCAGGTCCCTAGTGTGCAGCAGCTGGGGCTGCTTTCTGACTCCCTGGCAACTCGCAACTTCTTTCTTCCTCTGGACTTCAGATTCCTCACCATTAAATAGGAAGACAGACAAGGGAATGGAACACTGTTCATAAACAGTGATAAGTTTATCTCAAAAGCATGTGAACTACCCCCTCTTATCTTGTTAAATGAAACACTTGATAGGCATATTTTCCCTATATACTTTTGTGAAAAAAAAAATATATATGTAATCCCAGAGTGGTCATCTGGGATTTCCCTGGCTACCTAGAGTGGTTAGGACTCTGCATTCTCACTGCTCAGGGCACAGTTTCAATCCCTGGTCATGGAATTAAGATTCCACAAGCCATGTGGTGTGGCCAAAAAAAAAAAAAAAAAAAAGAATGTTCAGGCTGTGGAACTATGGGTGCATAGTCTATACTTAATTTTTTTTTAATACAAAAAATTAAAGCCCAGGATGTTAGATTCCAAATTCTGTGCTCTTGGCTTATTGACGCTGCTGCCTCTGCTACTAAAGTCCAACAGTGGCTGTCCTCTTTGCTCCTGGAGGCTATTGCCAGCTCATCACAGGTACCTGGTCCACCTGCCAGAAAAGTCTTGGTGGTCACACTTGCCCATTCTGCCTCCTGCCTCTCAGGGTTCCCTGAGCACACCTGAGCATGCTTTCAGCTGGGATTTTGGTGGTGCCAAATTCTATGTTCAAAACAGTCCAAGTGGAAGTCTGGGTCCTGTATGTATTTTTACCTCTCACTACTGTAGCCATTCCTCCCACTCCTAGATTCAAACATCCTGGAGAGGTAAGAATTAGAGCAGAGTAAGATAGGTGAGTGGAGTTCTGGTGGGATGGGGGCGTGGTCTTCTCTGCTTTCCTGTCTTAGCTTGGGATACCATAGATTGGGTGGCTTATATATAACAGAAATTTCTCATGGTCTGGAGGCTGGAAGTCCAAGACCAAGTCACCGGGAGATTTGCTGTCTGGTGGGGGGACTTCTTCCTGGCCCTTAGCTGGCTCTCTTCTCACTGTGTCCTCATTACTGTGCTCTTTTATAAGGACACTAGTCTTATTCATGAGGGCTGCACCCTCATGATCTAATCACCTCCCAAAGGCCCTACCTCTCACATTGGGGGTTAGGTTTCAATATATGGATTTGGCCTGAAGGGGGACACATTCAGTTTATAGCGCTCTCCTCAGTCATTCTCTAGGGTCCCTCTTGTTCACACTTGTTCCCTCTGCCCTCCTTGCTTTCCCCTAGTAAATCTTGCCCAGCCTTCAGAACCAGCTTGTATGTGGCTTCTCAGTGACACCTTTGGCAGTAGACTGGGGAAATGAATGCTGTATGCCCAGCATGCCTTCCCATGCTCCTTATTTGGGTTCCTCTGGGGAACTCCTTCAAGGCCATGTGGGCCTGGTAGAGTTGTCAGTCACAGCTCTGCCCCTACCACAGAGGTCAGCATATGACACAGGCTGGCCAATCATCAGAGGATCCAACCCCCTGGCCATAGAGATTGGTTCAATGGAGGGCATGTGACCCAAACAGGACCAATCAGACCTTGCCTGAGACTGATGTAAGAATGTTGCAAGACAGAAGTGCTCTTTTCACTAACATGGCTTACTTGGGATGCTGTGAGTCTGCAACTGCTGGTGGCTGTCTTGTCTGCACAGAGGAGATCAAACCAGACAATCCTAAAGGAAATGAACCCTGGACATTCATTGGAAGGGCTGTTGCTGAAGCTGAAGCTCCAATACTTTGACTATCTGATGCGAAACTCATCAGAAAAGATCCTGATGCTGGGAAAGACTGAAGGGGAAAGGAGAAGGGGGTGGCAGAGGATGAGATGGTTGGATGGCATCATCGACTCAATAGATATGAATCTGAGCAAACTCTGGGAGACAGTGGAGGACCGAGGAGGCTAACGTGCTGCAGACCATGGGGTCCCAAAGGGTCAGACACGACTTAGTGCCTGAACAACAACAACATTTATACTTCTGTGCTATCTGGTTGCCACTTGCTACTGTCCCACTCCTCAGCAGGACGTCCCTTCTCCTCTGTCAGACCACATAGACCACGAGACCATAGGTGGTGGTTAGTAAAGGAGGACTGAATAAACCAGGGAGAGATGAGGGCAGTTACCACCCTGAGACCCCTTCTGCAGCTGGTCTGAACGTTACCTCACAAGGAGACTTTTAAAGAGAACGTACAGATCTAGCCCCAGTAGCCAACATTCCTGCTTCAGGAATGAGGCTGGGCTTGGGCAGTGCTGCGATGATTTGGTTCAGGCCAAGAGAACGACAGACAGAACTGTTTCTGGGGGAATGAGAGAGCTTCAAGCTGCAGCACCAACACGTGCCAGGGGCAGAACTGACACCAGGGTGGACCTTGGCCCCTTGGAAGGTGGCCAGGAGCTGGCTGGGAAGTCACAGGCAGGGAGTGGGGCCACGGTCCAGACAGGGGTCCATTTGAAATGGGTGGAAAGCTGATTCCCTGCCAAGAATATTGACCGTGCACAGCTTCAACTCCCAGGGAAAAGTTCAGATTTATTTAGTGTCCAGTGCCATGCCCTAGACCTTGGGCATTGTTTACAGTGTGCCTGTGTGAATAAAAGTGTGGATGGGCTTTTCAGAAAATGGAATCAAATAGTCAACATATTTTCAGGTCTGCAACTTGTAGAAAGCTTGGCGGACAGTTGAAGAAGTGTTTTCCTGTAATAAATTAGAAATGGTTTTATTTTTCCTTCAGCTAATTTTTTGTAATAAATCCTATTGTGCTGTGGTGGGGCAGGATTCTTTTAAATAATTCCTCCCCGAAACACAACATCTTAGATTGCCAGAGAGGACCCTTGATATGATGAAGATAAAATAATTCATTTTACAGCTTGACCATGTTGTACTTTAATTTGTGGAAGTCACCTTCTCCTCCTTACATTGACTCTCAAGTAAATCCCATGCCTGTTGCTTAGGTATTAAGTCCAGAGAGGGTGGTTTTAGTAGAAGCATGGGCAGCAGGGAAGACAAATCCATATTTATTTATTCGTTTTAACTAAGAAAATGTATTTTATTCAAGTACAGTTGATTTACAGTGTTGTGTTAATTTTTGCTGTGCAACAAAGTGATTCAGTTATATATATATGTGCATTTTTCATATTCTTTTCCATCATGGTTTATCACAGGATATTGAATATGGTTTCCCTGTGCTATACAGTAGGACCTTGCTGTTTACCCATTCTATGTACAATAGTTTGCATCTGCTAAGTGAAGAGGAACTAAAAAGCCTCTTGATGAAAGTGAAAGAAGAGAGTGAAAAAGTTGGCTTAAAGCTCAACATTCAGAAAACGAAGATCATGGCATCTGGTCCCATCACTTCATGGGGAATAGATGGGGAAACAGTGGAAACAGTGTCAGACTTTATTTTTCTGGGCTCCAAAATCACTGCAGTTGGTGACTGTAGCCATGAAATTAAAAGACGCTCACTCCTTGGAAGGAAAGTTAGACCAACCTAGACAGCATATTCGAAAGAAG
Source organism: Oryx dammah (assembly GCF_014754425.2). Lineage (NCBI taxonomy): Eukaryota > Metazoa > Chordata > Mammalia > Artiodactyla > Bovidae > Oryx > Oryx dammah. The sequence goes on along the minus strand of NW_024070198.1, from coordinate 38,047,583 downwards.
AGACATTACTTTGCCAACAAAGGTCCATCTAGTCAAGGCTATGGTATTTCCAGTGGTCATGTATGGATGTGAGAGTTGGACTGTGAAGAAGGCTGAACACCGAAGAATTGATGCTTTTGAACTGTGGTGTTGGAGAAGACTCTTGAGAGTCCCTTGGACTGCAAGGAGATCCAACCAGTCCATTCTAAAGGAGATCAGCCCTGAGATTTCTTTGGAAGGAATGATGCTAAAGCTGAAACTCCAGTACTTTGGCCACCTGATGTGAAGAGTTGACTCATTGGGAAAGACTCTAATGCTGGGAGAGATTGGGGGCAGGAGGAGAAGGGGACAACAGAGGATGAGATGGCTGGATGGCATCACTGACTCGATGGACGCGAGTCTGAATGACCTCCGGGAGTTGGTGATGGACAGGGAGGCCTGGCGTGCTGCGGTTCATGGGGTCGCGGAGAGCCGGACACGACTGAGCAACTGAACTGAACTGAATCCCAAACTCCCAGTCCCTGCCTCCCCCGCTCTTCCCCCACTTGGCGATGACAAGTCTGTTCTCTGTTTCTGTGAGTCTGTTTCTGTTTTGTAGATCAGTTCACTTGTGTTATTTAGATTTCACCTATGAATGATATCATGGGGTATTTGTCTTTCTCTTTCTGACTTACTTCACTTAGTATGACAGTCTGTAGATCTATCCATGTTGCTGCAAATGGCATTATTTCATTCTTTCTTATGGCTGAGTAATATTTCATTGTGTATATACATATATATATGTATATACACCACATCTTCTTTATCCATTCATCTGTCGAGATCCATATTTTAGAGGTTCTATTTCAATGAGAAAAAACTGCTACCTCTCCTGTGATGGAAGTGAGTCAGTGTAATCAACTTGCCCCCAGATCACTGGCTGTTGGGGGATGGTGATGTGTCTGTAAGCCTTGAGGAGGGCACGTCCATATTGCTGAGCCATGGTGTCATGGCTACTTTGGTGGAGGTTCAGAATCAATGTGCAGTAATTCCTGAAAGGCTTCCTTGGTGGCTCAGTGGTAAAGAATCCACCTGCGATGCAGGAGACACAGGAGACACAGGTTCGATCTCTGCATCAGGAAGTTCCCCTGGAGGAGGAAATGGCAACCCACTCCAGTACTTTTTCTGGGAAAATCTCATGGACAGACAGCCTGGAGGGCTACAGTCCATAGAGTTGCAAAGCATTGGATACGACTGAGCACTGATGGCAATTTCTAAAAAGTCTAGTTATTTCTCCTTCTCCAACGCACAGGAAGTGTTCACCCACTTTGTTGGAGGAGCAGAGTTCTCTAGGGACTGAGGAGATGCTGTGTTGAATGTAGTCCATCTCACACACTCTTAATGATTCGATGCTGAGACTCTTCCACTGAGTGGTAGGCTCTGTGATATTGTCCCTTGAATATGAACTGGTCTTAGTCCTAAAACATAACATGGCTGTGATGATTCATATTATGTGTTAATTTGACTGGACTAAGAGATGCCCAGGGAGCTGGTGAAACATTATTTCTGGGTGTGTCTATAAGGGTGAGATTAACATTTGAATTGGTGAGCTGAGCAAAGCAGATGCGGAGAAGGCAATGGCACCCCACTCCAGTACTCTTGCCTGGAAAATCCCATGGACGGAGGAGCCTGGTGGGCTGCAGTCCATGGGGTCACGAAGAGTCAGACATGACTTAGCAACTTCACTTTCACTTTTCACTTCCATGCATTGAAGAAGGAAATGGCAACCCACTCCAGTGTTCTTGCCTGGAGAATCCCAGGGACGGGGGAACCTGGTGGGGTGCCGTCTATGGGGTCACACAGGGTCAGACACGACTGAAGCAACTTAGCAGCAGCAGCAGCAGCAGCAAAGCAGATGGGCTTTCTCAGGGTAGGTGGGAGTCATTCAATCCAAGGAGGGCCTGAATAAAACAAAAAGGCTGAGGAAGGGTGAATTCTTTCTGCTTGAGCTGAGATGTCCATCTTCCCTTGTCTCAGACACCAGTTTTCTTGGTTCTTGGGCTTTCAAACTCATCTCTGGACTTACACCATGAACTCACCCTCCTGACTGCTCACCCCCAGTCTCCATTCTCAGACCTTTGGATTCAGACTGAATTACACCACCAGCTTCCGTGTTTCCCAGCTTGTGGATGGCAGACTGTGGGACTTCTTGGCCTCCATGACCATGTGAGATGACTCCTATAATAAGGATCCTTTCATGTCTGTCCGTATATATACTATCGGTTCTGTTTCTCTGGAGAACGCTAATACAATGGCAGTAGTGGTGCTACTTGGCATCTGAGCCTGAGCTATAAAAAATGATCCAGTTTCCTTCCGTCTGGAGTCATCTGTCTCTCTCTCTCTCTCTCTCCAGGTGTCTTGGGGATCCTGAGCCAACCCAGAAAAAGTATAGCTACTCTGAAGCTGCCATCCTGGAGAGACCATGGAGGCTAAACAAAGACAGAGGTGGTTGGGGGGCTGCAGCTGTTTCTGTTCCAGGTTCAAGTCCACTAAGCTATAATATCAGACATCTGGATGAATTTTCTGATGATTCCAGCCCCCCACCTTTGAGTTGTCCCAAATAATACCAAGTAGAATAGAGGTCAGTTGTTCTTACTGAACCCCATGCAAGACACAGACTTATGAGCGGAATAAATGATGTTGTCTTACGCATCAAGCTCTGGGTTGGCTTGTGAAGCAGCAGTATATTTAGGGTCTGGGTTTGTGGACTGGGTCTGGCTCAAGTACAGCAATGAGTTGAAGGGCTGTGACTCTTCTGTGCTCATTCAAGGGAAACCTTTGCTCACCTGATTTAGAACTTCTCTGTTTACACAAATCAAGTAAGTTGCAGAGTGCCCATCTCTTTTGCCACTTCTATGATGGCCATGATCTTTAACACCAAAGAGCTCTCCTTGTGGGATCAGGAACACCTGGTTCTGTTGCTTATTACAGAAATTGTGCCAACCTTGTCTCTGGTGATTAAATGTCATCACTTGGCCTTTGCTTCTCTAGGATTTCATCTTCTCTGTTGAACTGAGGAAATTGAGATAGATGCCACTGTCCTTCCTGGTCTATAGAGAATATACCCCTCTGGAGACCTTTAATGATGCCAAGCAATCCCCACCAAAGTATTTCTCAAAGCCTTGATGAAGGGAGTGTCCTCCAGATCCTCCCAGGGCTCAAAGTCATTCTCCCAGGGGTGAGTGAGAAAGTCTTACATGATAGATCTGCTCTGGTATTCCAACCTCCCAAGCCTTTGAACAACTTCCTCTACAGTATCCCAAGGAAGTTTTGGGATCTCAGCCTCATCCAACATATACATATTTGGGTCTACAATTCAGTTAACCAAGCAAATTGATAAAAAACTGAAGCCTTGTGCCTATGACACTTTTCAGTGTAGAGTCTAAATTTAAATACAAAGTAGAAAACTTCTCAAGTTGATGTATTAGTGTAAAATATTACATTATTACATCCTCTGGGATACCTTGTGGAAGCAAATATAAACCTTTTATTAGAAATTATTTAATAATTCAGGGTCCATGGGATCACTGAAGATAGACTCAGAATCCAAAATCACAAAGAATATGAAGAATCATATGGGGAAGAGACAGCATACATAATTCATATTTTAAGAACATGAGAAAATTTGAACATAGTAAAGAAAGAAAAAAGATCAAAAGAAGCATTAGGATAGAACAGAATATAATAATAAGAAAAGATTTGGATAAAACTGCATTTAATAATATAGAAGTGAAAAGCCATTGAAATAAAGATACTCAGTGGATAGGTTAAATAGTACATTAGACTCAAAGAGAAAATTAGTGATGAAATTATCACAAATGCCACACAAAATAATAAGCAGAAGGAAAGACAGGTTAGAAGACATGGAAGAGAGAATGAGAAAGTCCAATATACATCTAATAGGCCTCCCAGGATGTATAATATGGGGAGAATAAGAGAGAAGTAATATTTGTAGAGATAATGGCTGAGCATTTTCTAGAATTGATGAAAGCTAAGAATCTTCACACTGAAAATGTAGAAACAAGTAAATCTACACTTATTTATAATGAGTAAAATTGTAGAAAACCAAAACAAAGAGAAGCCTTGAAAGTAAAAAGACTTAATTACCTACAAAAAACCAAAACCAAACAAACAAAAAAACGACCCATTGGGCAGACAGCAGATTTAGAAACAATAGAAGCCAGAAGACAATGGAACTGTATAGTAAAGACACCACTCTAAATAACTGTCAATCAAAAATTATATAGCCAACAAAGAGCGCAAAAAAGAGACATGTTCAGGCAGAGAAGTTAGCACTCTAACACTCATGGACCCTTTTTGGAAGGATTATTATAGAAAGTACAGTTTTCCCATGATACTACAGGGTCCTGAGATACATCTGTGGGGTACTAGTTCCAGAAATCCCCCATGGACACTAAAATCCGCAAATACTCAAGTCTTATGTGTAAAGTGATATTGTATAATGAATACAGTTAGATCTCTGTGGATTATATTGAGTAGTTTAAGCCCAGAAGGAAAAGGTAGGCTATAGGAAGTAATTGTAAGACAATAATTTGATAATCACACATGTCAGTCTAAATAAGCCCTGACTGTATCCAAACCAGTGATTAAATAGAACTTGTTTGAGGGGTTCAGGAACAGGTGGAACTAAAGTACTAGATCACAGCAACCTGAAGAAGCCGGAAGTTGGTGGAACTGGAAGCAAAGTGTTCTAAGGTCTTTGTGTCATTGAGGTGGAGGATACTGATGTGGCTTAACTTGAAACGTTGTTAAGAATTCATCTTAAGGGACTTCCCTAGCAGTCCGGTGGTTAAGAATCCACTGTGCAATGCAGGGGATGTGGGTTCGATCCCTGATCAGGGAAGTAAGATCCCATATGCCACGGAGCCCATGTGCCGGAAGAAAGATCCCATGTACTTCAATTAAGACCTGATGCAGCCAAATCAAACAATCATCAATCAATAAAAGAATTCATATTAAAATGTGATATAGACTAGCTACAATAGTAAAATAACACATATGCCTTTGAAATCAGTAGAAAAGGAAACTTTAAAAAAATGATTAATCCAATAGAAAGAAGGAAAGGAGAAAAAAGAAGCAAAGAGAAAGAGTAAATAGAAAACACAAAATAGGGTGACAGGAGGAAATCTGTGTATTTTAGTCGCCAAAGCGTAGGTAAAGGGATTGCACTTGACATCTTGAAGAAATTCTCTAACTGGATTAAAGAATAAAACAACCACAACTTGAATCCAGCTTTGTGCAGCTACCAGTGGTGCCTCTAAAGCATAAGGACATTTGAAAGGTTGAAAGAGATGGGAAAAGATACGTCCAACCACTACTAACCCAAAGAAAGACAGTGTGGCAATGTCACTTTCAGACCATTTTTAAAATTTTATTTTGGTTGTGCTGGGCCTTCATTGCAGCGCCTGGACTTTCCCTAGTTGCGGCAAACGGAGGCTGCTCTCTAATTCTGGGGCACAGCCTTCTCACTGCGGTGGTGTCTCTTGTTATGGAGTATGGGGCCTGAGCACGTGGGCTTAGCTGCCCTGTGGCATGTGGAATCTTTCCAGACCAGGGATTGAACCTCTGTCTCCTGCATTGGCAGGTGGATTCTTCACCACTGGACCCCCACACAAGTCCATCATCAGACCAAATTAGTGAAAAACAGAGCCTTATACGTCATGCAAAGGAAACAATTCACCAGGAAGGTACACTTGGATGAGGATCCTTAACCAACATCATTTCAAGGATATACAGAAAGTAAGACAGAATTAGGAGAAGAAATGGAAATAGTTACAGTCTTGGAGGGAGATTTTAACACAGCTTTCTGGAAAGTGAAAGCTCTGGTGGAGGGAACATCAGAACAACATCATTATCAATCTTGATTGGATGAATACATAGAGAACTCTAACCCTGTATTTATCATTTAAACATGTATTTTCAAGCCAATGTGAGACATTTACAGAAATCGATCACTTACTAACCCAGAGCAAGTCTCAACAAATACCAAAGAACTACCATCATACAGACCACATTCACAAGCCACAATCAAGAAAATTACAAATCAATAGTGAAAAGCGAGTCAAACAAGGAGAAAGATTACTCTCAGGATTTCCAACCAGACTCACAATCTTGTGACATCAGGCATGGGAGCTGGGCTGATCGTTACTGCTGTGGGTTGATACCCTCTGTTATTATGAGGCAAACCATCCCTCCCCGGGCTGGTGTGTGGGTCCAAGGACAGAGACTGCGTTGTCAGCATAACGGAGCAGGCGCACTAGTTGGTGTGTTAGTTTTTGAGGTGGACCCTGCAGCAGCAGCAGCTGAGTCAAGGGACAGACTGGAGGTGACACCTCAGGAGTCTTATCTTCGGCTTTCTCCCTGGTTGCCCACTGACTCTGGATTCAGGTCTGAATGAAAAACCAGTCTTCAGGCTGGAAGTGGCCTTTAGCCTGAGCGCTATGTGGGTGGCCCTGTTTTCACCTTTGTCTGTCTGTGAGCTAGACCCTACCAGTCTTTGTGAAGGAGGTAGGTAATTGCAGAAGGAGCATCTTAGTCCAGATGTTGGCTTTCAGGTGGCTTTGGGTCTGGTCCAAAGTTGGGACCCCAGATGAAGGAGAAGAACAAGGCAGTGTGTCAGACGGAGGATGGTCTATGAGTCAGGCAGCTGGTCTCGGCTCTTTTACTAAGCAGCTCCATAATCTCAAGCAAGTTACCACCACCTTGAACCCCAGTATGTCTCTTTTTGAAGTAATCAACCAGAGGGAAGTTTGGAATCTGGAAGTTTCATCCAGGACTCCTTGATGTGAGTGAGTCCAACCAGGACTCAGATTGGCACAAACTGGCTCAGAAGCCCGTTTCAAACTGGCTCCAAGAAAAAGGGACTTGATTGACTGATGAAACTGAGAAGCTCAAGAGGGGGGGTTCTTCATGTGTGGCTGGACCCAGAACTTCAAACAAGATAATCAGTTCTTTGCCTTTGTCTGCATTGCTCATCACTGGTTTCCTCTGAACTGGCTTCAACCTCAGGCAGTGCTCTCCGTTCTTAGCAGAGACGGCCAGCTGCAGATCCAGGCTTCCATCCAATCAGCTTCAGAGCCACTGTGGGAAGATCATACCTCTTTTTCAACAATTTCAACACTAATCTCAGGATTGAATCTCATTGGTCTGACTTAGGTCACATGCCCATCCCAGAACCAATCACTAGCCAGACCAGTGGACACCCTGGTGGACCAGGGCTTGGTCATGGGCTGACTGCTCAAGCTGATAAGGAGTGATTTCCCAAGACTTCCAGGATTTCAGCAAAGCAGCATCCTCTCCTCCCCTGCCCCCCACCCCCATCGAGGTAGGTGATGGGGCTACCCTCCTCCCCTTCCACACCGTGGTTACTGGGCAGTTGGGCTGGGATGCTGACATGGATTTGGATCTTAAATCACTCACACTCTGGGGAAGGCAGAGAAGTACATAGTGAACCATAATATCAGCCAGGCCATTTCAAAGGCTATAATTGCAGCCCACGTGATGTGCTGCCAGAGTTCAAATGAGGCAGGAATTAACTGTGCTGGGGGGCCCAGGAAGGCTTCTCAGAGGAGTTGACATCGATCTGTCCTGCCTCTCTCCCTTTTCTTTACTTTCTGCCTGCACTTGTGGGTAGCCCAGACAGGTGGTGACTCAGGGCTGACCCTGGCACAGCATCCGAGCCTCCTGCCACCTGAGGGAATCGGTGGCAGCATTGCAAATCTGATTATTGGGAGCCAAGTGGCTTCTAAGCACTCCTTGAGGACCCTGGCTTCATGCGTCTGAATATGGAAATTTAATAACCATACTTGATATAACCCTCATCTCTCTCTGTACCATTCCAGAGAGAAAATTAGTCTTAGTGTTTGCAATTTTATAGACATTAGGGAACTGGTGCAAAAAATTTACTAGTTCCTGAATTCATGGGCCTGAAGTGACAGAAGAGACTGGTTGGGTTGCTGATAGAATCACAGAATGTGAGAGATGGAAGCCTGAGAGGTGATTCAGGCCAGGGGTGCTTCATGCGGAGGCTGTGAAGTCTTCTAATGTGGAGACAGAATTGTGCCTCCGTGTGTGTGTGTGTATGTGTGTGTGTGTGAGAGAGCGTTCATAGCTCTCATCAGATTTGCAAAAGGATCTGTGACCATCAAAAACTAACAGCTTTCAGCTGGGGCCCCAGTCCTCATGTGACCATGGAGAAGAACGGAGCCCTGGGGCAAAATATTTCCCAGAGCCCCGCAGGTCAGGGTCCGAGCTGACGTTGAAGCTTAGATGTCCGGATACTGGCCTGGGGTTGGGGTGGGGCTGTAGTTGCTTAGTCACTAAGTCATGTCCAACTCTGTGACCTCATGGACAGTAGTCCACCAGGCTTCTCTGTCCATGGGAGTCTCCAGGCAAGAATACTGGAGTGGGTTGCCATTTCCTTCTCCAGGGGTTTTATCAACCCAGGGGTGTAACCCGCATCTCCTGCGTTGACAGGCGGATTCTTACCACTGAGCCACCAGGGAAGCCCAGGGGTGGCGGATCTTTCTTCAAAGCAGGGGTCCCCAAGCTGACTGGGCATCAGAACCTTTGGAAGTCTTGTCAAGTGCTCTGGGCTGGTTCCAGACCCCCAAGTAGAGGACAGCTGAGCCCCAGGAAGCTGCATGCTCAGCAGGTTCCCATGTGGGTCTCCTGGAGGCTGCCCAGACCTGGCACAGCGATGAACGTCTGGTCCATAGCTTGGGAAGAACAAACTTCAGATGCATGGAGGATCAAGGGGACACCTTTGACAGGGGTTGGGTAGGTGGCTGGGTCTGGAGTTTCCAAGACCACCCTCAAGTTTGGAGATTGACTAGAAGGACTTATGCATGTGTGTGTGTTAAGTCACTTCAGTTGTGTCCAACTCTTTTCGACCCCATGGACTTGGGATTCTGTCCATGGGATTCTCCAGGCAAGAATACTGGAGTGGGTTGCCATTCCCTCCTCCAGGGGATCTTCCTGACCCAGGGATCGAACCCGTGTCCCTTGCATCTCCTACATTGGCAGGCAGGTTATTTCACTCTAGCCCCACCTGGGAAGCCCAGAAGAACACATAGGATGTGGCATATAGTCGTCCTCGTGGCTGAGATCTGTCACAGCAGAAACATACAAAGTAGAGCAGCAGAAGGAAAGGATGAAGCTGTGTGGGATGAAGTCCAGAGGAAGCCGGGTACCAAGGTCCAAGAGTCTCTCCCAGCCGAGAGACTGGGACACACTAGAGTCCTCCAGCCTCAGATCTCGAGCGCTGTCCATTAGGGGCACTTGTCTGAGCCTAGAAGTCCAAGGTTTTCATTGGGGGTCAGTTTTTATTGGGCACCCTGTGCCTAGCACACATCCAAACCCCAAACCTTCAGAAGGAAAGTAGGTGTTCAGCATACACCAGTTTGTACAAACATCGTGGTCATTCCCTAACTGTAAGCTGCTGAGCTCCTCTTCTCAGGGAGCCATGAAAACTGCCAAGGCCTTTGTAAAGGTAGCAGTCTCCTGCACCGTGGGGACACCAGCCGGCTTGACCTTGATGATGCACTGTGTCATTGGTGTTCTGGGGGAAGCACCAAAGGGTGACCACGTACATCAGCGCACCTGTGTCCCCAGCAGACAGATGGTTGTAGTAGCTGTATACTGGGCAATGTTCCTGTGACCGCACCGACCTGCTTCTCTGTGTCACCAGCGCCCACCTAAAGTCCCCGGGGAGGCCTCTGTTAGACGGATTGAGGACTCGGATCTGGCATGTTCTGCTTCCTCAGTGGGGGTTGATCTGGTGTCTGGTCAAGGCTCACAGATCAGTGTATCCACTTGCTCAGGCTGCCGTAACGGGTCCTACAGGCTGCGTGGCTTAGACAGTAGAAAGTCCCTCAGTTCTGGAGGCTGGAAGTCTGAGATCAAAGTGTCTGCAGGGATGGATTCTTCTGAGGCCTCTATTCTCGGCTTGTAGACAGCTGTCTTCCCTGTGTGTCTGTGTCTTACTCTCCTCTTCTTATAAGGACACCAGTCAGATTGGATTGGGGCCCACCCCCATAACATGAATCCCCTCTTTAAGGACCTTATCTCCAAATATGGGGCTTCCCAGGTGGCGCTAGTGGTAGAGAACCCGCCTGCCAATGCAGGAGACATAAAAGACGCAGGTTCAGTCCCTGGGTCGGGAAGATCCCCTGGAGGAGGGCATGGCAACCCACTCCAGTATTCTTGCCTGGAGAATCCAATGGACAGGTGAGCCTGGTGGGCTACAATCCATGAGATCACAGAGAATCTGACACGATTGAAGTGACTTAGCATGCATACAGGCATCTTTGAACACAGCCATCGTCTGAGGTACTCAAGGGGTAGGATTTCACGGTATGAAGTTTGCGTGGACACAATTCAGCACACAACTGTAGGGTTTTCCCCAAATGTAGGCAGGAGGCTTGGAAGCTGGGTATTTCTTCTTGAAGGACAATGCTGGTTGTCCTTCAAGGGTTTTAACGTCTGGGGGCTTCTGTGATCAAGAGCCTTTCCCCTTGGTTAGTGTAAATGACTTTCCTCTCACTGGAGTTCGCTGTAACCAGCCCTGGTTTACAGAATAAGAAAATGTAGACTAGTTTCTGAACAATGAGGACAAATCTCTCATCAGATCTCCACAGCTGGCCAGGAGATGCTGAGCCTGCAGTTCTGTTCTCTGGGGCTGGGTCGGGTCCCAGGCACGGGGGAACTGTGGAAGAAGTCAGTGCCCCTCTAGCCACCATGCTGACTGGCTGGTCGCACCTGTTCCAGGTGCCCTGGGCTCTGACCTGCCGGTAAACGAGACAAGGGTCAGCATCCCCAGCCTCCACACAGTGCCGTTTCTTACTTGGTTTCTTGAAGAAGCACCCTGGTTATGTACATAAAAGTCCCTGGGGGTGAGTTAACAGCCCCAGAGGCATTTTAGGAGCAGTGTGTGGGCTGTCTCATGGTCTGAACCCAGGCCAGGGACTTCTGAGAGCCTGTGGCTAAAGTGAGAGATACCATCAGGGAGGACACAGGTCTCCCCCTGATCCTCCTAGACTTGATTCTGCTGTGTCAGAGGTCCCACACAGCCTGCTGTGACCAAGAGACCCTCACCTCCTGGGTAAGTAAAGACAGGACACCTTGGTGAAGCCTTGCAAAGAGGCAACAGCTTCAGCTGCAGTGGGAGATAGGGGATCATGAAGTCCCAGGGGAGGCCTGCCTGGCTCCATGTTCTCAAAGTTACATAGTGGTGATAGCTTGAGCATATACCCTTCCCTACTCTGGCAGCTAGGTATCTCCCATTTACCCTTTAGCTGGGGCCCCTAGTCAGCTCAGCTGGGCTCTGCTGACATCTCTCTTTTGGAGTGCAACACTGCTGTAGGGGAGGAAAAAAAGTTTTCTTCTATCCTCTTAGGTTCAGTACCTGAGGCCTGCAAACTAAACTGAAAACTGCCATATGAACAAGAGAGAATTCATACAAATAGGATTCAATGTTGATATTTTAATTTTTTTGTGAAGAATCAAAGTCTGGGAGGAGCAGGGTGAGACCTGTGTCCACCCTGGTGGCATCTCTCTTTTTACCCACAGGCTCTTCATAGAAAAGTGAAGACCCAAGAAACAGTCAGACCTGACGACTTACATCCCACTTATATAAATTGTGTAGAAGATGAATTGTAGGAAGATAAATTTTATTGAAATGAAGGGAAGTTAAGGGTTATTTTGGTAAGGTTTGTTTGTGCAGATGTATCTCAGGGATGAGTGTCTCCAGTGATAGACTTGATCTCCTGGTACAGGAACTGGGAAGGAAACACCTTCACAAAAGGAAACTTCTGTGCTGCTTTTAGGCAGATGGGGGAGGGCAGAAGCTTCTTTGTTTTTGCTGTTCAATTGCCTTCAGCTCCAAGTTCTCTTAGTGCAAAGTGGCAAATTTGGGGGTGGCATTTTCTGATCCCTTTCACTCCCCACCCCTCTCCCACCTCAGGTTCATGTATGTGTCCACATTTATGACTTTAAATGATGTAATCATGCTCCCACCGAACCTCCTGGAAGCTAGGATCCCATGAGTTGCATGAGATAAGGTGACAGAGCAGGGAGGTGGCAGGAGGGCCTCCCGGGCACCAAGCCTGGCACCTGGCTCTGCTGGTCACTGGCTAAGAAGCTTCATTTTACTTAACTACTGCCTTGGGCTTCCCTGGTGACTCAGAGGATGAAGAGTCTGCCTGCAAGGCAGGAGACCTGGGTTCAGTCTCTGGGTGGGAAGATCCCCTGGAGGAGGGCATGGCAACCCAACTCCAGTATTCTTGCCTGGAGAATCCCCTGGACAAACGAGCCTGGAGGGCTACAGTTCATGGGATCCTAAAGAATTCAACACGACGGAGCAATTAACCCTTTTCAACCACTGCCTTATCCACAGTGCGGGGGTAGCCCCGCGTGCGGGCAGCCCACTCCCCGCGCCGCCCCCACACAGCTGGCGTGAGGATAGAGTGTGGGTGAAGGCATTCTGTGAACCATGGAGTGTTGTGGGGGCACAGTGGTCCCTCAATCTTTCTTCCTAGTTGCTGACCTCTCTGGGGAGTTCTGATTCTGTCCCTGGGACAGCCGGGAAGCGAAAGGCTTGATTCACTCCAGCCTGCGCCGCTGGACCCACTGTCTGAAGGGCGCCCCCTGGTGTCCATCACCGCGGCGCCTGGGGCCCTGTTTGCTAAGTCGCTTCACTCTGTGCAGCCCCATAGACGGCAGCCCACCAGGCTCCCCCGTCCCTGGGATTCTCCAGGCAAGAACCCTGGAGTGGGTTGCCATTTCCTTCCCCAATGCATGAAAGTGAAAAGTGAAAGTGAAGTCGCTCAGTCGTGTCCGACTCTTAGCGACCCCATGGACTGCAGCCTAGTACTGGAGTGGGGTGCCATTGCCTTCTCCTGGGCCCTGTTTCAGAATGTCCTAGTGATGGTTCTTCCTTCTTTGAGGTTATAACCTCCTCTTTCCCAGGCGGGATTCCAAACTGAAATGTGAAGTGGGGCTGCATCTGCTGAACAAGCTCTTCTGCAGTAGCCTCTCACCTTCCCTGCCTACCGAGATAGTATGTACACAGGAAAGTGAAGTCGCTCAGTCATGTCGACACTTTGTGACCCCATGGAATGTAGCCTACCAGGCTCCTGGAAATCCATGGGATTTTCCAGGCAAAAGTACTGGACTGGGTTGCCATTTCCTTCTCCAGGGGATCTTCCCAACCCAGGGGTTGAACCTGGGTCTCCCACATGGCAGGCAGATGCTTTACCGTCTGAGCTACCAGGGTGGATGGGTAAGTAACACCCACTGCTTGTTCTGAAGTCTAGCTATATTTTTGTGTCCTGCTATATTTTCATTGCCTACGCCAGGGTCATGAAAATATTCTCCTACTTTCTAGTAGATTTTGTTTTACTTTCCATGTACTTTCCAAGTACTTGTATATACTTTCTATACTTAAAAAAAAAAAAAAAAGCCTAGAATTTGCTTAAAGATTAGACATTGATGACTGAGAAGTGAAATTCAGTTTGGGGAAAAAATAGGTAATAACACCTAAGCTTATGGGGAGGATGGTGGGAGGGGGGTTCAGGGTTGGGAACTCATGTATACCTGTGGTGGATTCATGTCAATGTATAGCAAAACCAATACAGTATTGTAAAGTAAAAAAAAAAAAATTAAATTAAAAAAAAAAACAAAAACCTAAGCTTTGTTTCCTTTGCCAGGAAATGAGGATAAGAATTCCCAGGGTTGTTGTGACATTAAAACCATATTTATTTATTTATCTGGCTACATCAGGTCTTAGCTGTGGCCTGTGGGCTTCTCTCTAGCTGTGCACAGGCTCCAGAGTGTGTGAGCTCAGTAGTTGAAGTGCTTGGGCTTAGTTGCAGCAGACATGTGGGATCTTAGTTCCCCAACCAAAGATCCGCCTTGTGTCCCTTGAGTTGGAAGGCATATTCTTAACCACTGCACCACCAGGGAAGCCCCCTGTCCATTAAATGAGACAATGTGTGTCGAGTGTTCACCGCAGGAGTGGGCACACAGTAAGTAAAACTCAGTGTTTTTGTTGTTCAGTCACTCAGTGGTGTCTGACTCTTTTTGACCCCATGGACTGCAGTGTGCCACGCTTCCCTGTCCTTCACTATCTCCTGGAGCTTGTTCAAACTCCTGTCCATCGAGTCGGTGACACCATCCAACCATTTCCTCCTCTGTTGCTCCTTTCTTCTCCTGCCTTCAATCTTACCCAGCATCAGGGTCTTTTCCAGTGAGTTGGCTTCTTGTATCAGGTGGCCAAGTATTGGAGCTTCAGCTTCAGCCTCAATCCTTCCATTCAGATTGATTTCCTTTAGGATTGACTGGTTTGATCTCCTTGCACTCCAAGGGACTCTCAAGAATCTTCTCCAACACCACAGTTCAAAAGCATCAATTCTTCGGTGCTCAGCCTTCTTAATCATCCAACTCTCACATCCATATGTGACTTCTGGAATAAACCATAGGTTTGACTATATGGACCTTTGTCAGCAAAGTGATATCTCTGCTTTTTAATGTGCTGTCTAGATTTGTCAACATAGGCTCTTATTATTGCTCTGGGTCCACCTATTTGTTTTTATGACTCTCCAGTATTCTACTGAACTTGACTGTGATGGTCGTGGAGGTAATTTCTGATTTTCCATTCCTACAATCCACACTGCATAAATAAGCTTGTAAACAGAGGTGCTTATGAGTATTTCTGCCAGACAGATTTTTGATTTCTTGTGCCTCCATCAAATGTCCTCAGTAAATGCAAAAGAGGAAAAGACTATGAAAATTTTCCCAGGGTCCCTCTCTGTCCCTTTGGAAAGGGTAGGCGAGGAGCGGTCTGCTAAGAAGCTGCTAGAGAAAGAAGACAAATCTGTACCATTTGCCCTCAGAAGAGGAGGAGCAGTTAGGATGCAGGTGTAGAATAAGAGCCATTTGCTACAAACAGTGAGAAAAATAGCTTGTGGGAGCCTTTGTTCCTTCAGAGGCGTAATTGCCTTTGATGGGCTGTTAATAGGAGTCATTATGTGGTTATTAAGAAGGGAATGTGATGAGCCCAGCTCTGAATAGCTACATTCAGGGGGCTCCTGGTTTAATCTTGTTTTTCCTCTGCACACAAGGAGTCCTGCTACTTACCTGGAATCCCCTTGAATCGGGGAATTTGAACTTTGAGTCCAGTAGGATGGGACAACTCCTGAGGGTACCAATTACTTCCTCGGGGACCTAATGGTGGGGAGGAGGGGGGCAGAATAGGGCAGGGGAAAGAAAAGGAAAAGGAAAGGAAGAGATGAGAAGGGAGTTAGGAAGGGTGATCAAGAGATGGAACGGAACTTCCCTGGTGGTCCAGTGGGTAAGACTCTGAGCTCCCAAGGTAGGGGACCTGGGTTTGATCCCTGGTCAGGGAGCCCATATGCCACAACTAAAGACCTGACCCAGTCAAATAAAATAAATGTTTTTAAAAAGACAGAGATGGAGTGATGGAGAGATGGGAAGAGAGAAGGCAAGAAAGAGAAAGAGTGGAACAGAGAAAAGCTGGAACAGAGTGATAGTGAGCAGAAAGAGAAGTGTGCAGGAGGTAGGTGGGGGGAGAAAAGAAAAATGAAAAAAGAACATTAGCCTGTAGGGTAAATTCTAGAGCCTGAATTCTGGCTCATGACCTGGGAATGACCTCCAAAGGCTGATCCTCCTGCCCACCCAGCCCTGCTGATTTCATTTCTATATTTAACAAGATCCCTGGTGATGACTCTGCAGGTTCAATTTCGAGAAGCATTGATTTGAGCTCAGCGTGGGGCTTGGAGTGGCTCATGCCAGGGCCTGGGGGATTCGCCAAGGAGGAGCAAGCTGGGCTTGATCTTGCTGAGAAGCTAGGTTAGATGGAGAAAAGTGCCCAGGAGAGAAATGAAGCGGAAGGGGGTTTGGCGAGGGCTGGGGGTGATGGAAGCTGAGCACCGAACAGCTGATGCTTTTGAAATGTGGTGTCGGAGAAGACTCTTGAGAGTCCCTTGGACTGCAAGGAGATCCAACCAGTCCATTCTGAAGGAGATCAGCCCTGGGATTTCTTTGGAAGGAATGATGCTAAAGCTGAAACTCCAGTACTTTGGCCACCTCATGCGAAGAGTTGACTCATTGGAAAAGACTGTGATGCTGAGAGGGATTGAGGGCAGGAGGAGAAGGGGACGACAGAGGATGAGATGGCTGGATGACATCACTGATTCGATGGATGTGAGTCTGAGTGAACTCTGGGAGTTGGTGATGGACAGGGAGGCCTGGCGTGCTGCAATTCATGGGGTCGCAAAGAGTTGGACAAGACTGAGAGACTGAACTGAACTGAACTGGGGGTGATGCTGGTGGGGGGGGGACTCTAGGGCAGGTGGTCAGGGGTGTCACCAAGTAACACTTGTGGGAAGATCCAGAGGAAGCCTGGGGGATCTGGAGAAGCCATGTGGTGCTTGTGGGTCACACACTATTCTGAGTTCTTCGCTGTGTTAGTTCATTTACCCTCGCGCCCCCTGAGAGGGAGGCTCACACCCCCACCCCCTGGGTATTCAGTGGCAGCCACACTGAATTCAGAGCCAGGAGGGGCTTGAGGAGTTCTGGCCTGTCATCCACAAGCGTGAGTCTCTGAGCTCCTCTGGTTCTCTCTGTAGTACTTCCCAGTCTTCACCTGCGTCGTCAGGGCCTCAGCCTGACGCCCAGTCCTGGAAACTCTGGCTTTCTTCTTGAAGCCAGAGACCCTTACACTTCACCTAAGAAGGTGGCTGGGGTTGGTCCAGGGCCCAGTGGCAGGACAGCTAAAGCCTCTTGCACAGCCTCCCCCAACCCCCACTTTCATGAGTCCTGGCCAGGAGGGTGACCCGCTGGAAAGTCTGGCTTTCTTCTTGAAGCCAGAGACCCTTACACTTCACCTAAGGAGGTGGCTGAAAATGGTTGGCGTGTGTCCAGGGCCTGGTGGCAGGACAGCTAAAGCTTCTTGCATGGCCTCCCCCCACCCCCACCCCCACCCCCACGAGCCCTGGCCAGGAGGGTGACCCCCTCAGGGTTACTTGGAGACCAGTCAGCAGGGGTGCGATAGGCTGACCTCTGGTCCCACAGCCAGAGCCTACACCGTCCAGAGATGAGTCTGGAGCGATCACAATGGTCCTCTGGCTGGCGATTTGTGATGCCAGTCACAGGAGTGACCGAGTAAGAGCCAAGTTGCTGGGGACTCAGAACTGGAGGTCCTAGTTCCAACCAATGCCACTGACGAGCTGAGTGACCCTGGGCAAATTAGTTTAACTCTCTGGGTGTCAGTTTGCTTATGTGTAAAATGGAGAGGATAAAAATAGTGCCTACCCGTAGGGTTGTTTGGAGCATAAACGGCATCAGCTGTCAATAAAATCAGTAGGAATGCATTTAACCTGTACCATCTTGTTTTTATTACTTCTCTGACTTCTGTCTCTTGGTTCTGGGACTGTTTCCTGCCTGCGGAGGAGTCAGGGTTGCATGAAGAATACTTCACCTGAGTTTGAGGAGTTTGCAGCCACTTTCAGGGCCAGGAGAAAGTCACTGGTCTCCACTGCAAAGTTACAAAGTTTCCAAGTGCCGGCCTGGCCAGACTTTTCCTGGCTGCTCCTGGAGATGTTTGGAAGTGAATGGCAGGTGTTGCAAAGCACCTCGTGTAGTCCAGAAGAGACTCTTTACTTCCTCCACGCCTTCCAGACCAGGGCCACACCAGTATGTGCAGACGATGATTGGCGAGGACTGACCACAGACTCAGTCCCATACAGCTTTCAGTTCAGTTCAGTTCAGTTCAGTCTCTCAGTCGTGTCCGACTCTTTGCAACCCCATGAATCGCAGCACGCCAGGCCTCCCTGTCCATCACCAACTCCCAGAGTTCACTCAAACTCATGTCCATCGAGTCGGTGATGCCATCCAGCCATTTCATCCTCTGTTGTCCCCTTCTCCTCCTGCCCCCAATCCCTCCCAGCATCAGGGTCTTTTCCAATGAGTCAACTCTTCACATGAGGTGGCCAAAGTATTGGAGTTTCAGCTTCAGCATCAGTCCTTCTGATGAACACCTAGGGCTGATCACCTTTAGGATGGACTGGTTGGATCTCTTTGCAGTCCAAGGGACTCTCGAGAGTCTTCTCCAACCCCACAGTTCAAAAGCATCAATTCTTCAGTGTTCAGCCTTCTTCACAGTCCAACTCTCACATCCATACATGACCACTGGAAAAACCATAGCCTTGACTAGACGGACATTTGTTGGCAAAGTAATGTCTCTGCTTTTGAATATGCTATCTAGGTTGGTCATAACTTTTCTTCCAAGGAGTAAGCATCTTTTAATTTCATGGCTACAGTCACCAACTGCAGTGATTTTGGAGCCCCCCAAAATAAAATCTGATCTGTTTCCACTGTTTCCCAATCTATTTCCCATGAAGTGATGGGACCAGATGCCATGATCTTCGTTTTCTGAATGTTGAGCTTTAAGCCAACTTTTTCACTCTCCTCTTTCACTTTCATCAAGAGGCTCTTTAGTTCCTCTTCACTTTCTGCCATAAGGGTGGTGTCATCTGCATATATGAGGTTATTGATATTTCTCCCAGCAATCTTGATTCCGGCTTGTGTTTCTTCCAGTTTAGCGTTTCTCATAATGTACTCTGCATATAAGTTAAATAAGCAGGGTGACAATATACAGCCTTGACGTACTCCTTTTCCTATTTGAAACCAGTCTGTTGTTCCATGTCCAGTTCTAACTGTTGCTTCCTGACCTGCATACAGATTTCTCAAGAGGCAGGTCAGGTGGTCTGGTATTCCCATCTCTTTCAGAATTTTCCACAGTTTGTTGTGATCCACACAGTCAAAGGCTTTGGCATAGTCAATAAAGCAGAAATACTCTCTTGCTTTTTCCATGATCCAGCGGATGTTGGCAATTTGATTTCTGGTTCCTCTGCCTTTTCTAAAACCAGCTTGAACATCAGGAAGTTCACGGTTCACGTATTGCTGAAGCCTGGCTTGGAGAATTTTGAGCATTACTTTACTAGCATGTGAGATGAGTGCAATTGTGCGGTAGTTTGAGCATTCTTTGGCATTGCCTTTCTTTGGGATTGGAATGAAAACTGACCTTTTCCAGTCCTGTGGCCACTGCTGAGTTTTCCAAATTTGCTGGCATATTGAGGGCAGCACTTTCACAGCATCATCTTTCAGGATTTGAAATAGCTCCACTGGAATTCTATCACCTCCACTAGCTTTGTTCATAGTGATGCTTTCTAAGGCCCACTTGACTTCACATTCCAGGACGTCTGGCTCTAGATGAGTGATCACACCATCGTGATTATCCGGGTCGTGAAGATCTTTTTTGTACAGTTCTTCTGTGTATTCTTGCCACCTCTTCTTAATATCTTCTGCTTCTGTTAGGTCCCTAGCATTTCTGTCTTTTATTGAGCCCATCTTTGTATGAAATGTTCCCTTGGTATCTCTAATTTTCTTGAAGAGATCTCTAGTCTTTCCCATTCTATTGTTTTCCTCTATTTCTTTGCATTGATCACTGAAGAAGGCTTTCTTATCTCTTCTTGCTATTCTTTGGAACTCTGCATTCAGATGCTTGTATCTTTCCTTTTCACCTCTCTTCTTTTCACAGCTATTTGTAAGGCCTCCCCAGACAGCCATTTTGCTTTTTTGCATTTCTTTTCCATGGGGATAGTCTTCATCCCTGTCTCCTGTACAATGTCACGAACCTCATTCCATAGTTCATCAGGTGCTCTATCTATCAGATCTAGGCCCTTAAATCTATTTCTCACTTCCACTGTATAATCATAAGGGATTTGATTTAGGTCACACCTGAATGGTCTAGCGGTTTTCCCTACTTTCTTCAATTTAAGTCTGAATTTGGTAATAAGGAGTTCATGATCTGAGCCACAGTCAGCTCCTGGTCTTGTTTTTGTTGACTGTATAGAGCTTCTCCATCTTTGGCTGCAAAGAATATAATCAATTTGATTTCGGTGTTGACCATCTGGTGATGTCCATGTGTAGAGTCTTCTCTTGTGTTGTTGGAAGAGGGTGTTTGCTATGACCAGTGCATTTTCTTGGCAAAACTCTATTAGTCTTTGCCCTGCTTCATTCCGCATTCCAAGGCCAAATTTGCCTGTTACTCCAGGTGTTTCTTGACTTCCTACTTTTGCATTCCAGTCTCCTATAATGAAGAGGACATCTTTTTTGGGTGTTAGTTCTAAAAGGTCTTGTAGGTCTTATTAGAGCTGTTCAGCTTCAGCTTCTTCAGCCTTACTGGTTGGGGCATAGACTTGGATTACTGTGATATTGAATGGTTTGCCTTGGAAACAAACAGAGATCATTCCGTCATTTTTGAGATTGCATCCAAGTATTGCATTTCGGACTCTTTTGTTGCCCATGATGGCTACTCTATCTCTTCTGAGGGATTCCTGCCCGCAGTAGTAGATATAATGGTCATCTGAGTTAAATTCACCCATTCCAGTCCATTTTAGTTTGCTGATTCCTAGAATGTCGACGTTCACTGACACACTGAAACCATACAGCTTTAGATACATTCAGAAGGTCGTCTTGACCTTGGACTTGGGGATGGTTCAGAGCCTCTGCCACCTGTTGGGGGCTTCTCAGGCATCCATGGTTCAACTGACACAGGCAAAGTCCAGATTCCTCCGTGTGGTGCCCTTGGCCCACAATTCACAGCCAGGTCTTTCTGTCCTGTCTTTGTCCTAGTGGGCACCTGCCAGCAACTTACCACCCTCCTCCGAGAGGCTGCTATAGGCTCTGGGTGTTCAGCATCTTTAATTTCCAGAATCAAAAGACACAGTGAGTGGAGGAAAATTCCTTCTTCTCAAAAGCCAAAGGTCTCCCTCCAATCGTTTCCTAGAATTAAAAGAAAAAAAGTATTTGGCTGCATCACGTCTTAGCTGCAGCATATGGGATCTTCATTACATGAAGTCTGATCTTTCATTGCAGTGTACCAACTCTGGTATTGGTGCTCCGGCTCAGTAGCTCCGAGGCATGTGGGATTTTAGTTCCCAACCAGGGATCAAGCCCAGGTCCTCTGCACTGCAAGTCAGATTCTCAACCACTGGACCACCAGGGAAGCTCCTATTTTCTAGAATTAAGTCTTTCCCATTGCAGTTTATGCTCCTGCTTTCCACCAAAATGTCTAGGAGCTCCGATTTCTTCCAGTGAATGGGGAGGAGAGAGGAAATGAAGTCTGGTGTTTGTCTTGTATGACAGGCACGAAGCCTTGCTTTCTCAGACCAACCTTATCTAAACGAGAAAATCTGGCTGAAATGCTGTTTTCCTCTTTCTGCACCTCTCCTTTCCCTGTTCTGCCAGGGCTGCTCCACCTCACACCCAGGGAACCAGAATTTCTGGGGGGTGGGGGGTGGGACAAGTCTAGGTATTTTTAAAATTTGCCCCAGATGATTCTAATGACAGCAGGGCTGAGAACCACTACTTCAGGGTAAATATTGTCATTAGGACTAGAAATCTCAGAGGCCAGAGACAGGGACGGGGCACAGTAATAACGACAGTGCTGTCACCGGGACGTGTCATGTCTCTCTTTCCTTTTTCTTATTGTCCTTCACAGTGGCTCCTATTTCAAGCCCTAACCTCAGAGGCACATAATAGCTGCAGCAGCTCCAGGTTTCACATCCCCTCAGCTTCAGGTCCTGAGGAGAGAATGTCCCGCTCATGGCCTACTGCATCTCATTGGTGCTTGCTTTTTCTCTCTCTGGTTAGCATGTCCCTGGTTGTTTTCATTCTACAAAGAAGCTTTCTCCAGCAGATAGACTGGTGTAATTTTGGTTTGGGGTATGTGTATGTATGTGTGTATTGTTAGAATGGGAGGACCTGTGAAGGAGTGTGGGAGCACGGAGTGAAGCTGAGGCAGGAGGCAGATGGGCACTCCGGGGTAAAATGATTGGATATTCATTCCCTATGGACTGAAGCTCCAAGACAAGAATAGCAGGATAGGAAGGAAGGAGGCTGGAGAAGGCAATGGCACCCCACTCCAGTACTCTTGCCTGAAAAATCCTATGGATGGAGGAGCCTGGTGGGCTGCAGTCCATGGGGTCGTGAAGAGTCAGACATGACTGAGCGACTTCCCTTTCACTTCTCACTTTCATGCATTGGAGAAGGAAATGGCAACCCACTCCAGTGTTCTTGCCTGGAGAATCCCAGGGACGGGGGAGCCTGGTGGGCTCCTGTCTATGGGATCGCACAGAGTCGGACACGACTGAAGTGACTTAGCAGCAGCAGCAGCAAGGAAGGAGACTGGGCCCTACTCAGACCACATATTTCTGTTCTGCAGCTCAGGAGACCTTCCTGATCATGCATGTGTGGAAAAGGTTCCTTAGAGGCCCAAGGGGAGTTATGTCAAGAGATGTTCCTTACCTAGATGCCTTTTAGGTAAAATCCACCTTGGCTAAGAGGTGCGTGTGCACATATGGGAGAATCCTGAGATATACGCAATATGGACTGTGAACCAGGAAAGCCAAAATGATTGCCCAAAGGAAACCCAGACGAAATGGCCCATAAATATGATTCAAACTGCCACGAGGGCGCGACTCAGGGACTTTCCCTCTGAGTCTGCTGTGTGCCTATCCACACGCTCTGTACTCTTTTCCTCTTAATACTTGCTTCACTACTTTCCGTCCTTTGGGAAATTCTCTTCTGCAAAGCCAAAGGGCCAGGGCCCTTGTCACCGACCTCTGGTCTAGTGGCTAGGATCTGGTTCTCTGACCGCTGCGAGCCAGCCTCAGTCTCTGGCTGGGAACCCAAGCCCTGCTCCCAGCCGTTGTGGGCCGAGGTCACCCGAGATCAAGGTTACTGGCTGGGAGAGGGGTCAGGAACAGTTAAGGGGAGGGCTAGAGGAGTGAGTGTTCCCAGCTGAGGAGCCAGCAAGATTTATATTAAGAAATATACAGTTAGTCTTCAGCCTGTTCCTGGCACCTCCTAAAACCCTTGGAATTTCTTAAGTGGTAAGAGGATAAAGGTGTCTTTTGTTATTTATAACAAGCCCCTTTCAACTGCAGCTGAGTTTATGTTAATGAGGGGCCTATTGGAAAGCCCCTAAGGATGGAGGTGGGGGTTGCCAGGGGAACCAACCAGAGGGTTGGAATTTTGAGTCTCTCCCACAGCCCACACCTGTTTCTCCTGGGGAGGGAAGGGGGGGATGGAGGTTGAAATAGTTACCAATGGCCAATGACTTAATCAATCATGCCCATGTCTATAAAACTCCTAAATACTAGGGTTCTGAGAGCTTTGGGGTTGGTGAACAAGAACACAGCAGGTCTGGGACTTCCCTGGCAGTCCAGTGGTTAAGATTCTGCTCTTCCAATGCAGGGGCTGCAGGTTCAATCCCTGGTCAGGGAAGTCAGATCCCACAGGCTGCGCTTCATGACCAAAATAAAAAATAAAAAGAACGCAGCTTGTGTCAGAGGGTTTCACACCCCAAACTCCTCTGAGATAGAAGCTGCTGTACTCCGTACCCTTCTGGAACTCACCCTGGGAATGTCTTTATCTGGCTGTTCGTTTGTATCCTTTGTAATAAACCAATAGTCTAGTAAGTAAACTCTTTCCCTGAGTTCTGTGAACTACTGTAGCATGCGTGCGCTGCGACGCTTCAGTCGTGTCTGACTCTGCGACCTCATGGACTCTGGTCCATCAGACTCCCAGTCCATGGGATTCTCCAGGTAAGAATACTGGTGTGGGTTGCCATGCCCTCCTCCAGGCCATGGGGACCTCCTATTTACAACTGGTCTGTTAGAAGCACGTGTGGCAACCTGGACTTGGAAGTGGTGTCTGAAGTGGGGGCGTCCTGTGGGACTGAGCCCTTCTCCTGTGGGGTCTGAGGCTACCTCCAGGTTGACACTATCAGTATCGAGTTCAAGTGTAGGCCACCCAGCTGGTGTTACAGGCTCGCTTGGTGCGGGAGACCACCCCTGCCGTTGTCAGAAGTGTCCCAAGTGTCCTTTAAGTAGAAAAGTCAAAGTGGACAGAACGTGGGGGTGTTTCTGTACAAGAGGTAATACATGTGCGTAACTTAAACAGGTTTTAAAAGTTAAACATTAAATAGTGCCCTGTGAGTCTTCCACTGTAAAAACCGTCTCCCATTCCCCATCACGCTGCTCAGTGATAACATTTTCTTTGTTCTTCTGGAAATGTCTTCTGGTTCCTACTTCCATGTTCCAATGTTTACGCTGTTCTTTCATGATTTTTCCACTTTAGACACTAATGACTTCCTACGCTGGAAGATGGAGATTTACCATTCTTACATCTTCCTTGCCACAGTAGGCTTAATACTGCACCCCTCCCCCAGATGTCCCTGCCCTAACCACCCCCAAACTTGTGAATGTTACCTTATATGGCAAAAGAGACTCTGCAGATGTGATTAAAGTTAAGAACCTTGAAATGAGATTATCGTGGATTATCTGGGTGGGCTCAGTTCAATCACGAGTCCTTAAAAGTGAAAGGCAGTAGGTCAGAGAGGTGACAAGGGAAGGTGAGGCAGGAGAGGGTGGAAGCCCTGTTGTTGGCTTTGAAGGTGGAGGAAGGGGGCCACGAGTCAAGGAATGTGGGTGACTGTGGAAGGCGACCTGCTCTCCAGTGATAGCCTGCAAGGAAATGGCACCTTCAGTCCTGGCCGTGGCAGGGGGCTGAATTCTGCCAACGACTTCAGTGGGCAGGGCGATAGATTCTCCCTGGAGCCCCGGAAGGCATGCTGCTTTGCTTAGCTGATCGAGACCCACGTCTGACTTAAGACCTAGAAAGTGAAAGCGTTAGTCGCTCAGTCGTGTCTGCCTCTTTGGGACCACCAGGCTCCTCTGTCCATGGGATTCTCCAGGCAAGAATACTGGAGAGGGTTACCATTTCCTCCTCCAGGGGATCTTCGGGTCTCCTGCATCGCATTCTTTACTGAGCCACCAGGGAAGCCCAAGGACCCGGAGTGTTAAGATAATCAGTATCTGGGGAATCCCCTGGTTCAGACTCTGCACTTCCACTGCGGAGGGTGTGATCAATCCTTGGTCGGGGAACTAAGATCTCACAAACCACATGGTGTGGCAAAAAATAAATAAATAAATAAATTTATGTTGCTTCAGGCCACCAAGTTTGTTCAGCAAATAGCAAAAGAAAATATACCTCCCACTCTGACACACATACTTCCTCATCACCTTTCCTTCTGATATATTAATAACTATAATTCAAAGTTCAGTGTTTGTGTAAGATGAAACATTGTTCCCAGCTGATCTATGTAGAGTACCAGGATTATGTTTGTCGTTTTTTGTTTTCTTGGAGTTAATAATTGCTTTTTTTTTTTTTTGCTTAAATTTCCTGTATATTTGTGAATTCAGCTCTAAATATTTGATAACACTCTGTCAGGTGCTTAGTCGCAAAAAACAGATCACACTCTAGCCAGAAGTTGTTACAGCACGTTCACACGGAGGGACAGAGCTCAGACCACAGGGCTGGAGGTCAGGGAGAGGTCAGTCTTTCACCTCTGCTGTCCCTGAAGGTTAGATGCCTTCCCCTCTACCTGCTCTTGTAAAGCAGGTGTCTGTTATTGACACCTGCTTGTTACATTACTTTCCCCAGAAATGAAATGTCACATGGATCCGCTGGTTGCCAGGGCTGAGGTCACATGTCTACACCCTAGCTGTGAAGGAGGCTGGAAAGCTCCGAGTTCATCTGGGTTAGTTGCTCTCTGGACCTGCGGCATCCTGAAACTCCTCACCACCTCTTTCTGGATTTCTCGCTTGCCTCTCTTTGTCCTGGACCCTCTGCTTCCTCACTGTAGTGGATCATCGCTAGCTGGATTCTCTGATTGAATGAGTGGGCTTGTCAACGGCAGGCTCCACTCTTAGTGTTTTTCACTTCAGTGGTTTTCAATTTTGTTGCACATTATAGTCACCAGGGAGCTTTTACAAGGAAGCTGTTTGACCCCTCCCTAACTAATTAAATCACGGGAGGGTGGGGCTCTGGGACTGGTGTCTTTTTAAGGCTCCCCAGGTACTTCTAATTGTAGGTTCTGGAGGACCTTGCTGTAGAGTGATTTAGTTCAGCTGTCTTGAGAAACATGTCATAGCTGACATGTAAGTAGATTCTGTCAACTTGCAATCATTCACATCAAACCCTGAACAGGTGCCCTCCTCTACAAGAGAGATGGTTGGAGATAATGGAGAGGAGGTGCAAGAAATCGTGTTTCTCTGACAGAAGTTAATTCTAAATTAAGTACCCCTGAAAGAGAAGCAGGGAAAACATTTTTACCTGTCATGCCTCCTTTGAGGACACAAAACAACCGTGTCTGCACCTGGAGCTCTTTTTCTCTTGAGTTGGTCAGACTCCCTCATGAAGAATTTTCCATTTTCCTTCTTTTTTTCCTTGCCAGCATCCTGAGTGAGATCTGAGTCGGGGAAGAAGACAGTGGGGGAGGGGGGGGTCTTGATATCTGACAGGTAAACTTGGATTTAATTTCCTGTTTTGGGCGCGGGTCCTTCCTCCGCAGAGGTCCTTGGTGTCCCCCAGGGTTGAGGTCCTGTTTTACTTTTTCTAGAGCATCAGTTGTCAGTCTTCCACCAGGGCAGAAGGGGTGTTTTGTCTGTGAGGAGAGGGAGAGGTGATCAGGGTCTGCCTGCTCCTAAGCTAGTCGTTCAGCTAACCATCATCGTGTCAACCCCACCTCCGTCCCCACTGCTGGGGTGCTCTGCCTGCCTGGGTGGGGTTCTTCTGTGGAAACCAGGCTGAGCCCCGGGGCTCCACGTGGCTCTCTGGGTTCTGCTCTCTCAGAGCTTATCCATTTGCTTCCCATCTTCCAAAATCTTGTTCTTGCTGTTTCTCATTCTTCTTTGTTCCTGTGTGCTTATTCCTTTAAAGTCGCCCTTTACTTCAGTCTTAACGAGGTACGGGGAGGAATCCCGGGTGAATGTGTCCCATTTATCATCTTCCGTCAGAGGTCTTCACCACTGCCATAATGGGAATTTATTGTATGGCTTTGTGAGGACAGGTGAGTTATTTTAACTTTAGGGGATGGCTAGTTTAATGATTGCAACGTTAACGGTTCAAATGTAAGTTCTTTTCCACGAGGCACAGATTTCACTGTGAAACAATAGGTGTTCTGGAACCTTCTGGGGTGATGGGCTGCGTGAGAGGAAAGACTCTGTGTTGAACATTGATGGGACAAACTTTTTTTTTTTTTTTCAGAGACGAGCTGGTTCTCGTTTTGCACAGCAACGTGGTGATGTGTATCACAGATACTGCCGAGCGCCGAGCTTGGGAATTTATGCTGCATTTCTGACTTTGTGTGGGTTTCCACTCTCAATTGCTGCTGGAATGTTCTACAGACTTTCTTTCCCAAGAGCTAGACTTGTGTGTTTGATTTTGTTTGGATAGTAACATTTCTGCCTTTGTTGCCAAATGCCAGGATTTGTAAAGTTGAACTCTGAGCTGTGAACCGAAATACAGGAAGTCAGCATTTCTAGGTGTTGGATTTCCAGGGAGAGGTCTTGAAATAGGGATCCATGAGGTTCTATTTTTGACCAGGTAGTTCAGGCAGGAGTTGGAGGTGAGCTGAGGGGTTAGGGGTCCCTGGGAGAGGCTATGGTTTGTCTGCTAGTTGGGGAGGGACCAGGCTACTTGAGTCAGACCCCAGACAGCAGGTGGGGAAGGAGACGTCTGGAAATCTGGACTCTGGGCTGCAGGCAGGTTGCCAGCTCCACTGAACTTCTGACGAACTGTTTCAATGTTTTATCCTCCCCAAGGTGGAGGAGGCTCTGGGGAGCAGAAAGAGTCCATATTACAAGGAAGGAACCCAGACCTTGTTGGTTAAGACAGGCCCCCACTTCCCGCTAACTCTCAACAGGAGTTGGCAAACTTCTCTTGTGCAGGGCCAGAGAGCAAACATTTTAGGCTTTGTGGGCTGGTCGGTCTCCGTTGCATAATTCTTTTCGTTTTTTTTTTTTTCGTGTGTGTGTGTCTCTTCAAAAATGTCAAACCGTTCTTAGCTTGCTGGCTTACAGAGGCCGAAGGCAGGCTTTGGCCCACCGGCTGTAGTTTGTGGAGCCCTGAATCACATCACTCTGTTTACTTCTCTCATAAAACCTCCCACAATTTGAACTATTTTGTTTATCTTCTCTTTCCTCTACTATGAACTTCACGAGGGCTAAGGAGGTGGCTACTTTATTCTCTGCTCTGACTTGGAGGCCTAGGGCTGTGCCTGGCATGGAGGGGTGCTCTGGTATTGGTTGAATGGTTGAATGCATTGTGAGTTCTAATTTCGTCTCTGGTAACTCATCTGTAAAACAAGGGATGAGACCTTGGGGGTCCCTGAGGGAGCTTCCAGAGTTCAAGCTCTGAGATTCTAATTCACCGAGCCGTGTGGGATTTGGGTTCACATTATAGCTGTATGTGGATACTCCAGCTGTCTCCGCCTGCTCCTGTGTGCAGGGCAGAGGTAAAGCAAATAGGTCCTAGGAGCTGAGGGTGACTCTTGCCTCTCACCTGCATCCTTCTGCAGACATCGGGTCAGTCCAGCCTGTGCTTGAAGCAGGATTTTCCTCTGAAAATGACTCTCATCCTATTGATCCTCTGTTGACAGTTTGCTGCTCCAGCCCTTGTCTAACAGACTTGATAGTCCAATTATGTAACAACTGATACAAGCACAGATGCTGACCAGTCGGGGCAGGTGTTGGTTGCAAACAGTGGGAGTTGCCATGGCAACATGTCCCGCTCGTCTCTCTGCCTCCTCCCTCAGCCTAGCCCCCACGATTCTCCACCTGGGCATGAGCATTCCACACTGCCCTTCTTTGTTCAGGCTTTTTCTTGTACCTGGAGTGAACTGCCCCGAGTTCCATTTCCTTTGCCTGGCAAACTCCTATACATCCTTTATGACCCAACTCAGCTATCTGCTCCTTGGTCCCCAGGCACACTTACTTGCTCCCTTTCCTTCATGCCCGTAGCACTTCAACGGCATTATTGTTCTGGACTTGGGATTGTCTCCCCTCTGGACTCAGTTCTCAATGTCTGGCTCCTAAAAGCCTCAGAAAATATTCACAGAATGAAAAGGGATTGAAATCAGAAGAATGAAACTTGTATGATGGATTTTAGACCATGAATCATCTACTGGGTTTGGGCAGTTGGCTTCATCACTGTTGCAAGTGGGCATTTTTGTGAGGCTCTTACACAGTGAATAAATTGGGCAGCCGGGTCTTTAAGAATTGGCACTTGTTCTAATGCAGGTTAGATCCCTGAGTCAAGAAGATCCCCTGAAAAAGGAAATGGCAACCCGTTCCAGTATTCTTGCCTGCGAAGCCCCATTGACAGAGAAGCCTAGTGGGCTATTGTCCATGGGGTCACAAAGAGTCGGACACAACTTTGTGACTAAACAACAAGAGCCTATCCTAGTGGAGTCCCAGGACATCACTGGTGTCCCAGGGTGGGCCATCTGCGGGGGAGGGGGGAGCTGAGAGGCTGAGGGGTGGGCACAGCCTCTTATCAGGAGTCCTCTCACGTCTCTGGGCCCTGGTTCCCTCGCTTATTTTCCTAAGGGATCACTAGGTTCCCTCTGAGGTCCCTTCTGGAGGTAAAGTGTCAGGGGTACCATGAAAGAAGTATTGGGTTATCAGATCGGATCCTTTATCAAATACAACCCATACTCTAAATGCCTCCTTCTCTGGAAAGTCCCCCAGGTGTCAGATCCCTCTACCGCAACATCACGGGCTGTAGTCCTAGAACCAGGCTGTCTGTACGAGCCTTTGCTGAGTGCCAGCACCCAACGCCTTCTGCTGCTCAGCCGTCCCACACTCTGTGCCCATTTCACAGTGAGCCACAGAGAGGCCGAGGAAACAGTGGAGAGTGTGCTCTGGGGCCCACCCCTGTGGTCACCGACAGGCAGTTCCTGCCTCTCTTCTAGGGATGTCCGTTGGTGCTGGCCCACGTGCACAGCCAGTCTGAAGGGTCAGGGAGTTGACACCCTTGAGTGGGGGAAGGGGGTTGCTAGATGAATTCCCAGCTTCTGAGCCATAGTGGGACACCTCCAGGCTGCTCTGCCTGGTTTCTGGGGGGCTCCCCTGCAAGGGTCCAGGCTCATTAAGGCACCTTTGGTTAGTTTTCGTCCTGTTCCTGCCACACCTACCCACTTCTAGGAGCCAGTTCTTCCTGAGATCCTGTCCCAGATCGTCTATAAACTGCACCCAAATCCTCGCTTCATGTCGACTTTTGAGGACCTGCTAAGTGGTAAAGCCAAGATTTGACTATGTCTGGCTGACTCTGCATTCCCTTCCCCATAGGGGTGGTGTTTGCTCTGCACAAATTGCGGGGTTGAAGCCAGAAGCCCAGCCAGGGTCCAGATGCTGTTTGTTTAAGGCCCTGATGCCTGATTTTAGCATGGCCTGGATAACCTTTCAGTGGACACTTGCTGATTGAACGTGTTTTCTTCCAGGAAGCTGGAGCTTGAGGAGAATGATGTCCCTGTCTTGGGGCTGGTTGTTGACCAAAGCTGGGAGAGAAGGAGCAGGTAGTGGAGAGGAGAATGTGGGGGTTGTCACCCCCCTACCTCGCCTCTGGTTGCTTAAGCTCTGTTTCTCTTTCCCTGGCTCGCCCCAGCCCCACCTGGCCTCTTGGCCACTGCCGTTGGTTTCCATGAATTTGGCAGGGAGATGGGGATCTTCTGAAGGTGTGACCGGCCTAACCAGAGAACTGCTTAGCAGGCAAGGCGTGGATGTAGCTGATGTGTACGGTGTATAGGCTCTGGTCCCTGCCATGGAGGCTCGAAACTGGTTTGACAATCCAGACCAGCCTCCAGAGAACAGTTGTGTTTATGGCAGTTCAAGAAAGGATGCTGGAGTTGTCCAAGGACAATTTCTGGAGAAGGTATGGGGATCACTTAGGTCCTGGTAGGGAACAGAGAGGACCCTGAGTGGGGTCTCTGAGGAGAGAGTTCTGGGACTGCTCACAAGAGGGAGGGCGGGGAAGAAGAAAGTCCCCCTAGGAGGGGACACTTATGCTTGCTGGCTAGAAGGGGCAAGAAGGAAGGGATGGCAGCCTGGAGCCAGAGCAGACCGCCCCAGCTAGAGCTGTTGGCCAGAGGTGGTGACTTCGGCCCTGCTAATCTGTGGTTGAGGACTTGCTTCTCCCATCACTCTCTCACTGCCCCAGCCTCTTGCTGGGATCTTCCATTCAATGAGCCCAACCGGAAACAGAGATGCTGGACTAGGTGGAGAGGCTGAAGAAAGTAACCAACTAGTGGGGCTTCTGTGGATGCAGCCTGCATTTCCCTCTGAGCAACGCCTGGTACAAAGCCCAGCAGCCCGTTTTCACGATCCTGCTGCCTCTGTTTAATCAGAAAATGTCCCTGTCCTGGACATCTTGGTGTGTGGGTTTATTTCCAACTGGATGCCTCCTTTTCTCTAAATGTGAAGCATCTGAACAGCCCCACATTTGGAGTAATTGTTCCTTGTTCCTTTGCTTGTATTTCCCTGACCCTGAAAGAGCATTTTCCAGGACTGTCACTGATGGACCTTCACGCAATGACAATAAAATATCCCAGCGCTCAGAGAAAAGGAAGGAGATGCTGTCTTAAGTGACTCCTGTGTTCCCCGATGTCATCTTGTGAGATGGCCACAGTGCTGATTCCCCGCTGCGCTCCCACTCTGCCTTGGCTGTGTTGGCCTGGTTCCTCTGATGCTGGAAATGACCCCGTGTTCTCTGTGAAAATTCCACCTTCTCCATTGAGTAATGTGATGGCCAACAGCTGACCCACCGGGAAGGCCGGCCGGACACCAAACACCAAGAGCTGAAGGCATACTGGCCTCTTAAATACCTACCGAGAGGGAAGGATCCTGCCAGCAGCTGATTTTGGAATGTTCTGTGAGTTTTCTGAGAACTGAAGGATGACTTACCCTGGGAAAGTGGATCTCAGGGCTCTGAGATTGTTCTTTGCTCTGCTTCCAGCTTGCAGCCCACTTCAGGACTCATCGCCTGCCTTTTTGTTGTTATTCAGTTCCTCAGGGGTGTCCGACTCTCTGCGACCCCATGGACTGCAGCACGCCAGGCTTCCCTGTCCTTCACCATCTCCCAGAGCTTGCTCAGACTCATGTCCATTGAGTCAGTGATGCCATCCAACTATCTCATCCTCGTTCCCTTCTCCTCCTGTCCCCAGTCTTTCCCAACATCAGGGTCTTTTCTAATGAGTCAGCTCTGAGGGCCTAATAGTCAGACCCTCAGCTGACCCTACTCACTCTGCTGGCTGGAGGGTAGAAACAAATCCTTGAGCAGGACCAGGCTCCAGCCCGACCTGGGAACCACAGACCGATTAGCTGGTGGCCCTGGCAGTGGTCTAACTGCCATCTGGCAGAGGCAGGTGACTTCCTTGGGATGGGGTGGCCCTTGGTGGGGGGTGCCCGGCGGAGTCATGAGCCGCCTCTAAGCCAGATCTCCAGAGGGTGCAGTGCAGGATGGGCAGTTCTTGCAGGGTCTGAGCTCTGGGCTTAGGCAGAAGAGCAGGTTCAGCTGTGATGTGGGAGCCTCCTGGGAGGGCAGGTCCCTGACTTCTGGGCTGGACATTAGGAGGCCTTTGTTCTCGCCTTAGCTCTGGCCTCGACTTCTGGTGAGGCCCTGGACAAGCATCCTTTCTCTTCCAGCTTTCTCGTCTGCAAAACCAGGCATCGGGTAGTGACGTGCTATCCCTTTTGGCTTGGATGGCCCAGTTTTGCTGTCACCAGGGTCCCTCTGCGCATGTCACAGCCCCAGTCCAGTAACCATAGCTCTGAGTGCCTGAGTCCTCATCCACCACGAGTTCATGGCTCTGGCGGTCCCATGGTGTGACGCTATAGGCTCCTCCCTCACCAGGAGAGACACAGAGAGGATCTTTGACCTTCTCTGAGGTCCCCTGGTCAGACAATGGGAACCAAGGTCAGAGCCTCTGACATAAACCTCACCGAGATTTCACTTCTCACACTCCTGTCTGAGCCTGTCCCCCTCCAGGACCAAAGTGTCCAACCTGACCCTCATGAGTTTTCTGAGTTTTATAAGCTGCCTTAAACTTAGCGGCTTAAACAATACAGATGTATTTTGTAATAGTTTTGAGGGCAGGACTTTGAGACAGGTCTCACTGGGCTGAAATCAAGGGGCTGGCAGACCTGCTTTGCTTCTGGGGCCCAAGCTGAGCTTCTTTTCCAGCTTCTAGAGCAGTGGTCCCCAACACGTTTGGCACCAGGGACCAGGCTTGTGGAAGACAACTTTTCCTTGGACAGGGAGCAGTGATGGTTTGGGGATGATTCAAGCGCATTACATTTATTGTGTACTTTATTTCTATTATTATTGCATCAGCTCCACCTCATATCATCAGGCATTAGATTCTGGAGGTTGGGGACCACCCCTCCCACCACAGACCTTTGTCTAGATGTTGCCTACAGTCCTTGGCTTGTGGCCCCTTCCTGCGGTTTAGTCTCTCTCTCACAATCGCTTGGTACCTCTTCCTTTCTCACATCTCTGACCCACTCTGTCTCCTCTTCCCCCCTTTTAAGGACTCATGATTAGATTGAACCCATCTGGATAATGTCTCTTTCTAAATAACCTTAACCTCATTCACATCTGTAAATCCTGTGGCCATTTAAGGTAACATATTCTCAGCTTCTAGGGATTAGGGTGTAGATGGCTCTGGGGCAGGCATCATTCTTCCTTTCACCCTGCCTCCCTCTGAGACTTGGGGCTTGACCCACAGCAGTTTTCCTGTGTGAAGAGGCACCTCTTCCTTAGAGCCCTCCCTGACTACACCAGGCAGAGGTGGCTCTTTGCCATACTTGTGTGGCAGTGCTCATGGTAGGCCTTGCTCCCTAACTGAGGATGTGTGGGCAGGGACCTGACCTTCTCCCTGGGTCCCTGGTGTCTGGCCATGAAAAATACATAGGGCCGGTCTGGGGAGCAAGTGCTGGGCGGGATGGAGAGCTTTCCCACGGCCTCTGGAACACAAGCAACCAGGTGGAAATGGACCCTTTTCTTCACTCCTGGGATCTCTTGGTGGCAAAGTGAAGCATGGGTCATAATATCTATTTTACAAGCGAGAAAATAGAGGCTCAAGACTTCACCTTGGTAGTTCAGTGGTGAAGAATCTGCCAATGCAAGGGACACAGGTTCAATCCCTGGTCTGGGACGATTCCACAGGCCTTGGAGCAACTAAGCCCGTGTGCCACAACTATTGAGCCTGTGCTCTAGAGCCCGTGCTCTGCAAAAAGAGAAACACTGCAATGAGAAGCCTGCACACCACAATGAGGAATAGGCCTGGCTCCCTGTGACTAGAGAAAGCCTGCACGCAGCAGTGAAGACCCAGTGCAGCCAAAATTAAAAATAATAAAAAACGACTCCCCAGGGAAAGTGATGGAGCTGAATTCTAACTCAGTTCTTGTTATCTCTCCCCCATCTCACTCAGTTATTATTTATTTTTCAAATCGTCTGTTATGGGTTGAGTTGTGGTCCACATAGATTTAGACGTTCAAGTTCTAATCACCAGTGCTTCAGGATATGACCTTGTTTGAGAACAAGATCATTGTGGGTATCATGAGTTAAAATGAGGTCATACTGGGTTAGGGTGGGCCCCCAATCCAGTATGACTGAGGTCCTTCTAAAAGGGGGAAATTTGGGAGAAGACTCACACACAGAGGAGGCTCTGTGAAGATAAAGGCAGAGATTGGGATGATGCTTCTAAAAGTCAAGGAACGCCGAAGACGGCCAGCACACCACCCGCAGCCAGGGGAAAGGCTTGGAGCAGACTCTGTCTCACATTTGTCTAAAAGGAATCAAACCATCTGACACCTCGGTCTTGAATTACTAGCCCCCCAGAACTATGAGAAAATACATTTCTGTTGCTGAAGGCATCCAGTGTGTGGTACTTTGTTTCGCCAGCCTTGAGAATTGATGACACTGCCTGCTGATGCAAGCCCAGGCCTCAGAGATGTGGAAGCCTGTCTGAACTGACACCTCCCAGGCCTCCAACCTCCTCTCCCTCCCCTCCCTTCCTGCCTCTCCGTGAGCTGCAGTCACACCGGCCTTCCACGTATTCCCTTCTTAACAGTGGTGCTAGGATATAATGGACACACAGTGTGGTGTGCGGTTTGACAAGTTGGGACATATGTATATCCCCCTGCAGCTGTCACTGCTATCAAGATAATGAACAGATCAGTCACCCTGGGCAATCTCTCCACCCTGCCCCACCTCCTAGCCCGGGAGACAACTGTCACCATAGATTAGCTTGCATTTTCTAGAATTTCACGCAAAGGGAATCTTCTGGTAAGTGTTCCTTTTCTTTTGCGTACTGGGCTTTTCCCAGTTTCTTAGAACTCCTACTGCCCTCCTGCCTTGTGGTCTGATCTTCCTCTTCTTGTCCTCCTCCTCACCCCTTGTTCAGTCGTTCAGTCATGTCCGACTCTTTGAGACCCCACGGACTGCAGCACACTAGGCTTCCCTGTCCAGCACCAACTCCTAAAACTTGCTCAAACTCATGTCCATCGAGTTGGTGATGCCACCCAACCATCTTATCCTCTGTCATCCCCTTCTCTTCCTGCCTTCAATCTTTCCCAGCATCAGGGTCTTTTCCAGTGAGTCAGTTCTTCGCATCAGGTGGCCAAAGTATTGGGAGTTTCAGCTTCAGCATCAATCCTTCCAATGAATATCCAGGACTGATTTCCTTTAGGATTCACCCCTTGTTAACATCCCCCCATTCTCTTCAGTTTATCAGAGAAGCCTTCCTGAGCCCCCAGACCAGAAGGCCCCCATTTAACACAGTTTGCTAGCCCTGCATCTGCCCCTGGACATGGCACGAGGCTGTTTTACATCACCTGTGCGACAGGTTCATGCCTGTCTTGCCCACCAGTCTTGACAAGGGACAGGCCTGTGATGGATTCTGCTCACCTTTATCCTTGGCTCCTGGTAAAAGGGTGAACAGAGGAAGTGATGCATGCCTGTGATGGGAGAGGCAAAAGCATGGGGCTAAGGAGCTGAGTCTCTGCAGTCAGCTCGCCAGTGATCTCGGGCAAGATCATCAAGCCTGCCTTCCTCCCGCTCCAATTTCTCATCTTCTCTTCCCCTACCTCCACCACACTGCGTGGCTGGAGGGATCTTAGTTCCCTGATCAGAGACTGAACCTGGGTCCTTGGCAGTGAGAGGGTGTCATCCTAACCCCCGGACCACTAGGGAATACCCTCCAATCTCCCATCTTCTCTACCCCGCCCCCCACCCCTGGGAAGCATTTGGGCGTCCCTGATGGCTCAGAAGGTAAAGATCTGCCTCTCAATGCGGGAGACATGCGTTCGATCCCTGGGTTAGGAAGATTCCTTTGGAGTAGGAAATGGCAACCCACTCCAGAATTCTTGCCTGGGAAATCCCACAGACAGAGGAACTACAGTTCATGGCATTGCAGAGTCAGACACGACTGAAGGACCAATACTACCTGCCTCCACCGTGCTGTGTGGCCTGAATCTTAGTTCGCCCACCAGGTATCGAACCAGGGTCCTTGGCAGCAAGACTGCCTTGTCCTAACCACTGGATCACCGGGGAATTCCTTCAAATTTCCCATCTTTAAAATGGGTGCAGTAACAGTACCCTCCTCGCTAGGTGGTCCTGAGGTCTGAAGGATGCGCTGCATGGAAGGAAGGAATTTCTAAAAGCGCCTGACACGTATAGTTGGCCCTCAGTAGCGATGGTCAGACATTCTGGGGATGCTGCCAAGGAATATGACAGTTGTGTGGCTCCAAGCTGAATTCTTCTGGATGGTGGGTCTCCCAGGCTCGAGCTCCTACTGTCCCCCTTGCTAACAAGCCCCCTAGTTACAAGCCTCTTTTTGGATCAGTGGTGCTGAGGAATTGACTGAGCAGGGATAAATCACTGGTGGTAACTTGTTCCAGTCTGCTGTTGGGATTTCATTGGCTGCTGACAGTGCTATGGTATCCTCAAGTCTTCTTGCTGGGGACTCAGGCTGGATTCATTCAGGTCAGATGTTTATGCAGCGGACGTGGAATAATGGGTCTGCAGGTCCTTCGGAAGGCAGAGCCAATAGGTGTGCAGGCGATGTGCGGCTGTGGGTGTGGCTTTCCCACCAGCTCGACGTCAAGACAGCCCCCCAGGCTCTGGGACCTTTCAATCTTCTGAGAAAGCCTCCGTGGGGGTGTGCCCTGGCCTCCACCGGGACCTGGCTTAGTGTGAGAACAGGTTAGGATGGACTCTTGAGTGGCTAGACTACCGAGTCTATTTAGACACTCTATCTAGGCTACTGTGGCCCAGTTGAAGGAGCCTTTGAAGACAGGGCAGGGTAGCATCAGGCTCCGTGGAATCAAGGGGATGCTGGGCCAGGCCCGGGCGGGGTCTGGGCTCAGAGCACAGCTCCAGACATTATAGTTCACGTGAATGGCACCCCTTGGGGTTGTGTAGTGTGGAACCTGTGTGGCCGTGCATGGCTGCCCTGTCCAGCGTCCTGGTTTGTGGATTAGCATTTCCAGGCAAAGCCCCAGACCCTTGGAAACACTGAGGAAAGCAGTGAGGGGTGGAGGGGAATGCTGGCGATCTGTGGGCAGAGTAGGTAGTTTATAACCAGGTCTACCACTGAAGCTCGGGACCTCGGGCAGAGCCGCCTTGGAGCCTCTGTTGCTGCATCGTAAACACAGGATTCATTTGACAAGCCTCACTTGCTGCACGGGGTTATTGAGGATTATGTGAGCTGGGGCATGTGGAATCTTTGTAAGCTGCTGAGCAGAATGGGCAAGTTATTGCTTAGCTTTGTGTGCCCTGGAGCGGGCACCAAGTGTGGGTTAGGGGTCTTCCATATCACTGCTGTCCCTGGGAGAGGCGTGGGCACAGTCACTGTTTCTACGTGAGGTTTTGGTTTTCTGGGCCTTTCTGGGGACTGGAGCCAGTATGAGACCCAGCTCTACGTGGGTGGATGTTGAGGGCTTAAGGGGAATCTCAGAGAAGTCCAGAGGGGCCGCAGAGCAGAGCCTTCTACACAGTGTCCTGCTTCCGGGGACTGTGCAGCTGAGAGCGGCTGGGGAAACTGACTGGGTGTCTCTGAGCACCCGGGGCTTGGGGTCCCATCTGGCTACTGTTTCCCGAGGCCCAGGCAGCGCTCTGCTTGGTGCTGTCACTGCATGCTGGCTGTGCGCCACTGTCCTGAGTGTGTCCGGGTGGGTGTGTTCGTGTCTCCTGTGGTTTTGGGTGGAGGTTCAGAGGGTGGGCTCTGGAGGGAAGCAGAGTGCGGTTTGAATCCTACTCCATCCTTTGCCACTCTGGGGTCTTGGAATGAACTGCTTTACTTTCTCAGACCCCAGTTTCTCCCCCTGCAAAGTGGGCATAGGGCTTCCCCAGTGGTGCTAGTGGTGAAGAACCCACCCACCAATGCAGGAGATGTAAGAGATGCCAGTTCCATCCCCGGGTCATGAAGATCCCCTGGAGGAGGGCATGGCGATCCACTCCAGCATTCTTGCCTGGAGAATCCCATGGACAGAGGAGCCTGGCGGGCCACAGTCCATGGAGTGGCAAAAAGTTGGACATGACTGACGTGACTTAGTATGCACGCAGGCAAAGTGAGGATAGTAATAGTACCGCCTCCTGGAGTCAGCAGTGAGAATTCAGAGAGCTCAGAGCTCCTCCCATACAGATGCACTCAGAGCAGGGAAGCGAGAAAGGGCACCAGTGGACGTGACCTCCCTGGGGATGGGCACTGACGGTTTAGCTGAGCTGAGGTCCAGTTACCCACGGGGGTCTCCAGATCCGATGCGGAGAACTGGGTGTGGCTCCCTGCACGTCCAGCGCTTGGGGTTGCTGCGCTGCCTGTGTGGGAGCCGTGCTCTGGCCCTTAAAGCATGGGGTAGGGAGCAGGGGTGACCTTGTCTGCTCACTGCCCCCGGGAACTGCTGGGATATTTTTTGGAGGAAAAAGTAACAGCAATTGAAGTCCCTAGAACAAAACCCAGTAATCTCAAAGACTCACAAAAATGAGGTGGTCTCAGAATACTGATCTGCTGTCATAGACCCCAGGGCAGACACAGGCAAAGAAAGCCCCAGAGACACAGGTTGCCCCCAAGAAGCTTCTGGTCTTCAGATGTGCAGGGCTCTACTGTTCACGAATACACTCGTTTATTCCTCATTGATGTGCCCTCCATCCTGAGCCGTCTGGGTGAAGGGGCGGCAGTAAGTGAGGGAGTAAAGTGTCCTCGCGTTCCCGGCTTTGCTGCGTCAGCTCCGGCGGCCACAACAGAACACTGCAGACCAGGAGGCTTCAACCACAGAGGCTTATTTTCTCAGTTTTTCTGGAGGCTGGAAATCTGAGATTGAGGTGTCGACAGGGATCGTTTCTGGTGAGGTCTCTTTTCCTGGCTTGTAGTCAGCCACCAACTCGATGGACATGAGTTTGAGCAAGCTCCGGGAGTTGGTGATGGACAGGGAAGCCTGGCATGCTGCAGTCCATGGGGTCGCACAGAGTCAGACTGAACTGAACTGGACTGAGGCAGCAACTACCTCGCTATGTCCTTCTGTGGACTTTACTCAGTAGGTTTGTAGAGAGAGGGAAGGAGGGAGGGGGAGAGGGGGTAGGAGAGGAGAGATGGAAGGATGGAGAGGGAGGGAGGTCAAGAGGACTCTGGTGTCTCTTCCTCTTCCTGTGAGAACATGAGTCCTATTAGACTAGGGCCTCACCCGCTTGACGTTATTTAACTTGAAAGATTTCTTTACAGGTCCTTTGTCCAAATACAGTCACACTGGGAGTTAGGGCTTTGAGTTGGGGGATCATAATTCATTACATAACAAAAGCCCAGCCCAGGGTGGTGGGTGCTAAAGGGACCGTGATGGGACAAGGCAAAAATGAAGGAGGGGACCCTTCCAGACCATCAGAAAAAGAGCAGTCTAGGGCAGGGGCTGCTCATCTGGCTCAGGGAACATGGAGAGAACAGTGGGTTTGGGAATATCCTGTGTTGCAGCGCTTCGACCCTTACTATGGCGTATGGCCTTGTATCTGTGACTTAACCCCTCTGAGCCTCTACTTCCTCATCTGGAAAATGGGAATCATAGTATCTGCTCCATGAAATGGCTTTGAGGATAAATTAGGAAATTTACCTAAAGGGCTCAGCCCTGTCCCCAGAGCACTGTGAGACAGGGGAGTGGCAGTGATGGCCCCTGGGGCAGATGCCCTTGGGTTCCAGCATAAGGCATGAGCTAGGGTGGTGAGCGTCCCTCACTTCATAGGTGTTAATCTCAACGATGAGTTAGAGAAGAGCTGCTGGGCGAGGCCAGGCAAGGGGGGGCTTTGAGGCAGACGGGGAGACAGATGTGACTTGTCCCAGGCCCCTTCAAGGTCGAGGAGATGCAGGGACTGGCAGGCAAACAGGGTGAGCATGCAGTGAGCTTCATCATCACTGGATGGGACAGACGCCAGAGGCAGACACAAGCCCAGTTGGGGCAACAGAGTCCAGCCTGAGGGGCTCAGGGACCCAGTCTAGACATGTCTCACCTTTCAGCTCAGCAGCCCCCCCTTCCCTTCTGATAGGAGAGGCACCACACCAAAACAAGGTGCTACCCAATGCAGTTGGTGACATTCATGAGTCAGCAAGCTGTTTTATTTCATCAAAGAAGTTTAAAACTGTTTTTTTTTTGGTGAAGTGCAAAGTTTCTTTTACATGATTTAGAGTGATCAGGGTCATTTTAAAGGATCGGCACTCGGAAGCGGGGGCTCCAGAGAGTTCTCACCCTGGATCTGTGGCATGCCTCATCCAGAGTGGACATGATCAGTTCTGGGAGCCTGTGTTAAAGGATCGGGGCACTAGCCTTGGCTGGCTCACTGTGCCCTTAAAGTTCTCCAGGGAGGTTACCGCGACTCTCTGCGGGAAACGATGTAGCCCTAGCCGGGATCTGTCTGGATGTTATTACGGGCTGAACCGACTGCATCCCTTCCAAATACTCCAGGCCCGGGGAGAGATGACCCCTGTCACAGCCTCCTCTGCCCTCAGCCCACTCCACTGTGGAGGTGGGGGGAGTGCCACGTCTGCCTCCTGCCATCTTGCCCACCCACACCTGGCCAGCTAAGAGGCTGGCACTGTGACGTTTTCCATGTCGGTGGGCTTCTGGGTTTCCCTTGTGCTGTGTGTGTGCATGCGTGTTGTGTGTTTCTAGTTAGGACTGGGAGAAACTCAAAGTGAACTATCTTGGAATCTCAGTGGAATTTCTGGGCATAGTCTTATCTTAGGAAGGGGGAGGCGACCTGAAAGTTCACTGTCCATGGCGGGAGGGTGGGTTTTCCTGGGGTCTCGCTGGCTTGAAGACTCATTCTTCTCCCCCTCTGTGGGAGCCCCAAGCCCGCCTCCATGCTCTGGTGGACCCTGTCTGCGGGGATGAGTAACCTAGAGCTTTGTCAGCTGTGGGGCTGACCCCTGCCAGCTGATGGTGATGACACCACTGGGCAGGGCTTCCTCTGTCCAGGCCAAGCGCTTGACACTTGGTAGCTCTTTTCTCCCTCCCAGCAGCTGTCTGTGGAAGGTACTGCTCCATTCTGCAAGTTCAGATGTGGAAGCCGAAGCCCAGAAAGGCTCTTTAACTTGCCCAAGGTGACAGCTAGAAATAGAGTCAGGGCACCAATCCAGACTTTCCAACTTGAGGTGTGGCTGTGGGTCAGAGAGCTTTCTTGACTCTAATTGGCTTTAGTCTCTTGCTGACCCTCCTTCTGCCCAAGTGCCCCCAAAGGTTCTCGTTGTCTTCTCGTCTCTAACCCCCCATACATGTGCTTCCTTGAGCTGGAACACCCTTCCACTTGGCCACCTCTGACTTTTTCTCAAGATTTGGCTCAGTGACCGTCTCCTCCAGGAAGCTCTTCCTGACTGCCCCTGAAGTCCAGGCTGGATGCCCCTCCAGGAGGTCCCATGGCACCCTGGGCTTCCTCCCAGCCGATGTTGACACCCATTGTTATAAGTAGGGTTCTGTTTGTTCAACTCCTCCACCAATGCAAGCATCTTCAGGGGCGGGCCTGCTCTCAGAAGTTTGATGAATGAATAAGTGAGTGTATGAATGGTAACTTGAGTCTCTTGCTACAGTGTCTTGTCAGCAGGGCAGCCTGGTTACTGGGTTTCCATTCCTTCTCACCTCCCTGTGCCTTGATTTCATATGAAAGATTGAGAGGTTCACAGTGTAAACGAGGGAGCCCGCATGAAGCCCTCAGAACAGCCCTGGTCCCCTCCTCTCCCCCGACCCCGTGAGCTGAACTTATTCTGGCGGTGCTTCTCCTCCTGGGGGTGGGCAGGGAGGCTCACCCCAGGCTGACCTACTTCTCCCTCAGGCGTGCTCCCTGGGGCAAATGACTCAGCGTTTGGAAATCCAGCTTCTTTTTTAAGGAGCCACATCATTCCCCCATCAAACTGAAGATATTAGGCGAGGTTAAATGCCTGCTGCCCTGGAGAAGGAAATGGTAACCCACTCCAGTATTCTTGCCTGGAGAATCCCATGGACGGAGAAGCCTGGTAGGCTACAGTCCATGGGGTCGCAAAGAGTCAGACATGACTGAGCGA
Source organism: Oryx dammah (assembly GCF_014754425.2). Lineage (NCBI taxonomy): Eukaryota > Metazoa > Chordata > Mammalia > Artiodactyla > Bovidae > Oryx > Oryx dammah. The sequence continues at coordinate 38,005,021 of NW_024070198.1, read as the reverse complement.
CTTCACTTTCTTTCTTTCTTAAATGCCTGCTGACAGATGGGGTGGGATGGACAGTAAGAAAATTGTCTGGGTAAAACCAAGAGACTACTTAGCAAGGAGGACCGAAAATACAAGGTGGGTGTGAGAACGTGGGGAGGTGAAGACGGGCTGAGGCAGGAGATGCAGGAATTGGGGTCAGAAATGAGACTGGATGCAGTGCTCATGGCTACAGGTCTGTAGATCCCACAGCCCCCAGACCTTGAGCTCTGAGGCCACCCTGAGATTACCCGCACAGGGATACAGTGGGGCTGGAACTCCAAGGGGAAGGGCCTTTCCTCCTTCACCTCCGTATTGTCTCTTGCAGACTTTTCCAAAGTCCACTCTGTACACACGAGTCCCGCCAACAGCTCTGGGAAGAGAGTCCTGCGGTCACATACAGGAGCCCACTCCTGTGTCCCCTCTGGGGTAATCATGAAGAATGTTCACATGGGAAGAGCCTCATAGAATCCTGCAACTGAGAAGTCCTCTGAGCGTTTAGGCCAGTGTTTCCCTGACTGCTTGACCAGGGAACCCTCATCACAGCATCTTTTCACACGTTGCTGTTGTTCAGTCACTAAGTCGTGACTGACTCTTTGTGACCCCATGGACTGCAGCACGCTAGGCTTCCCAACTTCACCATCTCTCAGAGCTTGCTCAAATTCATGTCCATTAAGTTGGTGATGCCATCCAACCATCTCATCCTCTGTCGCCCCCTTCTCCTCCTGCCTTCAATCTTTCCCAGCATCAGGGTCTTTCCCAGTGAGTCAGTTCTTCCCATCAGGTGGCCAAAATCTTGGAGCTTCAGCTTCACCATCAGTCTTTCTGATGAATATTCAGGCTTGATTTCACATGTTACCCTCATTAACTTCGTGTATTGCTAGGAACCCCTTCCCTGGAAGGGGACTGGTACACTGTTCATAGCATTGTGATTGAACTGACTTTTATTTGCAAACTTCAACATGAACAGTCAATTAAAATCTGTCTTAGTTTCTCAGGGCTGCTGTAATAGGTACTGTAAACAGGGTGGTTTCAAACAACAGACCTCTGTTGTCTCAGAATTCTTGAGGCCAGAAGCCTGTAGCCATGGTATCAGCAGGGTCTGGCTCCCTCTGATGCCTGTAGGGGAGGCTCCATCCTGGTCTCTGGTAGCTTCCGGTGCATGCTGCCTCGTGGCAGAATCATGCATCTGTTCCTCTGTGTTTACGTGACCATCTTCCCTCTGTGGGCTGTCTCTGTAACTCTTCCCTTCTTATAAGAATGCCAGGGACTTCCTGGTCCAGTGTCTAAGACTCCACTCTCCCAATGCAGGGAGCCTGGGTTTGACTCCTGGTCAGGAAACCAGATCCCACATGCTACAGCTAAGAGTTTGCATGTTGCAACCAAGATACGAAGATCCTACCTGTTGCAACTAAGACCTGGAACAGTTCAAAAAAGGAAAAGAAGCCAGCTGGATTGGAGTAGGATCTCATCCGAGCCTAGCGTGACCTCATCTTAACCAATCACATCTGCAAGGACGCTGGTTTCACACCAGGTCGCATTTTCAGGTGTTGGGAGTTGACTTCAGTATATCTTTATGGGGGACACAATCCAACCCATAATACAATGCGTTCGCAGCAGGTGGTTCTGGGCTGGGAATTCACTGTAACCATCCAGAAAGGTGCTTTCTCCATCTTTGGAGACCTTGGCAATGATGTTGTCACGTGCAGAGTTAGTGTGGATAGAGTTACTGCCTGCCGGTCACTGTGCAGATTGTATTATGAATACAAACAGCATCTCGCTGCACCTCACCACAGGTGAGCTGGAGTTTGAAGCCAGGTCCGTGTGTTGGCACCATCCTGGCTTTTAGGATCTGTGCTGTGCAGTTTCTGGTCGAAATCAATAGCTGGCTTCAGGTCAAGTCCCCTTGTCTCCCAGATGCTTCTTCTACTTGCTCACTTTTTTCTTTTTTTAGCCTTCGTATGTTAATTGGCCGTTTAGATTGGACATGTAGTGAATTTATGTCCCTATCCTTTGCACGCTTTCCCTTTGTCTTCCTATTATCAGTTTGTGAGAACTCTTTTTGTGTGCGTGTGTAATTTATTTCTGGCTGTGCTGGGATTCTGTTGCTGTGCGGGCTTTCTCTAGTTTCAGGGAGTGGCGACTACTCTCGAGTTGAGGCTCAGCAGTTGTGTCTCATGGCCTTAGTTGCCCCGAGGCATGTGGGATCTTCCCGGATCAGGGATCGAACCGAGTCTCCTGCGCTGACAGGCAGATTCTTCACCACTGAGCAGCCAGGGAGGCCCCAGTTTGTGAGAGCTCTTTATCTAGGACAGCTACTAACACTTTCTCTCTCAAATGTAAATATTTTCCCACTCCACAGTTTGTTTCCTTAATTTATTATATATTTTGCTATTCAAGAATTCAATATGCTTTTGCCAAGATGCCTTTATTTTCTTTTGTATGCTTTGAATTTCCTATCTCTATGAAAAAAGATTCTCCAATACGGACTTCATATTTTTTCGTCTCCTAAATTAAATCATTTTTCTTGTTTTACTTTTTTTGCATGTAAACATTTATTCCAGCTGGAACTTACTTCTGCCAACAGAACTTAAGAGTCTGAGGTAGGGATACAACATTATTTTCATCCAGAAAGATACCCACTTGGGCTAGCACCATCTGTTAAGCCATCCTTTCCCGCTGAATTTCCACTCACTCCTGTTGAATTTTCTCCAAGGAGGACAAGGCTGGGAAGCTGTCATGGAGGAGGTATGGTTTTGGGAACTGCAGGAGTTGGGGATGAGGTGCTTTGATGAAGGAGGAGCCTGTGGAAGAAGGGAAAGGAGTTGAGGTCAGAAGGGTTCGACTGAGGATAAGAGGTTATGGGGTCAGAGAGCTGAACAATGTAGGGTGCTTCCACTGTCATCCTGGAGGAGCCACCCTGGAATCAGAGCTTCCAGCTGCAGCGAGGCCAGCGCTCCTGGGACAGGGAAGCCTGTGTGGGCGCAGCGTGCCCTTGTCCACAGGGTGTGGTCCCAGAGGTGCGGCGGTCTGGGGTGTTGATGAGAAGGCAGAGGCACATGGCCTGGGACTTGAGGAGACAGGTCAGAGGGATTCCTCAGAGGCTGGAAAACAGCGGGAGCCCAGGAGCCCAGTTTCCTTGATGCTGGTTGTGGAGGCGGCATCCACTGCTGTGTCCTGCACACACCCCGCCTCCCCACCCCACCTCACTGCAGCACTCATCTTCCGAGGATGCCAATGGATTCTTCCTGGAAGCATCTCCTACTTTGTATGGGCATGTGCTTGCCCTGTGCGTGGGGCAGTCCAGAAATGGTAATTAATTAACTAATGTCTTCAGAAGCAGACCTCAATGCAGGATGGGTGAGATTTTGTGTATAAACGCCCAGCTTGTTTGGTCCTTAGATGGGCAACTCTGAGCAGTGGTCTGCACCCTCCCCAAAGGTCCTCACCAGGACGCAACTCCAGTTGCCCATGGCGATGATCTTGGGAATACACCTTTCCCTCTTTCTTTCCCTCACTCCCCTACCTGAGTTTCCAGGGACCACCTCCCAGACCAACTCCTGGCACTCGCCTCCTTATCTCAGAGGCTGCTGCTGGGGCAACCCAAACTCCCAATGTTAGGTCAGCACCCCAGAGGGCTGGTGGAACCATCTTATCCCTCCGGCTTCAGGCACAGTCGGTCCCAGGGTATGGGGGAGGGGAGTATGAGCGTCTGGGGAAGGGAGGAGAGGCTTGCAGAGTTTGCCCCCTGGGAAGGCTTAGCATTGGAGGTTGTGAGCAACAGAAACTCCATTCTAACTAGTTTAATCCAAACCAGTCTCCTCTGTCCATGGTATTCTCTAGGCAAGAATACTGGAGTGGGTAGCCATTCCCTTCTCCAGGGGATCTTCCTTACCCAGGGATCGAACCCAGGTCTCCTGTATTGCAGGTGGGTTCTTTACCATTGGGCTGCCCAGGGAAGCCCACAGTATTGACTTACAGAGCTGAAAAACTCTGATGATGGTACTCGTCTGATGATGGCACTAGCCTGAGACCTGGCTGAGCCCAGGGGCTCAAGCCAACTCAGCAGTTCTCTCTCCATGGCTCACTTGCTTCACTTGTGGTTGGTTTCATTCTGGAAGAGGGGCTGTTCTCTAGCCCCAGGTTTATACTCTGCTAGCTTAACAACCCCATTGGAATGAGTCTTCCTCTCCTCCAGTAATTTTAGGGAATGTCCCAGCCCCAACTCTCACTCATTAAAGTCCTGTGAAAGACCAAAGTCTGAACCAATGCTCGAAGCCAGGTGGAGGGGGTGACTGACCGGCCAGCCTGGGGAGTGAGCTCAGCCTCCTAAGATGGGGGGCCTTGTCTCTCCCTGCAAAGATGGGCTCCATTCTCTATGGGAGAAGGGACAGGAAAGTGCAATCAACAGATGAGGACGGGTAGGTTGGGTTGGCGAGGGACAAAGAACAGAACAGCCGGGACAGGAAGGCGGCAGGAAAAGGGACAATTTCGGTGACTTTCTTGCAGAGCCCAGGACTCTCTAGTTGTGCACGCTGGCTTAGTTGCTCTGTGGCGTGTAGGAGCTTAGATCCCTGACCAGAGATTGAGTCTGCATCCCCTGCATTGGAAGGCGGATTCTTTCTCCCCCCGCCCCCTGTGGTGAAGGTTATATAAAATACAAAGGTTATATAAGGTTACAAATGTTATATAAATCTTTATCTTAACCGGCCCTGAGAGTTTTCCCCTTTACCCATAGGTGAAAAAGGCAATGATCAAAGTTTTCCCGTTCTGTAAGTGCTTTGTGCAACAGAGTCCGTGTAGATCCGTTCCCATAGCATCTTTGGACCGGGTCGGAAACCTTCCTCTGGAGTCCGGTCCCACACAGAAGGAGCCGGTTGGGGCCCTGACTTCCCACTTCTAGGGCAGGCGGTGTGCAGTTGCAGGCGGGGTCAGTCCTGCAGAGGCTCCGTCAGTCTGCCTCTAGCTCCCAGGAAGGTCATCTGAATGAGACATGCTGGGGCTGGGGAAGGAGCCCGAGTTCCGAGGTGACTGGAAGGGGATGGCGGGGGACGTGGGGGACCTCTTGGGGCTGCATGGGGTCCCGTTGTGGAGCTTCCAGAGCAGATCCTCATTCTCCAGGGAGAGGCGCTTGTTGCCCTTGCACTCCTTCTCCAGCGACTCCTGCAGGACCGCCTGCTCCGTGGAAAGTTGCCTGGAAGCTGCCATGTGCTCGTCCATCCGAGCTGTGAATTCTTCACGCTCCTGCTGGAATTGCTTCAGTTTGTCCACCAGTGCTGTGTTATCGTCCACCAGTTTCTCCATCTTCATTCACTTGACATCCTGTTGGCACAGCCTCTCATTCTTGATCTCCAACACAGCTTTCAGGCTTTCTAACTCTTGCTCCACATACATGATCTGAGGGATTTTTTAAATTTGCTTTCTCTCCGGATATTCTTTTCTGTTCTTCTGATTTCAACTTTTCATTTAAAGCATCATTTTCACTCTTAAGATCATTGATTTTGTTTCTCCAGTGATTCCTGCTTCTTGTAAAGCAAATCCTTAAGGGGTTTCTTTTCCATTTCATGGCTTTTCTTGATTTCTGAAAGAAGGCGGATTCTTAACCACTGGACCACCAGAGAAGTCCCAAGGGGGGTTTATTTTTAAAACTTTTAATTTGGAAATGGTTTTAGATTTACCCAAGATTTGGAAAGATAATACAACTTTCCTGTGTGTTCCCGTTGAGTCTTGTGTGAACATCTTATGTGCACACAGTGCATTTACCAAACCTAAGAAATAGTGTTACTATTTCTTCATAGTGTTACTAATGAAACTATAGACTTCATTCAGATTTCCCCAGTTTTACCCACTGAGTCCGTTTTTCCTTTTTAGGATCCAATCCAGGATCCTAGTTTGCTTTCGGTCATTGCATGTTTTTATTTATAGTCATCATGGGTCTCCTCCAGTCTGTGACTGATTTTGCCATCTTTCTCTACCTTTCATTACCTGGACAAATTTGAGAGAAGCTATCAGCTATTTCGTAGAACATCCGTCAGCATGGGTGTACCTGACATTTTCTCCTGAGGACACTAATCTCACGGATTTGGGAACAAAGACCGGAGAGAGGAAGTCTTATCGGTGCATCGTACCTAAGGGCTCAGGGTACCAATGTGCTTTTCCTCTGTGCTGCCTGCCGGGCTCTCTGCTGTAAAGTTCGTATTTCCCCCTTTTCCACACTCTGTTTGGGGTTCCAGGCTTTGGACAAGCTTTATCCTGGAAATGGGGGGCAGACACCCTCTCTGTCCTCCTGGGTTCTCCCTCCTGCCCGGGACCAGGCCTCTTCTTACACCGGCCAGAGTGGATGCTGGTGCTGTGTACCCCAGCCCCCTTCACTCTCCAGAAAGGCCAGTGATGGCTTCTTCTCCAGCTTCAGAATCTCAGGGACATCCTGTCTGCTGGGTCAAAGGACCGCTGTGCTTCAGAAGTGGCTGATTTGGGGCTCTAGTTGTGTACATCTGGATCCTAACTGGCAAACTTGGGCCAACGCCAGGTATGACTCTGTCCCAGCTTCCTGGAGAAACCGGGTGTTTTCTCTGCAATGAGGAGAGTTTTCTCCAGGGCAGTAAGGAGGGTCTGCTCGCAGAAGCAGGAGTAAGTGAGTTACCTAGGAGGCCAGCAGTGCCTCTCACCTGTTGGGAGGAGATGGATGACTCTACTGCAAAGAAGGAGGTGGGGGATCTACTGGTGGCCTGAGAGTGGGGCTCACAGAGTTGGGGAGGACACGAGCTCTAGTCCGAGCTGCTGGTGACAGCTGGTCTGCCAGGATCTCTGATGACCTGCAGCTGCTCTCTGGAATCGAAACATTTTGTAGATTCAGTCATTTGGGTCTTGTTGGCAATTATGTTCTGAGGGATAATCCATTGCTGGAGCAAGTAAGACCCTGTGCTTTGAAAGGAGGCCGAGCCTATAAAAATAAGCATGGTTGGTGACCCAGAAAACTCCGAAGTTTGTCCGATTCCTGTGCATGTATGGAATTTGAGCACTTTAGCTTCTCCTGGCATCCAGGGACAGGCTGGGAAGACATTGGGTTTGGGCTTGGTGTCAGCCCCGTGAGATGCAGGGCTTGGCTGCACCCTCCATTAGCTTGGGGTGACCTCGGGCAAGCCACCTGGCCTCCGGAGCCTGGTGTCTCCTCTGAGAAATGGGGATAATAATAGTGCAGCCATTGTGTTTTGCTGCTCAGGGGCTGTTTGGATTTGAGGTCATTAGGCAGGCAGGAAATTAAAAATACATATTTGCATGAGGGCTATTTTCTGCTTGGCCCAAGAAGGAGAGACAAGATTTGGGTGCTGGGTGCCTGGGGCTGAGAGGGATACTAGGGTGGTGGGGAGGACCCCGTTTGCCTCCCTTACCTTTGCCCAAAGGTCTGGCTCTGAGTCCCATGAAGCAGGAAACAGAAGTGGCTGCCTTGGGGAAACTTTGCAAGATGTGGGGCTCAAGTGGTGCTGCTTGGGGCCCCGGGGACAATGTGGGCCTGGTCAGGAGGGCCCCTGGGCCGCTTGAGCCTGGATACTGCCAGGGCTGGGGTAACACCACGGGTACCTGGAAGATTTCCTGCCCTGGGAGATGGTGTCTGAATACCAGTGCCAGGGCAGGGTGGGATGTGTCCCTGGAGGGGCTTGTGGGCAGCACTGAAGAGTCTGGAGTAGAGTAAGGTGAGCAGAGATCATGCCTGAGCCCATGGGAGCCCCAGGAACACCTGGAACCAGGGTCAAAGAGGCTGAGATCCTGAGGGTGGCGGCCTCGAGCTGGTGAGATGCAGGCTCAGTGGTCACGGGGCCCCCGGATGGACCTGCAGGGATGGTCGAGGACACTGGGCTATTGTAACACCTTCCTCTTAAGACTCGGGGCAGGTGAGAGCACCGGGGGCAGGCACTGTCACAGCACTTAAAGAGCTGCCTTGGGGAAACTTTGCAAGTCTGTCACTTAAAGTGCTGCGACAAGCTCCAGTGCGCCACACCCAGCCACCTTGTCATCGCTCTGAGCCTCAGTTTTCACACATGTGAAATGGAGATGATGAGAATGCTCTCCTTCCCCCAGGATTGTTCTCAGTCGTGTCCGACTCTTTTGTGACCCCATGAACTGAAGGCCACCAGGCTCCTCGGTCCATGAGGATTGTCCAGGCAAGAATACTGGAATGGGCCGCCATTTCCTTCTCCAGGGGATCTTCCTGACCCAGGGATGGAACCCGTGTCTCTTGTGCTTCCTGCATTGGCAGGTGGATTCTTTACCACTGAGCCACCTGGGAAGCCGCTATGAGGATGAAGTGACATAAATATGACTTCTTCTTTGAGGCTGAATGACAGGCACGAAGTCATACAGCTGAGCATCGGGGTCAGATTCTGTTTGTGTCGTAATAAGCGATGTATCCCTGAATAGCTGATGCTCAGCAGGTGTGGTTGAAGGAAGACGTGAATTCTGTTCCCATATTCCACAGTGTCCCATTAGAGCCCGAAGTACTATTTGGAGAAGCGCTGTTATGAACACACTCCGGCAGAAACAAGCAGAACCTGAGCTCTGAGCAATGAAGGCACTCGATGGTCACTGAGAACTGGCCCCAAACCTACTACATGCTGCTTTCTTTAATCCTCGTAATGATCCCATGAAGTGGGTCCTATGACTAGAACCCAATTCCCACTGAATATCATTCCTGTTGTACAGCAAAAGGACCAAGTCTTGGAGAGGCCAGGTGACTTGCCTGAGTTTCCAAGGAGGTAAGAGGCCAAGCCAGGATTTGAACCAGGTGGCTTACTCCAGCACCCAAACGTTCTAGCCTTTCCTTTTGCAGCTGATGGTGGTAGAGAACTTGGTCCCAGGTATCCAGTGGGCAGGCCACCCCTGGACTCTGTCTCTGGTTAACCAACCCAGGCCCCCCACTGCACCACACTGCTAACGAGCAGTTTCTAGTCGGTTGCTGCCAAGAAACACAAGACCCCAGGTTTCCTACAGGAATTACATTAAAGGCTTAAGAGGCAGAGAATGTTTCAGAATAGCTATTGGAGCCAACAATTATTATTTTTTGTGTGTGCAATGGGTAAAATTTCTCTCTCTATTCTTACTCCCCTGCTAAACCACTCAATTGAATAAGTAAGAGAAACAGCAGCATGTGTTATTTGAAAACTGTTTAGTGCAATTACCTCTGCAGACTTTACTGAATTTGAAAATGATAGATGGCAAATCTTAATTTCCCAAGCTCTCCATCCTGGCAAGCAGTTTGTTAAAGACTAGCAGTGCAGCTAATCGCTGGTGCATAATGCCTGCAAATACAACGTTTTTCCTTTTTATATAACACATTATGCTAATCACCCTGTATTCCATTTTTCAATAAAAGGTCAGCAGAGCACTGTTTGTTCAGAATGTGCAATTTAAACTTCATGTCTGTCATTAGAGATAATCTAGGTTTGCTGTATCAAGTGGGGTTGTCATAGAAACCAGACCCGCAAGCTCTGTTTACGGCCTTTGGAGAATAAACACTTTGCATTTATTTCTCTGGAAAGGGAAAAAAAAAAAAAAACCCACATCAGAAATCATCGAACAATTAAGTGAGGTTTGAAAACAAAGCAGTGATAGCCTAGAAGAGAGAGCTATGTCATTCATCAAAAGTCAATAACTGTCAGGCAGTTGGGATACCAGGGCATTCTAGCAGGTGACTGGCGGAAGTGGTCGAATATTTCCCCTGGGAGGAACAAGTAAGGGAGAGTAGATGTGTTATTATGCCAAGTACAGAATTAATTTAAGTGTGCTAATGGGCTTTATGCAAGCTAATATACCCTTGAAAAATATTTTGTATAATTTGCATCAAGTGCCTGATTAGGCTTTTTTGTGCCATATATTTGGATATTCCTTTGCCAGCCTCACATAGCTGAAATGATTCCACAGTATGGTTTTTCTGATCTTTCTCTCCTCATTTATAAAGACCCTCCCTGGAAGCAGTTCAGAGATTCTAGACTTAAACATTTTAAGACCCTGCTTGAGTAGCTTTACCATATTTATCAAACAGAAATGCAGGATGCATTAAATTTGAATTAAATGTGAACACTTTTAAATTTGAATACTTTTTAAAGCGTAATTATGCCCCAAATATTTCATGAAATATGCTGAAGTTATTCATTGCTTATCTGAAATGCAAATTTAACCGGGTGTCCTATATGAAATCTGTCTTCCTGTGTCTGGGGGTTCCAAGGAGGTGAAGAGGTAAATCTCAGACCTCCTCTGCCAGCCTCAGACCTGTGATTCCTTTAATAGGTGAATGAGAAACCTGTGCGTGGGATGTGTGTGCCTGTTACTGTTCAGTCACTTAGTCGTGTCCGACTCTTTGTGACCCCATGGTCTGCAGCACGCCAGGCTTTCCTGTCCTTCACCATCAGTCTGGTCCTATTCTTTGCGACCCTATGGACTGTAGGCCACCAGGCTCCTCTGTCCGTGGGGTTTCTCCAGGCAAGAATACTGAAATGGGTTGCCATGCCCTTCTTCAGGGGATCTTCCCGACCCAGGGATCAAACCC